>NC_058419.1:100304078-100468945 GCF_002201575.2 Neomonachus schauinslandi
TCCCCCTGCTCATGCGCACGCTCCTCTCTCTAAAATAAATAAATCTTTTTTTTTAAAGATTTTATTTATTTATTTCAGAGAGAGAGAATGAGAGAGAGCACATGAGAGGGGGGAGGGTCAGAGGGAGAAGCAGACCCCCCGCTGAGCAGGGAGCCTGATGCGGGACTCGATCCAGGGACTCCAGGATCATGACCTGAGCCGAAGGCAGTCGCTTAACCGACTGAGCCACCCAGGCGCCCCAAGGGTCTGACTCTTGATCTCAGCTCAGGTCTTGACCTCAGGGTTGTGAGTTCAAGCCCCACATTGAGCTCCACGCTGGGTGTGGAGCCACCTTAAAAAAAAAAGATAAAAACAAAGTTCACTGAGTAAATTTGAAGGTATAGTTGGCTTTATTAAGCAATTCATGTATTAGGGAGCATCCCATCTAGCAAGTACAGGGGAGCTCCAAGGAGTTGTACAAAATGGAAGGTTTTTATAGAAAAGAGGGTGGGGCAAGGAGGTTTTGCTAATAATGAAAAGAAAGGACTGTTTCAGGGAAAGTGACGTTCCCTTAGGGGGAAAGGCTTGGGGGTCTTATCATGCAGATTACCTCATCTTCCCTTTGGGGGATGGAGAGGCCCCCCTGCGACAGACTGCCTTGTTGGTGCTGACCAGAAAATTATTGACCGACCAGTAAAGACTACATTTCTAGGGGACGTGGAAACTACAATTAGCTTAGGTATTAAGGCCCACTTTGGTGACATGGTCTAGCTTAAGCGACTCCACTTTGGGCCTGTGCTTTTGTTTTTGACAGTAATTAATACTGACGAACACCTACAGTGGGATAGAAACTGTCGTGGTGGGAAATTGTCTTGATGAACTGGGAGACTCCATGAACACTATCAGACAAGCTATCCCAAAGGATAAGGAAAAAAAGTCTCACAGATCAAATTTCAGTGCTCAAATCACATAATTTGAGTTGACTTAGAAAATAGAATGAGTAGTAAAGGGAAATAAATGGATTGGGTTAACACATTTGGGGTAGGGTACAGTGGAATAGAAAGGACCATAATACCTGAATCACGGGTTATGCAAAATGTATATGTCCTATATCTCTCTGTCATATCACCTACTGATGATGTGGTTATAAAGATCAGAGTTAAAAATTAACAAGTAGGGGCGCCTGGGTGGCTCAATTGGTTAAGCGTCTGCCTTCGGCTCAGGTCATGATCCCAGGGTCCTGGGATCGAGCCCCGCAGTGGGCTCCCTGCTCAGCAGGAAGACTGCTTCTCCCTCTCCTACTCCCCCTGCTTGTGTTCCCTCTCTCGCTGTGTCTCTCTTTGTCAAGTAAGTAAAATCTTTAAAAAAAATTAACAAGGAGACTCATCAAACAGAAGTTACCTGGAGACAATATAGTCTTGCTCTATCAATGAGAAACAGGGACAAGTATGACTGGCCACTGCTATAATTTGCCAATAATTTACTGTGTGTCTCAAACAGAGGACATGAGGGACCAGAACAGGAGTCACTAATGGGTGACTGGTTTAAGAAATCTACAATTTTCAGGGCACCTGGGTGACTCAGTCAATTAAGCATCTGACTTCAGCTCAGGACAATGATTTCCAGGGTCCTGGGATCGGGCCCCGTGTCGGGCTCCCCGCTCAGTGGGGAGTCTGCTTCTCCCTCTCCCTCTGCTGTTCCCCCTGCTTGTGCGCTCTCTCTCTCTCTCTCAAATAAATAAAATCTTTTTTAAAAAAGAAATCTACAATTCTCGAGAATATTTAGCCTGATGTGGTCCTTCTTGTGGATGTTCAACATATATGCTCTACTTACCTTATCAAATCTAGTATGTCTCACTCTATTAGCAATCTATTCCTTCTCTAATTATTTTACTTATTGCTTTTATTTCTCTTGTTCTCTATATAGTATAAGTAAATATTCTTAAATAATAAAGCAAGCATATATTTTAGGTACAATATAGGAGGTCTTCACATATCCTCTCATTTAATTCTTATATATTATATATAATGAGGTAAAAAAAAAAAGACATATGTTGTAGGCACTGAATAATTTAAGAGTACAATGAAGGGGCACCTGGGTGGCTCAGTCAGTTAAGCATCTGCCTTTGGCTCAAGTCATGATCTCAGGGTCCTGGGATCAAGCCCTGGGTCAGGCTCCCAACTCAGCAGAGAGTCTGCTTCTCCCTCTCCCTCTGCCCCTCGCTCTCTCTCTCTCTCTCTCTCTCTCTCAAATAAATAAATAAAATCTTTGAAAAAAAAAAGAGTACAATGCAATATAGACTTAGTCAATGGCTTGGTGATATGGAGGGCATCCTCTAGGGATCCTAGTAAGGAAAGCTGGGCTTATTCAGTAAAGGATTCATGGAAGAGTTGTTTCTCCATCAGGCCTTGAAGAAAGTGAGGAACTCTACTGGAAAGAGAGTCAGGGTACAGACATTAACAGAGGAGCAAGGAGAGGAAATCTGGGGAAACATCAGGAGAGATCAGTCACAGGAAAACAGATCCCACATTGGGCAGCAGAAAAAGATGCAATCAATCACTTAGGAGAAGGTTGACAGAAGGAGAAAGCCAAAATGCTCAAAAGAGAAAGTAGAACTTGCTTCAAAAATGTGAAGCATTGTTTGAAGACACACTCCTATCAGTAAAATAGTGGGGGTATGCCCTCTGTGGTAGATTGTATTACTGCTCAAAATGTTTGCTGCTACTCCCTGTTTAGGACTACACATTCCCACCCTATTGGTGTCAGCCTTGGCCAATAGTCCTGCTTTGACTAATGAAAGTGATTGGAGGTGATGTGCCCCACTTCTGAAGAAAGGTTTAAGAATCACTGTGTGACTCCACCATATTTATCTTCCTAGCAATGCCCCAGATAGGGGATGCCCATTCAGCCTTGGTTCTGGAATGAAAATAACCTGGAGGCTACGTCCAGCCCAATATGGACAAGAAGCACAAATAAGGAAAAATTTTTTGTAAGCCACTGAGATTTGCAAGTTTCTTGTTACTATAACTTAGCCACCTGATATAGCATCCAGTCAGCACTGTTTTGGAGGTTTTAGTCAATACAATAAGAGGGGGGAAAAAAGTATTTGGATTGATAAGGAAAACAATTTTTTTTTTTTTGGTATGTGACTATAATTTCCTGTGCGGAAAAATAGAGAGAATTTATGGATAGATTATTCAAATTAATAAGATGGGTTGGCGGGCGCCTGGGTGGCTCAGATGGTTAAGCGTCTGCCTTCGGCTCGGGTCGTGATCCCAGGGTCCTGGGATCGAGCCCCACGTCGGGCTCCCGGCTCGGTGGGGAGCCTGCTTCTCCCTCTGACCCTCTCCCCTCTCATGCTGTTTCTCTCTCGCTCGCTCTCTAAAAAATAAATAAAATCTTTAAAAAAAAAAAATAAGATGGGTTGGCAATCTGGAGCAGAAGAAAGACACTGCTGTGTTGAGTGAGTGTTCTCTGAGGGTAGAAAAGGTTCAGTGTGGGGGGTAAAAATAGCCTGGGTGAATGAAGAGGCGAAAGGGGAAAGTGTATGTGATGGGGAAGTGAGAAAGACAGGATACATTACTAGGAGGGAAATGAAGGGGGAAGACATGGTGGAAAGAACAATTCAGGTGGGGGGAAAAAAGATGGATTGGCAAGATTTCTGAACACAAACACAAAATACAAAAACCAATAGATTTTTCTATACCCTGGGAAAAAAAGTAGTTAGAAAATATAATTTTTTTAAATTGCCATTTAAACTTAACAGTACAAAAAGTCAAATAAAATAAAATTAGCAGTATAGATAAATGTTCCTAGGAATAAATCTAGCAAAAGATGAGTACTTCTTTATGGGAAAATTATAATACTGTATAGAAAGAAGACTTAAATAAGTGGAGAAATACAGCATATTCTTGGTTTGGAAGATTCAGTATTGTAAAGATGTCAGTTCTTCCCAGTTGAAACCATGCAATCAATGCTATTTTAATCAAAGGCTCAATGGGGTTAGTGCAGAATTTTGACAAGCTGATTCTAAAATTATATAGAAGAGAATGGGACCAACAATAACCAAAGCACTCCTGAAGAAGAAAAATAAGGCGGGAAGACTTGCCCTATGAGACATCAAATCTTATTTAATGGCTATAATATTTAAAACAGGGTGCTGTTGACAAAGGGATGTATACATTTCATCAAAGAGGAAATAAAAATGGCCATGGCATGAAAAGATGCTAAAATTACTAGTATTCAGGAAAACACAAATTAAAACCACAAGATACCATTTTACACACTCTAGATTGGCAAAATTGAAGTCAGATAATAAAAAGGGTTGACAAAAAATGTAAAACAGCATGTACTTTCATCCACTGTTGATAGAAGCCCATCAGTTTTGGAAAAGTCCTGTTGAATATGCACGTATCTATGACCTGGTAATCCCACCTCTAGGTGTATAAGCTAGAGAACTTCTTGCACAGGGACCAAGGGATAGAGGAAAAATGCTTAGAGCCGTCTTATTCCTAAGAGCAAAATGCTGAAAAGAGCAAAAAGCTGAAAACAACCTACTCTCCATCATAAGTCATGAGAGTATCAGACTGAGTCATAGTCCTACCCAGGAATGCTCTGCAACGGTGGACATGAATGAACCACAGCCACATGCATCAGCATGAATAAAGCTCAGGGACACAAAGGTCATTGGAAAGGCCAGGTCACTGAAGAATGCATCCAGTACAAATCCAATTGTCTACCATTCTAATCAGGGAAAACCAAGGAGCATGTTATTAAGAGATATATTCATATGGGGTTAAGAAAAACCCTTTGAAGCAAATGAGCTAATTGATAATATAAAATCCAGGCTACTGGTCACCCAGAAGGTCAGGAATAGGATCTTCTAAGGGAGCTTCTAGGGTGGTGATGTTCTATTTTTGAAACTGGGTGGTAGGTCCATGAATGTGCATTTTATTATTATTATTTAATTTGCATATATATTTTTTACACCACCCTGGGTACAATTTATGTGTATGGTATATTTCATAACAATTTTTTAAATTAATGGGCTAAACCATATATCTTTTTTATACATAACTACTCTACTAAAATATAGAAATTATAAAACACATAAAAACCAATCTTTTTAAAGGATGGGGTAAAATAAAATAAATATTCTTTTAATGAATGGTACCAAAAAAATACTTCTAGTGAATTGTAGAAGTTTGGTTTCATATTCTGAATGCTTAGCTTTTAATGTCTTGCTAATCTTGATAGCTTCATGTTAGCTAATTTCTGAAGACTAGTATATACTCAGGGTGATGTATATTGTTAATGACAGTGGGTGCATATTAACTTTTTCAAATGATCTTCTTTAATAATTCAAATTTTTGCTTAACTACTTGTTAGATTTCATAAAAGTGTCACTATTTTTACTTCAAATATGGCTGATGAAGACCTAGTTCTAAGTGGAAAAGGAGTGTCAGCTCCTTAATTTACTTGTATTAGTCTTGGTATTTTCATCCATCTGAGTATTCTTTGTAAGAATTTTTTGAGGCCCTTATCAGTGTCTCAAGAATTCATTTAAACTTCTTAATATAATCTGGAAATCCTCTCAACTAGGCCTACAAAAACTGTAATTGTTTCTACTAACGACTGCTGTATAACTATGCCAAAGTGCAGGAGCTTAAAACAATAATTTAGTATTATTAAATATTAAAATTTTGTGAGTCAGGAATATGGACAAGGCATTGTGGGAATAGCTCATCACTGCTCCATGATGTTTGGGACCTCATCTAGGATAAGTTGCTTCGAAGACAGAACACCAAGTCCACCAGGCATCTCTCCACATAGCCTCTCCATTTGGGTAGCTTGAGCTTCCTCACAGCATGGTTGCCCCAAGGTTCTAAAAGTACAATGCAGAAGCTCCTAATCTTTTCATAGGCTAGCCCTGTAACTGACATAGCGACACTTCTGTCATACATTATTGGTCAAGCAAGTCACTAAGGCCAGCTTGGATTCAAGTGGGAGTGTAATCAGATTACATCTTTCAGAAGCAGAAAAGAATTTGCCACCATATTTAATCTTCCATAGAAACACAGCACCAAAAGGGAGCCACTGTACGCCCTTCTCACTGGAGAACTGCAAATCTCCCAGAAGTGGGACATGAAGGTCTCATACACTAACCCACTGAAGAAACTAGTGTCAGGTATTAAATATTAGCAAAGCGTGTTTGCTTTCTTTCTTGATAAAAATAAATACAATTAGAAATTCCTGCCTCCTTGCGGGGGGGTACCCCTAAGTAGAGACAGGCATTAGGGATGCTTGAAAGAATCAAGGATCACATTGAACTGAGAGATGTGAATTGGTGATTTGCTGCGGGTCCACAATCCATGCAGCTGGGCTGCAGAAACTTGAACATTGGAAGTAAATGCTCTCAATTGGCTTCCAAATGGCAGCCTCTTGTTTTCATCACACAGTGGCCTGGCTTAGAGTGCTGGACTGACTGCTAGGTGCAGCTTTAGCAGTCCTGCTGCCCACTCTGACAGGTGGATGGGTTCCTTTCAGGGAGCTGGAGGCCCTACAGCTGCTAATAGTAATTATACTTGTCAGCAATGCATTCCCCTCAGGAAACTCCTGCTGCTTCATTAGGGCTAATTGCCAATAGGCAGTGCAGTTTCCTAGAAGAGGAGGGGACATAAACGCACAGGGAGTTGACAGACCAGCTGTGTGAGCTCAGAGAAGCCAGATGTGGACATGTGCCATTACAGTGTAGCTGAGGGCTGCTGAATTCATTCAACCCAGTCCCAGGAACAGATTAAAAGAAAGAATTTGGTGAGGTAGGCTAAACTCATCTCCATCTTTATTGTGCTACGAGCTTTTGTGAAAAACATGAACACACCTTGCTGGACTTCTGACTTAAAAAAAAAAAAAAAAAACCTCTGAAAATACATTTCTTACCTTATATAGGACATAGGGACTGAAGGCTTCTCCTATAACTAGTTTCATTCATTTGTCCATTCAGTAAATATTTATTTCCTACTACACGAAAAGAACTATGCCTGCACTCAGGGCACAAGATGAGGTGCTCTCTGTCTGATGGGAGCCAGATCACATATAGAGTCTTCTAAGTTAAAGTAAGGACTATAGCTTTCCATTAACGTGAAGTGAAAAGCCATTGAAACAGAGAAGTGCCATAATCTTACATTCCAAAGTATCGGTCTATTTACTACATTGACAATGACTACAAGAGAGCAAAGGTAGAAGGTAGAACACCCATAGGGAGGCAAGTGCGATAAGTCAGGTGAGAGATGATGGAGGCTCAGAGCAGAGTGGTCATGGGGAGGTTACGAGAAGTGAGAGGATTATGGATATATGTAGAAGGTGGAACCAACGGAATTTCCTGATGGATTGAATATAGAGTGTAAAAGAGAAGAATACAGATGGCTCCAAAGTTTGGGGGCTACATACCTCCCCAAAGGATGGAGTTGCCATCAACCAAGATGAAAAAAGCCAGGAGAAGTAGAGTGGGAGGAAACCAGGAGTTCCATTTGGAATGGTGATTCTGAGACATCTATTCGACATCCAAATGGAGATGTCAAATAAGCAGTTGGCTGTGTGTGTCTCCAGTTGAATAGAGAGGTCTGGACTGCAGGTAAACTGAGGGTCATTGATATATGGACAGTATTTAAAGTGTTTATTTTTTTAAGATTTTATGTTTTATTTATTTATTCGAGAGAGAGAGAGAGACAGATTGAGAGACTGAGTACGAGGAAGAGCAGAGGGAGAGGGAGAAGCAGGCTCTCCACTAAGCAGGGAGCCCCATGCAGGGCTCGATCCCAGGACCCTGGGATCATGACCTGAGCCGAAGGCAGCTGCTTAACCGACTGAGCCACCCAGGAGCCCTTAAAGTGTTTAAATGCCAAATGAGTTCACCAAGAAGTGGGTGTAGCTAGAGGAGAGGAAATGACCGAAAAATGGAGCTCTGCAGTGCTCCACTACTGAGACAGCAGGAAAAGGAGGGCCTGGCAAAGACACAAAGATACAGAGAAGAGACAACCAGGGAGGGAGGAGAACCCAAGAGTACAGGGTCTCGGAAGCCACATGAAAGAAGTGCAATTAATGGACGAGGGATACTAGACTCGGCCTCATAAGGCTCACAGCTTGGGTAACATGAAAACTAAGAGCTGACCATTGGATTGGTGGACAGGGAACTCCCGGCATTTAAAATGAAATTTTTAGCAATTCTGTCTGTCTCAATCTTTAATATCAGTAAAAATTTTTGCAAAGTTGACTTGGAAGGGAGTACGTCTTCCCCATACAGAGCAACCTAGGTCTGTTTTTTAGGATTTTTAAATTGATAAATAATAAAAGTAGAAAGAAAGCCTCCCTTGATTAGGGTGGGAGTTAACATATTCATTATCCTAATATGAATATTCTAATTCAACATCTTAGTTGAATAAGCAGCATGGCCCACTTGTCTAGCTTCAGATATAAATTTGATCATATATCCTTATAGGAGTTCAATTTCCTCCTGTAGCCTCTACCTCTTCATATTTATACACAGTCTCTCTTGGCACCTCCCCAACACTTTCAGTTTGTCTCAGAACACTCGAGGCCTTCTTAATCCAAAGTTGAAATTCTGCTTCCAGGTGAAATGTACAGTGTAGTGGCTGAGAGCCTGGATTCTCAAACTATACTGCCCGAGTCCAAATCCCAGCTCTATGGGTGTATTAGTCAGCTATCACCAGGTTATGCTGCCTAACAAACAAATGTTAATTCCAGCAATGAATGTAATATTTCTCCTTCATTTGACATGTAGGTAGCCATAGGTAAGCTGCCTTGAGTATGCTCCTGACTCTGGGGCATGGTAGCATCTGTACCATATGTCTTCTTGACTGAAGGAGGAATCTTGAATTGAGAAATGCATGTTCTCGTGGAACACAACAGAGACTAAGCCAGACTCTGCAAACACTCTTAAAGCTTCTGCTTCAATGTCACGTCCATTCACATTTTTTTGACTAAATAAAGTAAGTCACATGGTATGGTTTCTATCATCAATTCCTTCCTTTTCTGTGTGTATGTGCTGCTCTGTCCATCAAAAAGTGGGGCCTATTTCCAATCCTCTTGAATCTGGACTGGCCTTGTGAACTTGCCTTGACCGACAGAATGTGGCAGGCAGTGTCACTTTACAATTTTTAAGCCCAGCTCTTAAGAAGGTGGGCAGCTTCCACCTCCTGTGTCTTAGGACCAGCCGGCATGCTGAAAGGCAACCCAGACTGGATGACAGAATGAACAGAATCCATGCGAGGGGAAGTCCTGAAGGAAGAGAGGCCATCCTGGACACTGCAGCCTCAGCTAGATCCCAGTTGATGTGGGTGCATGAAGAGACCCTAAGGAAGACCAGCAGAAGAAACTCCAGTTGAGCTCCAGCAAAACCACAGATTCATGAGACACAATGAAGTAGTGTTTTTAGCCACTCACTTTTGAGGTAGTTAGTTGTGCAAGAACAGGTAAGTGAAGTGCATTGGTCAAGTCCCAAACCAACAGAGCAGGGAGGAGGTGTGTGGAGAGGAAAGTAAATATTTTTGAATAATAGTACAATTTAGCACAGTCCTTCAGTAGCATTATGAACTCCTTCAGCACACTGTGTCTCAGCTGCTCCTCTGTAAATGGGAGTAATTTTTTCTTAAGTAGGCTCCATGCCCAGCTTGGAGCCCAACGCAGGGCTCAAAGTCACAACCCTGAGATGGAGACCTGAGCTGACATTAATAGTTGGATGCCTAACAGAGCCACCCAGGCACCCCATAAATGGGAGTAATTTTTAATTGAAACCCTCCCATTAGATTGTTGTGTTAAGGTAAAAGGGTTAAATAAATAAAGGCATGTGATGCATTCCGATTTGGCACAAAGAGTTAGCTATGTTTTGTTCGATCCCTGAGAGGCCTCTGTTTCTTGCCTTGGTGGTCCCCATAAGGTGTCATTGGGAAGCTGGGACCCTTACCCCAGTCCAGATCTCTGCAGGCCACAGCTATACCTCATGGAAGGACATTGCCACTCTAGTTAGCTATTTAACTCTAACCACGTTTACCTTCACAGGCTCACTTACCACCCCTAAAGCCCCTTTTGTAAGGAGAGCTCTCCAGCCTGGACCACACACACTGTGTCAGAGACAACCTCGCATCCACCCAGATGTAGGGCCTGGTACTGGACCCCAATCACCCACCAAGGCTTCTTCTCCATGATGAGTCCCTTTGGGGACTTCCATGTCCCCCCCACTGACAAATATCCACTGGGACTATTTCAAATCATGAAAGAAGTGAGACAGAGGTCACAGTCTCTTCTCTCCCAGGAGATTCTTTGGTCCCTGAGGACATTTACCCACCTCCTGCCCAGAAGCAGCTCTGTGTTGTACTGAGCACTGGGAGACCGAGTTTTGGCCAGGACCTAAAGGGATAACAGTAATTACTACTGGAAAGAGAAATTTCTCCTGTTTTGTTTCTCTTTTTTCTGCCTCTTTCTTTCTCTTTCTTCTTACCTCAGAAAGTTTTGCGTAGCTTTTTATTTTTTTTTTTACTATAGGAATGTATTACTTATAAGTAGAAAACAATAAATCAAAGGAGAAAAGAGTGTGAAAAAATTTGAGAAAAAATTCCCCCAGTGGTATCTCAATATTTAAATATGCAACTCTATTTAAATTATGCAAACTTAAGGTTGCTTATCAAATTCCCTGTAATTCATGACATGCTGAATTGACATTGGAGTCTTGACCTGCTGAAACAGAAGAAAGTCCAGTATTTTTTACCAAATACTTCTTAGAATCTCTAGGGATGCTTATCAGCATCTTTGAATCTATCCTGAGAGTCCCTATGTTTTATGCGCAGAACAAATCTTCCCTTCTAATGCTTAGGCCCTGGGCAGAAGAGAGCCACCCTGTGTAAGAAACGCCTGGTTCCCTTCCTCTGTGAAGACTTATCCTTAATTAACGTAGGGCTTTTATTATCCAAGTGATATGTGGTGAAGCCAGCAGATGTTACCATTGAAAAGATAGTTTGTTCTTCACAGATCCCAAGAAGAAGGGGCACACCACACCATGCAGGGCCACGCAGAGAACAGGATTAATCAGGAGGCAGAGGGAACAAAGGGGAAATGTGCATAGAAGCCTTTACTGTGGTTTTCACTGCAAGGAAAACACAAGGCAGGGTAAGCAGGTTTAGGGTTGGCTCTTTGGAATAATCTCTGCAGGCTGGTGGGGGCGGTGGGGGCTGTCCTGAGCTGTCTGATACTTGGCCCTGGGGTGGGATAAGGACCTAGGAATATTGGCCTGGAATGTAAGAGCCAAATGGAGGAGGCAGAGGTGGTGTGGGGTCTGGATTTGTTAATTTGCATACGAAAGGCACACTCCAGGTTGAACTGTTTTTCTCTAGGAATTAGCTAACCCTGCGAGGAACAATCCCTTTCTGGTCAGCTGTCCTCAAGCCCCAAATACCCAAGCATCAGGAAAAGAGAAAACAGGGGCGCCTGGGTGGCTCGGTCGTTAAGTGGCTGCATTCGGCTCAGGTCATGATCCCAGGGTCCTGCTCTGCAGGAAGCCTGCTTGTCCCTCTCCCGCTCCCCCTGCTTGTGTTCCCTCTCTCGCTGTGTCTCTCTCTGTCAAATAAATAAATAAAATCTTAAAAAAAAAAAGAATAGAGAAAATATCACTAATATGTGAGCCTTGATTGGGGACCATCCTGATGCATCATCAGACAAGTTTCTTTGTCCCTGAACCTCAATGAGGGGAGGAGGGTGCAGGGGGCACTGCCCAATTCTGTCCCCCAAAAGTACAGGCCCTCAAGGCTCTCAAGTCAGAGTGCCCCATTCCATACAGTCCTTGTTGTGTTTCGTTTTAAAGAAATCTATTTCTTTTTCAGAATTAAAAACTGCACTTACACTATTAGGGCATTTCTCAGCAGCTTGCTGAAAGTTCTTGTCCCTTCTTCTTTTTCCTCCACCAGACCTGATTTCCATGAGGTAAGAACAGTGACTTCCTGTTCACTCTTGCATCCAGTACGCACACCATACTAATTAATACTTAAATATTTGTTAAATCATCTAACGAATGAATGAATTCGGGAAATAGGACATCTAGCGAAAATAGTACCTGAGTGCAGGTGTCTCATTCTCTCTCCATTGTTTATGATCCTTGGAATTTTACCAACCAAATTTAAAAGAGGAGAAAAACTGTTTGCTAAAAATAATGCCAATTCCCTTCCCTGGGCCAAGGTCAATTTTTTATTTTATTTTTTTAAGATTTTATTTATTTATTTGAGAGAGAGAATGAGATAGAGAGCATGAGAGGGGGGAGGGTCAGAGGGAGAAGCAGACTCCCTGCTGAGCAGGGAGCCCGATGCGGGACTCGATCCCGGGACTCCAGGATCATGACCCGAGCCGAAGGCAGTCGCTTAACCAACTGAGCCACCCAGGCGCCCGGTCAATTTTTTTTTTTTAACAGCTTTGCTGATAGATGCCTTACATACTATAAAGTTCACTGATTTAAAGTGCACTAACTCAGTGGTTGTTAGTATATTCACCCTCGTGTACCAGTCACCATAACCATCTCTGGAGGTCCTCAGAAGTACTCGGTAAAAGAACTTCAACTTTCTTTCAATTCAGAGGTAGGGACTCCAACATCAACTTAGCATGTCGTGAATTACAGGGAATTTCATAGGCAACCTTCAGTTTGCATAATTAAATAGTGTTGTGTGTTTAAATACTGAGATACCACTGGGGAAATTTTTTTTAGAAGACCTCACATTTTGGGATGCCTGGGAGGCTCAGTCAGGTGAGCCTCCAACTCTTGATTTTGGCTCAGGTCATGATCTCAGGGGAGGGGGTGGTGGGAGGGAACTCTGTGTCAGACTCTATGCTCCGTGTGGAGTCGGCTTGGGATTTCCACCCTCTCTCTCCCTCTCTCTCCCTCTCCTCTCCTCTCCTCTCCTCTCTCTCTCTCTTTCAAATAGGTAAATAAAATCTTTAAAAAAACACACAAACCTTTAAAAAAAAGACCTCACATTTTTCTCCTTTGATTTATTGTTTTCTAGATATAAATAATACATTCTTATAGTATGACTTAAAAACCTACACAAAATATTCTGAGAGAGGGAGAAAGAAAAAGAGAAAGAGGAGGAGGAGAAAGCCAGGTAAAAGTTTCCCTATCAGATGCTAACTACTGTTACCCTTTTAGGTCCTGGCCAAAACTCTGTCTCCCATTACTCAGTGCAACACAGAGCCGATTCTGGGCAGGAGGTGGGTAAATGTCCTCAGGGACCAAAGAATCTCCTGGGAGAGAAGAGACCGTGACCTCTGTCTCACTTCTTTCATGATTTGAAATAGTCCCAGTGGAGGTTTGTCAGTGAAAGAGAATGCATTTTAGGGAAAATAGAGGTGAATGGAGGTGCATTCAAGGTTGGTTAATGAGAGAAATCTACAACAGGAGAAGTAAATGAGGGATGAGTATATATATACACACACAAATATATATGTATATATATTATATATTTCCCATAAATATTGAGGGAAAGCTTGGGGAAGAAATAGGTTTAAAAAGGCCATGTATGGCGGTACCTGGCTGGCTCAGTCAGTAGAGCATGCAACTCTTGATCTCTGGGTCGTGAGTTGGAGTCCTATGTTGGGCATAGCGATTACTTAAAAATTAAAATAAAATCTTTTTTTTTTTTTTAAAGGCAATGTATGGGGCGCCTGGGTGGCTCAGTCGTTAAGCATCTGCCTTCGGCTCAGGTCATGATCCTGGAGTCCCGGGATCGAGTCCTGCGTCGAGCTCCCTGCTCAGTGGGAAGCCTGCTTCTCCCTCTCCCACTCCCCATGCTTGTGTTCCCTCTCTCGCTGTGTTTCTCTCTGTCAAATAAATAAATAAATTTTTTAAAAAATTGCCAGAGGCTGGGTAGTGAAGGAAGCAGGGGCAAGTGGGGGTGGGGAGTCACTACCAGTGGGCACAAGGTTTTCTTTAGAGGTGATGAAAATGTTCTGCAATTCGATTATGGTGTTTCCATGGGAAATATATATATCATATATAATTATATATATATGCACCTCTCCCTTACTTCTTCTCCTGTCCTAGATTTCTCTTACTAACCTTCCTCTAATGCATCTTCCTTCCCCTCTATTTTTCCGAAAACACACTCATAGAAAATGTTTAAATGAAAGCAGAGGGGAAGGAGGAAGGAATAAGGAAACAGGGAAATACTGGAGCAGGAACCACAGCAATTTCTCTCCTGCACACTGTGGACCTTTCTCACTCTGGGTCCCTCGGACAGCAGCACTTGAGACAGGGAGGCAGGTCATTTATTTGGGAGTGGATCTCAAAGTGGAGGAGTGATAGTGAAGGGAGAGTGACGTAGGGAAGGAGAACGAGCCATAGTAAGGGTGCTTTATGCAGCTTACAGGACCTCGGTTCCACCAAGCCCACTGAACAGCCTGTAGAAGACCTTCCAGAACTGTCCACCTGACAGGCTGGAGTATTCATTTGCAGGCTCTTGTTCCCCATTGCTCAATAGTGGCCCCAGGGATGTGCACTCGCTGGCCGTGATTTAGTGGGGGCTCAACGTGTCCCTGGCATTGAGGAAGGCCTGGGGCAGAAGGGAAAGAGTAACAGGAGGTGAGCCAGTGCTGTCCCCCATAGCTGCCCCTGAAATAGGGAGCATAACTGGGACCATGGAGCCATACACTATATGCCCTGTCTCACATACTAGGGAATTCTTTAAAAATTATTTTTTAAGATTTTATTTATTTATTTGGGAGGGGGAGGAGCAGAGGGAGAGGATCTCCAGCAGACCCTGTGCTCAGCACAGGGCCCAACTCGGGGCTCCCATCCCATGACCCTGGGATCACGATCTGAGCTGAAACCAAGAGTCAGCCGCTCAACCAACTGAACCACCCAGGCGCCCCCAAAATTATTTCTGCTGAAATATAATTTCTATGCAATAAAAGGCACAGATCATAATAAGACACAATGGTGAATTTTGACAAATGTCTCTGCCCATGAAAACACCCCCTCATTTGAAATATGGAACATTTCCATTATCCCAGAAAGTCCCTTGTGCCCCTTGAAACCAATCCTGGCCCACGACCACTCCCCCAGTCCCCACCCCAGTCAACCACTGTTCTGATTTCTATCACCACAGATTAGGTTAAACTGTTTAAGAACTGCATATAAATTGAATCATACAGTATGTTTCTTGATTCTGGTTTCTTTTGCTCAATAACGCATTCTTGAGAATCAGTCATAATGTTGCATGATCAGTAGCTTGTTCCTTTCCCTTGCTGAGTTTTCCATTATGTGAATACACCACAATCTGTTTATTCATTCTTCCACTGATGGAAATTTGGATCACTGCCAGGTTTTGGCTATTATGAGGAAGCCTTATAAACATTCTTATACAACCTTTTGTGGCGACTTTTGTAAATGTCTTATCTTTTTAAAATTCTTTTTTTTTTTTAAAGATTTTATTTATTTATTTGAGAGAGAGAGAATGAGAGACAGAGAGCACGAGAGGGAAGAGGGTCAGAGGGAGAAGCAGACACCCCGCTGAGCAGGGAGTCCGATGTGGGACTCGATCCCGGACTCCAGGATCATGACCTGAGCCGAAGGCAGTCGCTTAACCGACTGAGCCACCCAGGCGCCCTAAAATTCTTTTTTGAATGTGTAGAACTGTCTTGTTATGTTGGTTACTCTCTTTGCTTCATAAATTTTAGTGGAAGGTGGAGGAGCCAGAAAGAGGCAAAGGAGAAGGTCAGGCTCTGCTCTATCTCCCAGAAGGGCCACCACACCCCCTGGCCAATCAGGACATTTGTTATAAGGAATGTATTTAATACATGCATTTAATGCTGTTGTAGGAGAAGTAGTCAATGCTTTTTTAAAAAAAATATGCCCTTGATTGGGGCACCTGGGTGGCTCAGTATTTGGGTGTCTGCCTTCTGCTCAGGTCATGATCCCAGGGTCCTGGGATCGAGCCCCACATCAGGCTCCCTGCTCAGTAGGAAGCCTGCTTCTCCCTCTCCCACTCCCTCTGCTTGTGCTCCTGCTCTCGCTATCTCTCTCTGTCAAATAAATAAAATCTTTAAAAAATATATGCCCTTGATTATCAAAAAATATGAGCAACAGACATCCCTAACTCCTGCTATACCCTTAACATACGGTCCAGGTACGCAGGGCTTTCAGTTTCTATTTTCTTCATTTCTGTACAATTTGAATTTCCTATGAGTATGCCTTATTTTATCATCAGAAAAACAATAAAGATTCTTTAAGTCTGCTCAATGTGGGTGAGCCTCTAAGAGCATGCTTCCTCTCCCTCAAAATCACCATTATGATGAAATTTAATGATATCAAACACTATATATATACACATATACAACATGTATTATGTATATATATAATATATATGAGTATAGAGAAAAATATTATACATATAACAGAGAAAAATCTTGTGAACAGCCTGGAGCTGAGAAGAAGGTATCAAATTATGGCCCCATTACCCTATCCCACAAGAAATAGCTAAAATATACCTAAATAAGATTAGCATAATAAAGAAAGTACAAACAGAGAAGATTTTTAAATCTATGAATCAAAATACTGTTTTATTCAACAGATGAGATCAGAGAATCAGAAATACAGACCATTCGAGATCCGAGGGGCTTCTCAGCAGACATTTTGTTCCTGGGTGTTCTCTTAACACCAGCCCTGGGGTGGTCCAGAGGGTCCTTCTTTCCCCTCCAGGGCCAAGCTCTTCTTACACTGACCTAAGATTGTTCCTCCCCGTCAGGTCCCCACCGTGGCACCTCCTGGCCTGGCTGCCTCGGTTAAAACCCTCTTTCCTCTGCCCCACACACTGACTTCTCTTGAGCGCCACGTTTATGACTTATTAACCCCCTGGGAGACAGATAAAGACCCTTCTTCCCTCGGCAGGAAACACATACATTTCAGCAGTAGCCTTCCAGCAGCGTCTCCCCTGCCTCAGTGGTCTAACCTCAAATGCTAGCTTGAGGGGTGGGGGTTCCAGGCCCTCGGGGAAGAGGGTGTTTACAGCAGCGCTATTTAGGGGCCAGGCAGAGCTTCCAACAACAGCATGCAGACGACCACCTCCTCTGCTTATGGCATTTCCTGCCTCTACTATTTACCCTCAAGGATGGAGACTCTAAAGCAGAAAATCATGAATAGCGATTTTTTTCGCCGCCCCTGGCACACAACTGAGAGTTGACTCCGTTCTTGCTAAGGAGCCAAGATATGTCATGCTTGGAAAAGCTAGTGCAGCAGTGGGGTGATCTCATTAAAATCATAAAATAAACTAAAGCAATCAACACTGCATCTTTGGAAGCCTGGAATAAGGCGGGAGCTCAGAAATTGCTGGTAGGCTAAAAAGATCCTTTTTCACATGGGGGAGAAAAGATTCCAGCCCCTATTCTTACGCTTGGGCATCTGCCTAATCACATACCTTGCTTCCCTGGCACGGATACGCACAAGATAATCAGTCTTGATACATTAAGAAGTCAGCATCGCCCAGCAATTTTCATCTTTGGTATATACCCAACAGAAAAACTTAGGCATTTTCATGATGAGACATGTGCAAGAATTTTCAGAGCAGTGCTCGTCATAATTGCCTCAAACGGGAAACCACAGAACAATTGTCAAGAGTAGAAAGGATAAATAATACAGCAATGGAGAATTAATGATCTTCAGCTTTGCACATAATACAGTTGGAGCTCACAGGCACGACTCCGAGGAATGGAAGCCAGACATAAGAGTACGTACTGTAGACTGCCATGTGCATAAAGCATGGAAATGCTACTTTAATGCGCTGTTAGGACTCAAGCGAGTGGTTACCCACGGAGGCACATGGTGGCCATGCAGGAGGCAGGAGGGAGCTTCTGAGGTGCCGGACACAGTCTGGTTTCTCGCGCCGGGTGCTGGGTTCACGGGTGTAATCAGCTTGGAAATCTCACTGAGCTGTACACTCAGGTGCCCTTTTGCATGTCTATGATCATTTAATAAAAATTAATTTGACAAGCACAAGGCTTCGGTTGGGCAAGATGACTAAGCGGTAGGGCTCCGCTGTGCAACATCATCCCAGTTGTCAACGACAATGTAGCCCGTGCTTAAACATTCGTTAAGAGGGGAGATCTTACATTAAGTGTCCTCACCACAAGAGAAATTTTTAAAGTGTCGTTTACTCAATAGAAAAAGTCCTCAGCATCAGACTGTGACAGAGGCCTAATGACTGTAAATTACAGTGCAGGAAATCTAGAGTAGCCGCAAATGGTTAAGTGGTAGAAGGCTGTGTTCTGTGGCTAAGAGCTATTGAGGAAAGACCTTGGAAAAGTAGAGGAGAGGAAGTGAGAAGTGTGTCGAGTCCCTTCCTGAAAAAAAAAAAAACAAAAACAAAAACAGAAATATCCCAATGCCAAAATGTCTCACTTCAGCAGAGTTCACTAGCAAATAGAAGGTCACGTCTCAATGCAAGAGGGAACCAACCCATGGAAACTCTTCCCTCCACTGCAAGTCATAAACAGTATCATTATGTTCTTATTCTGAGAAGCAAGGGCAATTTAAAAGCAATTGCTTTCTCTTGTTTTTCCTGTTGATAACTGGCTCCAAATCCTCAGAGTGGAACAGGACAATGTGTCCAAGGGCTGCCGGTAGGATCCCTGAACCCAAAAGGAACTGCCCAGAGCAATGACAAAGGTTGATGAGCATGGTGGCTGGAAAGGAGTCTGGTGCTGCCTCCAACTGAGAGCACTGGACCAAGGCCTAAAGAAAGGCAAGTAGAGGGCAGCAACAGAGTTGGGGAGTGAGACAGGGACTTTGGGGAAAGATGACTAGGAAGGCAGCAACTTCCCCAATTCTCCCGTGAGGCAGGCCCTGATGCCGACTCCTTGGGGCCATGTCCATTGCCCAGCCCCCAGACCCTCAACATTCCAGGACAGACATGCAGAGAGGAAGGTCCTCAAGTGCTAGAGGTAGAAGAGACAGGGATAAGCATTCTGAGAGCCATAAATGCCTAAGACAACTGCACATTGTTTCATACACGTACGAGAGAAAAATCTCTGATGAAACTGTGACAAGGATAATGAGACTATATTGAGTTAATTTTTCCTCCAAAGGACAAAGAACTCCTTTGGGTGAAGCTGGGTACCTCTGTAACCCACCGATCTTACTACTCCTTCAGGTCCCTTTCCCCTGAAGCATTGTGTCTCACACTTTCGGGCTCTACAAATACCCTAGAGATCTTGTTAAAATGCAGATTTTGCTCTGTGGCTCTGGACTGGGGGCCTGAGATTCTGCATTTCTAACCAACTCCCAAGTGATGCTAATGCTGCTGGTCTGAGGACCTTGAGTGGCAAGGTCCTAAAACATAGTGTGTGTGTGTGTGTGTGTGTGTGCAATCATAGAAGCCTGACAGAATCCTCTTACTGATCATTTCAAATTTTATTTGCATATACCCTAATTGTCTCTGGAAGATACAAAGGCACTATCAACAGGGATGGTCGGGCCGGGGGGGCGGACACCGGCTGACATAGGGCAGAGGTGGGAGAAACACCCTTTCCTGCATACAACTTGTACTTTGTGGTTCATGAGCCACGTGAAGATATCCCCATCCTAGAACTTAAATAAATAAATTGACAACAGGGAGAAAAAAACCCGAGAATTCATTTATTATATCTGGTTTGGTCCTAGGGAATAAAGCTGGCACCAGTAACATCTATCTCAACATTTTGATTCATTCCTTAACGTGGTAAGCAAAGCCAGTTCCATTGTGTGGAGACATAATTAGTATCCAAGAAGCACTAGGCTTGATCACAAAGGTCCCTCATCCTGTCCTGCAGGCATTGAGAGTGAGCGCCCTCACCGAGATGGGGGGGGGGGGTGGGTTTCAGTGACTAATAACTGATGGCAGGCTGCATATCTAAGATATAATTCATCAATAAGATACAGAAGCCCATTAAGGTTATAGCTCCCTCCAAGTCACGGATTTTCTGTCGTTGCCCAGAATCGGAGCAAAGCTGTGAGGCTCAGGAAGAGGACTAACACATGCACGGAACTAAAGTCTGAGGGGGAAAATGAACACTTCATTGGAGCGGGCAGTGCGTCCTTTAGCTGAAAAACTGATTTTCAGATACATTTTCAGACAGTGATTTCTTCAACTTATGGTTTCCTCCTAAGTGGAAAACTTGATTAAAAGGAGTGTTAAAAGTGTTGGATATTTATTGGTAAACTTCTTAATGAATGATGGCGTGCAAGGCAAAGTGCCCAAATCAGAAGTATGTATTGATCAATGGAATTCCACCAGGTGAACACAGCGAAGTAAAAGAATCAAGAAATAGAACATTTTCAGAACATCAGAAAGCGCTCCTTAGGCTTCCTTCTAGTCACTAACCCCCACCCCAAGGCAACCTCTATTTGGGCTTCTAAGAGCATAGTAGTTAGGTCTGCTTTTGAATGTTACAGAATGGAACCATACTATCGTACTTGTAAGATTTTAATTAGCACCCTCGTGATCCCCTGTTCTAATCAGTAAATGGTACATCTTTGTCTCTATGCTCAGAAAGGGGTGGCCATGAGTGTCTGGCTGATGAAGTCAGTGATCAAAGTACATCCCTAAACTACTGTGTGTGTGTGTGTGTGTGTGCACGCGTGTGTGTTTCAAAAGAGCTGCTTAAGAGAACATTGTGCCCCCAAATTACAATACCTCTCTATAAAAGGACACATCCCAGGACAGCATCTTTATCTCCATTCTCTTTCCAAGTCATCAATTTTAAATTACCACGTGACCCAGAGGCACTGCAGATCCCAGGTCCGCAATCTCTTCAGAATCAGGAAAGAGAGTGGAGAGGATCAATCTTCAGCCTGTCAGCAAACCCTGAAACAACAATATCCCTGTTAACCTCGTTAGGAAGAAATCCCATTCTCTCATGCCTGGGGAGGACAGAGGCTGCAGCCCCTGAAATTAGATTATCTTCTCTGCTGGTGCAAGATGGGGCAAGACCAGGGGTGACTTCATTTTGGATTTAGTGAGTGACTAAGTGGGGCGCCTGAAGGATGTCTTTTGGGTGCGGGCACTCTGGGCAGGGAAGATATATAAAGTGACACAAAGACTTCGGAAGAAAATGCTATAAAGGCAATTGATGAAGTTGTTGACAGAACACAGACTTGGAAACCTAGTTACGTAATATGGGTGTCGGGAATCAGTGCTATTGATGACCACAAAGAGGATACTGGATGCCGAAAGTAGAGCAGCATCTTTACTTTCCCATTTTTTTTTTCCCTCAGAAAATCTCTCTGGCTGAAGTCTACGTCACTCCATGTCAAACCCAGCCAGACTGAGGAGATTATAATAACCATGGGGAAGGATCTGAAGAACAAGAGCACATTTTATCATTGCAGGAGAGATGAAAGCTTCCTTCACAGTCCAGAATAAAATTGTTAGGGCTCTGGAATGTAAGGATTTAATACAAAGTGTTCACCCATGTAAAGTCCTATTAGAACAGCCAGATGTATGTTACAGAGCCTGATATCTTGATTAGGTAACATATCCCATCTTATTTGAAGCCATGAGAACCTACTGGTGGTGGCATGCGACTTTTATGAAAGGAAGCTGAGGTAACTTGCAGAGCTGTCAGTCAGCAAACATTCACAGTTGGCATGAAGTGAGGTGTATTCCCTGGTCTCGGCAACTCACAATCGGCTGGGAGATGAGCATCACCTGGGGGCTGGGTTGAAGGGCGGAATCCCAAGCCCCTCCCCACTCCTGAATCAGAACCTGCACTGGAGTAGGATTCCAAGGTGGTTTACACCCACATTTAAATTGGAAAAGCTTTGAGCCTAAATGACACTCTAGCTCAGTTATTCTCAACCCTGGCCACACATTAGAACTTTCTAGAGAACTTGAAAAGTCCTGGTTCCCAGTGGAGCAGTATGTCACAAGAGGACCTGGGCCTGAAACATGAGGTGGGACCAATGTTGGTGTATTACAGGAGCAGCAAGCAGAGCTGAGTGATGGAAAGAGTGGTGGGTGGTAAGGTCAGCAGGATAGGCTGTTCCAAGGCAACGTTCAGGCCATTAGAACTAGTAAGGGTTTTATTTGATGGGAAATCATTGGTGGGTTTTGAACTGGGACTAGCTTGTAAGCATTCAGAATAGGAAAAAAACTCAAGCATTAGAAAGCAAAACAAGGGGCACCTGGGTGGCTCGGTTGAGCGTCTGACTCTTGATTTCAGCTCAGGGTCCTAGGACCAAGCTCCACATTGGGCTCCACACTCAGCAGGGAGTCTGCTTGTCCTTCTCCCTCTGCTCCCCCCCTCTAATAAATGAATAAAATATTTTTTTAAAAAGCAAAACAAAACCCCTGAGAGTAGTTAGTCTATTAATGCAGTGTAGAAACCAAAACTTTGGGGGTGCCTGGGTGGCTCAGTCGTTAAGCGTCTGCCTTCGACTCAGGTCATGATCCCAGGGTCCTGGGATCGAGCCCCGCATCGGGCTCCCTGCTCCGCGGGAAGCCTGCTTCTCCCTCTCCCACTACCCCCTGCTTGTGTTCCCTCTGTCACTATGTCTCTCTCTGTCAAATAAATAAAATCTTTAAAAAAAAAAAAAAAAAAGAGGGCGCCTGGGTGGCTCAGTTGGTTAAGCGACTGCCTTCGGCTCAGGTCATGATCCTGGAGTCCCGGGATCGAGTCCCGCATCGGGCTCCCTGCTCGGCAGGGAGTCTGCTTCTCCCTCTGACCCTCCTCCCTCTCCTGCTCTCTGTCTCTCATTCTCTCTCTCTCAAATAAATAAATAAAATCTTTAAAAAAAAAAAAGAAACCAATACTTTGTTAGGATAACAGAATTCACAGAGAAAAATGAATTAAGTAAACCCACAGGTTGAAGTTCTTACCTGCTGTTGCAAGATCAGTTGATCAACTGGTAGGGTGGGAGGAAGAAGCCGAGAGGGAGAGATTGAGAGAGAGAGCGCCCCTCCGTGGACGGGAGATTATTTACAAGGGAGCACACTAGACTGGACACCCTTCCCAGGCTACTTCTTGGGCCGCTCCCTCCCCGACCTCCAACACTTCCTCTACTACATCCTTTTTTCCAGACCCTCAGTAATGTCCCCCTGAGCGAAGTCACTGAACATCAGTTAGATGAGCTCTGGTCGAGTCTGTGTGCATGGCTCTGGTCCTCGTCCTGAAATGGGCCTACCTCCCTTCTCCCTCAAAATCACAATTCTGGGCGGGGGGATGACAGAGCAAAGTGAGGGATGGAGAAGGACATGGTGCAAAGCGTGGGAGATGACTCTCAAGGACTGTTAAATCCACCAAAGACAGTAAATAGCCTCCAACCCAGTTCTCCCCACTTCATAGATTTGGAAACTGAAACCCAGCAAAGTGAAGTCTTCTGTTTGTTTGTCTGTTCATTTGTCATGAGAAATGTAGAGCTAGTCTGTGACCAGATCCAGTCTAGAGCTCAGGCCCTCCATGAAGTTGCCTGTCCTCTGAAGAGGGCAAAACCCCTTCTTCATGAGTGCGGTTCGCCTCCAGAGAGCCCGGCACCCTCCTATCCCTGAGCCTATAGTGTGTGGGTCTGCCCTTGTCCCTGTCCTTGGAGCTTCTGTGACTATACCAAAGATTCTCACTTGAGTCAGGACAAATCCAGGAAACATGGCAATGTCAGAGGACCCTCAGAGGCTGCGGAGTGTAAAGAACTCTTAACTGGTGGAGGAAGTTCGAGGCCTTCCCCAACTTCATGGACCTGAGCCATTTTGGCAGGCCAGCAGGAAACCCAAAAGAACCAGAATTATAGGGCGCCTGGGTGACTCAGTCGTTAAGCGTCTGCCTTCGGCTCAGGTCATGATCCCGGGGTCCCGGGATCGAGTCCCACGTCGGGCTCCCTGCTCGGCAGGAAGCCTGCTTCTCCCTCTCCCACTCCCCCTGCTTGTGTTCCTGCTCTCGCTATCTCTCTCTCTCTGTCAAATAAATAAATAAAATCTTTAAAAAAAAAGGTAATTTAAAAAAAAAAAAGAACCAGAATTATAAGCCCCTTCACAGAGGTGGCTGCCAGCCCAAGAAGATCCCCTAGGGCTTGACATGATCCCTGTACCCCATAAACAAGCCCCAGCAATCAGCACATAGCCCAGCAGGCTTCCACAGACTTGTATATAATGGCCCCCACAGTTGGGCAAATTCTGGGCAAAAGCAGTGTGATTGGACCTCTCGGATTCAGGAACCACTCAGGGTCCACTACCCAGGCATCTACTCTAGCTCATGCTGCATAACAAGTCCCTCCACAATGTGGTGGCTTCAAATAATAAGCATTTGCTAATTCTCCTGATGCTGTGGATCAGCTGAGAGGTTCTGCTCTGGGCTACCTAGGATGGTCTCACTCACATGCCTGCTCATTGGCAGGTGGCTGGTCTCAGGGGCCACAGCTGAGATGGCTGGTCTGCTCCCTGAAGTGCAACAGGCTAGCCTGGGCTTCTTCACACGGTGGGATCAGGCTTGCAAAGAGCACCAAGAGAGGGCAAATTCCAAAGGGAGGACAGGGGCTCTTGAAGATTCTGTTTGTGTCATTATTTGCTACTGTCCTGCAACCAAGTCCAGATTCACGGGGTGGGAAGATAGACTCCACCT
This sequence comes from Neomonachus schauinslandi, assembly GCF_002201575.2. Taxonomy (NCBI): domain Eukaryota; kingdom Metazoa; phylum Chordata; class Mammalia; order Carnivora; family Phocidae; genus Neomonachus; species Neomonachus schauinslandi. The sequence goes on from NC_058419.1 coordinate 100,328,694, forward strand.
CTTGCTGGGAGAAGCAGTAAAATTAACTTGCAGAGGGAGTACCTACAGAGATGGGAGGAATTTGTGGCCTTTTTTGCAATCAACCAAATCAACCACACTACCTGTGGTGGAGGAAATGCTCTCTAGGAGCGCTTTGTTCAAAGTCCTCTGAGCGTAAATTTCCTTCCTGACCCCATGCATGATACAGGGCTTCTCTTCCTTGTTTCCCACAATCATTTGCTTTGCCTCTTCAGTGACCGGATCCTACAGAGACATCACAATATTCCAACATGAGAAAATTCTAATAAAAATCGCTGGTATTCCATATTATCTCCTGATTTATATATTACATCCACACACTAGTTATTTTTATCCTCGGGGTCATTCGTGCATGTACCGAGTAAAATTTTAAAAATGTATTGTTTTCTTATTAAGGATATTTTACGGGACACTTTTACTCACAGAGCCTGCTTGTGGGCAGGGGCTTTCTGCCCAATAGCAACGTCACAAATTATATTTAGTAAATCAACGTGCTGTGAGACAATAGCAGACTACATTAGAAATATAATGCTTGGCCGGTTGTTCATTGCATACATTGGATATTTTTCATATATCAACGCATGGATGTTTAAAGGTCAGGATTGCATTTACACTTGAGTTGTCTAAAATAAGAAAGCCATAACCAGGAAACTCAACAATATATTTTTCTGTGCATGCTCCATTTTCTCTCTGGCCAAGTTCTCCAGTGTTCGGATAACACACAACCGAGCATGCATTCTAGGGTATGGCAGTGAGATGGTGTCGAAGAGGCTGTGATTGTTTTTTACTGTGGCAGGTTTCTATGAAGAACTTGGTTTTCATTGGTACTGGTGACATGCGATATGTTTAAATTTGGAAAGACCTGACCTTGGTATTCCTCCTGTATATGTCTAGAATTTTATGAAATAGCTCAGTCACATGCAGCCCATCTATTCCAGTCATAAAGAGAAGAGAAAAACCACCAGGAATCTATTCCAAATGCTCATCTCCTCTTAGAAGAGGCTCTCTAGCTAGTATGTGAATTCACCCTTCTATCAAAAGCATCCATGAGGGGCGCCTGGGTGGCTCAGTCGGTTAAGTGTCTGACTCTTGATTTCAGCTCAGGTCATGCTCTCAGGGTCGTGGGATTGAGCCCTGAGTTGGGCCCTACACTGGGCGTGGAGCCTGCTCAAGATTCTCTGTCTCCTTTTCCCTCTGCACCTCCTACCCCACCGACCCCCTTCTCTCTCTCTCTCTTTCTCTAAAAAAACAAAAGCCAAAACCACCAAAAGCATCCATGAGATGTATTAGCTGTCCTTACAGGTCTTCTGGAGGTGCCCCATTTGTGTGTGCATGGAGCTAAGTGTATCTGGGCATCTGCATAAGAGAATATTGTTTCCTTCCAATGTCAAGTCACATGAAGTCCCAGCCTCTTTGGAAACACGTCCTCTTTTGAGTATAAATATGTCATGAATCATGTAACACAAGGGTTGCCAAACTTTTCCTATAAAGGGCCAGATAATGAACGTTTTAGCCTTCTCGGGCCATACGTTCTCTCCCAACTACTCAGCTGAAAGCCACCACGGGAATCTGTAAGCACACGGAGGCTGTGTTCCAATAACACTTCATTTATGGACCCCGAATTTGGAATTTCATGTCCTTCTCACACATCATGAAATAGTATTCTTTAAAAAAAAAAAAATGTTGCAACCATCTGCAAATGCAAAACATGGTTGGCCCTTGGGGGGTAGAGAAACAGGCTGTGGGTCAGATTTCGCCCATGAGCCATAGTTTAGCGACTCCTGCCCTGGTACATTCATGAAGGGAGCGAAGGGAGCAGTCATGCGACAGAGGAAGCAGGGATTCCAGACTTGAGCCCTCCCAACTCCATTTTGGCATGTCTCTTTTCTCTATAAATACATTTCTCTGGGAAAGCTGATTTCTTAAAAAAATTTAAGCGACTCTGCTTTTATATATAACCTCAGGGAAGAATTGCTTCTTTGTGCTTCTGTATTTTTTTAAGTAAATATAAAAGCCATTGGATAGCAAATTAGTTTTCCCTTTCTTTATTTGCACATCACTTCCCGGGTTTAGGTCTCTCCCTTTCCTTATTATTTACAAAGCTCCGGATTTCTTTGTCTGAGTGACGCGACAATAATCGGTGAATTGGCAACATGAGTAATAAATCACTAAGTTGTGCTACAAAACTCATTCCAATAATGGCAGCTTATTCCTTCATCCCAGAATCCGCAAATTCCATCCTTCGAGACCTTCCATTACGCATTGTAGTCCTCGCACTGTAGTCTTTGATTATAGTATATCATAAAGACCTGTGTTCAATCTGATCCTTTTTGATCTTCCAATTTAGATCTCAAGAAGTGAATAAAATCAATGTCAGCATTTTGACAGCGGTAGTACTTCAGACTTTGTTCAGCATTTTCTGGTAACTTATGTCTCTCTGTATTCTGATGATACATGGAGAATGTTTCGCAGTGTTTGCATTCGTCTCATTGGATTGAATGTTTCTGTCTGATAGGGAGGAGGCTGAATGCCTCCATGGCCAGATAAAACCGTTCCCCCGCTCATCTCCTTCCAGATGAAGTCAACGGGTCTGAGGAATCTTTTAATGTTGTTTTGCCATCCGATGCCTTCGGATTTTTTTGGTAAAAATACCAAAAATACCAGATTTATTTAGTAGCAGTTTTAACTTTTTAAGTGACTGAATACTAAACCCATTTTGATTTTCTTTCCCCATAGTCAACGTGATATGACATCAAACTGTTCTGAGTGGTTAAAGTCTCCCCTGAGGTTCTTTTGAAGCACTTCCACTAAGGTATTATTTACATCCTCCTTCATTCCTTTGTTACCACCTAAAAAAAAATTGCACAAATCTCTGTTTTTCAGCGTAAGCCTTTTCCTTCCTTGGGTTAACCATGAATTCAATTCAGCGATTATTGGAGACTTAACGGAACACCGAGTTTGGTGCTAGGTATTGTGGAAGGTACAAATATGAGTGGGACGATGCCCAACCTCAAGGCATTCACATTCATCCTGAGGAAGAAGAGCCCAAATGCCAATAAGGACCAAATGGAATAGAATGTGTGAACTGGGTTTTAGGTGGAGGGCTCTAGATAACGGAGAGATTCCTTACTGCAGGTCTCATAGCATCAATTTTAATCTTTAAGGATCTTCGGCTGTTCATATTAAACTACTGCTGTCGTTGTCTACTTTGGTCAGATAAAATGAGTCAGCAGCCTCTTTCTGCTTTGAGATCCAACGATGAAACTTTAAACCATATTAAAAACGGCATTCCCTACACCAACCAAATGTACTCAGGATTCTTGCAGGGGGGAAAAAAAAGCCAAAAATATGACATTGTTTGAGACATGACCTATTTTCTGTTTTGACTTTATCGTTTGAGTGCAGTAAAAAAAATTGCTCATTAATTGCACAAAAAGTAAATCCACTGAATCGAAGAACTAGTGCGGCAGAGTTTGGGAATGTAAATTGAATTGACTGACTCAGCTGGCTGCTCAGCTCAAACTGGTAGAGCTCAAACCTCGTTCGGCTGGGCCTGGGCACAGACAGCTGAGGTTACGCTATGTGGAGAAAAGCAGAGGGACAGTTATTAAGGATCAGAGGTGAGAGGAAGTGATGGGGCTCAGAAGTCAGCAGTGAGTAAGCAGTCAAGATCTGGCCTATCTGAGATGAGGTCAGGGTAAACAGGTGTAAACAGCAACCGAAAAGCTAAACCAGCGATCCCAAGGGAAGGCAGTCTACGTGACTGAAGGAAAAAAAGCAATCCACCAGAGAATCCCTGGACCAAACACCTGGGCTGTTTGAAAGGGCTGGTGATTATTCACATCTGACCCCAGTGAAGAGAAAATTAAGAGGATTGTCATTTCTGGAAGCAAACGGGAAGAACATATTCTTTCACTTGGCTTCTTTAAGCCTATCACCAGAAAGATACTTTTTAAAGACAGACCTTATTGTGAATGAGCACTTGATTTAGCAAACTATGAGGTTTAACTTTTGGGATGAAACTTTGGCTGAGGACAGATCCTGATGCTCCTGAGAATGGCGCTAGGAATATTGTAGAAATCGAGAGCTTCAAGCTTTTAGGGCTCACTCTTCAAGTTCTTAAATGGTCAGTCGGGAACTTGAAATTGGTAGATATTTTTTTCTCCCTTTCCAAGCTTGCACTGCTTCTTCTCTTCCTTATAAAGGACTATGTGAGAGGTCTCTGATAAAAGGTATTGCTCTGATAAAGCGCAGGTGCTGTTGGAACATAGCCCATCACCACCGGCTCAGTCACAGATCCTTGTATCTACAGATCACAGCGAAATTGAAAAGAGTGGGAGTTGGCCCTGTGGACGGATCTAATGGACCGGCAGCTGTCAGTTCATTGTTTAAACACTTGCTGTTCCTCAGTGGTGATTTTTTCCCCCAGAAACTGGCTCAAACCAACATATGACCCTTTTGCATAATCTATATAGACTGTTGGTTTACTGCAGAGCACTTGAAATTGAAAATACAAAAGGTTTCTTTGAGTGTTAGAACAAAACAGCTTCTGACTTGCTCTGAAAATGCACATTGTGGAGATTCTTATCTGGAGGGGCCTTTGATTTCCAGCCAAGTTTAGGGGAGGATGGTCTAATAATAACACAGCAAAGCAGTTTTGAGTAGTAAATTCATATAGAGTTTTTCAGAGAATGTGGAGATAAAATCCGAAAGAAATTCTCAAAACAGTCCCCAAACCAATATATTCTACTCCTCCAACCCCCCCGAAGGTGAAACTGAAAGCGCAGAACAAGCCTCTCTGCATTAGCAAGAGTTGGTTATTTTTGCTCCCTTTAAAAAAATAAATAAATAACACTTGTTGGCTATTTCTGATTACTAAAAAAAATACATGCTGATTGTAGAAAATGGGAAAGTACCCAGAATCCCAGCACTCTAAGATTAACCTTTCTTTCTGTAGACGCCCGTACTGTATTTTTTTTTTTTTAATTTATTCACTTATCAGAGAGAAAGAGAGTACAAGCAGGGGGAGCAGCAGAGGGAGAGGGAGAAGCAGGCTCCCCGCTGAGCCCAGAGCAAGGCTCGATCCCAGAACCCGGAGACCATGACCTGAGTGGAAGGCAGACACTCAACCATCTGAACCACCCAGGTGCCCCTATTGTTTCTAATGAAAGTTTTGTCATGGTGTGTGTACAATTTTGTAGGAGGAAGTTATTCCTGAGAAGGTAGCCAAGGTCAGTTAAATCTTCAAGAAACATCCACTGTAAATGTCAGCTGACAACAGTTGTCACTTCCCTGATATACTTTCTCCCAGGGCTTTGGCCAAATGTAATGCCTCTCACGGGATCAAAAGAGACAGTGGCACCTCAACAAATCGAGGAGAAACAAGTTAGGTGCACAGAGAGTGAGGATGGAATTGAAAGCTAGTCTTGGCCTTTTGACACTTCCTCTATGTTAATTAGCCAAGAATTTTGTGAGCTTCTCATTTCATCCTATTCTACCCCCAAACCAAGCTAACTCCCACTCACCTGGGCTCCCCAAATGATCGTGAATGCAAACAGAAACGTGCTCTAGAAGGAGATGGCTGAATCCACACCAAATCTCTGTGGCGTGCGTAGGTGTGCGTGTGCGCAGGCGCTGCTGTGTGCACACGCCCATCTGTAACAATCACCGCAAAATAAAGGCATTTTGGCTTTCTGAAGGGAAACAAGAAGCAATCATGAACTAATCATAAAAGCTACCATTTGATGGGGCGCCTGGGTGGCTCAGTTGGTTAAGCGACTGCCTTCAGCTCAGGTCATGATCCTGGAGTCCCGGGATCGAGTCCCACATCGGGCTCCCTGCTGAGGGGGGGGGGGGTCTGCTTCTCCCTCTGCCCTCTTCCCTCTTGTGCTCTCTGTCTCTCATTCTCTCTCTCTCAAATAAATAAATAAAATCTTTAATAAAAAAAAAAAAGCTACCATTTGCTAAGTACTACCTAGGCTCTGTGCTAGTGATTCTGCTCGCATTATTTGAATCACACTTCTTTCCTGATCACACTATTCAAACTGCAGCCTCCCTCCCGCCCCCTGCCCCAGCACCCTTGAGTCCCCTTACCACACTCTACGGGGCACTTTTTTCCCTAACACTTGTCACCTTTTACGAACTTTATCATTTACTTGTTTTGTCGTTGTTATTACTATGATCTCTGTCCCACCATTGTCTGTTTTGTTCATCAATGTAACCCAAGCTCCTCAAACAGTTTTTGGCACATAGTAGGGCTACATTAGATATGTGTTCACTGAATGAATGAGTGAAGCTTTACTCCATCTTCACACCAACCCTTTGAGATTGATGCTATCATCTCCATTTTTAATTTTTAATTTTTATTTTTTTTAAAGATTTTATTTATTTATTTGGGAGAGAGAGACAGAGAGAGAGAGCACATGAGAGGGGGGAGGGTCAGAGGGAGAAGCAGACTCCCCGCCAAGCAGGGAGCCCGATGCGGCACTCGATCCAGGGACTCCAGGATCATGACCTGAGCCGAAGGCAGTCGCTTAACCAACTGAGCCACCCAGGCGCCCTATCATCTCCATTTTTTAAAGATTTTATTTATTTATTTGAGAGAGACAGAAAGCGAGAGAGAGAGAGAGAGCACGATGGGGTGGGGGAGGGGCATAGGGAGATGGAGAAGCAGGCTCCTCGCTTAGCAGGGAGCCCGACTCAGGGCTCGATCCCAGGACCCTGGGATCACGACCTGAGCCCAAAGGCAGACACTTAACCAACTGAGCCACCCAGGTGCCCCAATCATCTCCATTTTAAAGAAGAGAAGGTTGCAAAGGAGATTGTAAAAACTGGCCTAGGGTCACATAGCTAGTAAGTAATAACATTTTGGTTTTGAAATCAAATCTCTCTAGACTCCAAATCTCATACTTTAAAGAGTGGTCCCCAGACCAGTGCTGTTCCATGAACTGTTATGGTCGAGGTAAGTGAAATTGAGAGGGGATCTTTGGAAACTTTTATAACAGTCTGACATTGCTGCAACATCTAAGAAAGCATCTCTCGGTGGACTGGTCTCATGAAACAGGGCGCGGACCAGCTTGGCTGTGGTCATGCTCACCTGGTGAGTTACACGCGGGGCCAAGTGCACACGAGTCATGCACGGTAAGACCACATTACCGTATGTCGTATTTTAGGACTACTCTGTCACCTGCAACTCTAAAGTCTATAAGAATCAAAGACAATTTAGGAATTTATTTCTTTTAATAATTTTTCATTTTTACAATGCTTTAACTTTTAGGGATTCAGATGATTAACTAAATTAAGGAAGTAAATGTTGATGCTGAATTACATTAGACAAAATAAGCTTCACTGGGACATTTTTGTCAAGAAGATAAACCATTTCTGATGGCAGCAGGAGTAGTAAACCAGATGATGCTAATCAAAGTTGAGTCCTGAAAAAGGAAGGCCAAGAGGAGTTTGTACTAGTTTTATTTGCAAGTATTTTCCTTCAAGTGGTAAGTTCAGAGTTGTAGCCATAACTGATGGTAAAGTGCTTCAGAGTGTATTATTTGTAGAGATTTTCTAGCTTAAAAAAGCAATAAAAATATCAAAATGTGAGCAGCATTTACAGGCCAAACATAAGAAAGAAAGAGTATTGAAATAAAAAGTCAACAGGAACAGATACTCAATTTTTCACATATAAACACTAGTGCTGTGCAGGCTTCTTTTTTAAAAGATTTTATTTATTTACTTGAGAGAGAGAGAGCACTAGCGGGGTTAGGGGCAGAGGGAGAGAGAGAAGCAGACTCCCCACTGAACAGGGAGTCCGATGTGGGGCTCGATCCCAGGACCCCAGGATCATGACCTGAGCCGAAGGCAGACGCTTAACTGGCTAAGTCACCCAGGTGCCCCATCTGTGCAGGCTTCTTATAATGTAGCCCTTTGTTTGCTAAGACTCCAAATCCATATACAATTGCCAAGGCATCAGAGAAAGACACAGCAAAGATATTCGCTTGGAAATGTTGGGTGTATTGGTGGCAAAGAAGGTAGCTCAGGTGTCACTTTCCAACAAGAGGAACGGGCTAGTTTATGAAAGAGCAACTCATAGAAAACATAAAGCTTGCAAAGTGTTTTCCATTGCAACTTGGTATCATTAGCAAATAGTTCATATAGCAACTTTTAGCAGATGTATGATTTCAACATGATGGAAATATTAAGAAGAATTGTTTTGTCAACCTCATTGCTAAAAATACAACTTGCACCGTACTGTGTAAAACTGGGAAGGCAAATGTTTCATCTGATAAAACACTGCCAATAAATGTGGTCAGAAGTTTAGGTTTCATGCGAAAGTAATGCTTGTTTTGTTTTTAAATAGGCTCCGTGCCCAACATGGAGCTTGAACTCACAACCCTGAGATTGAGAGGCACACGCTCTACCAACGGAGCCAGCCAGGCGCCTCTGGAAGTGACATGCTGGTAAGTCAGCTGCAATCACACACACACAAAAAAAACAAAAACATTCTGAGTAGTTACTCAGATTAAGGTGTCTCTAGAATGTAAATCAACACACTTTCCTTCATCAAGAAAATCTTGCTACAAAAATAATGTCAGCTGAACTAAACAGTGGGCTTAGTGACATGGTAAAGCTGAGAATTATGTTAAAACAAATGCATTATGGGGAGCCTGGGTGGCTCATCAGTTGAGCGTCTGACTTTGGCTCAGATCATGATCTCGGGGTCCTGGGATTGAGGGCTGTTGGGCTCCCTGCTTAGTGGGGAGTCTACCTGTCCCTCTCCCTCTGCCCCTTACGCCCCCACACAGACCACTCATGTGCACTCAATCTCTCTCTCTAAAAAAGAAACTAATGCATTACACTTCAGATTATTGTCTATATTTTGTGATAACATAGAAGCTGAACATAAACAATGATTATTGCATGCTGGGTATGATGATAAGCAAGAGAAGAGTTTTATCGAGAACGTTTACACTACAGAATAAACTCTCAGTGTTTCTGCAAAATAGGAAACCAGTTTAATCCAACTTTTTAAAGGTACAAATTAGACAGCCAGTTTGATATTTTTGTGTTATATTTTCAGTATATTTTTTGATCTGAGCTCCGTGCCTATCCCATGCAAAGACATAGTGTGACATATTTTCCGATGGCAGATAAGATCTAAAAACCAAAACAGAAGTTAGAACCTTGGAAGAACAAAATTTGTACAGATTGTTATGACCTATTTCATAACTTAACAATTATCACAGACTTGGGTAATGATCTCGATATTGCGTGTCTGCAGAAAGTTTTCTCTGAATACCTTACAATTCTGATAGAACATTTTGAGTTTTATTTTCCTTCAAAAAAAAATCACACACAGGAAATTCATGGATCTTTAACCCCTCCCTTTCATAAAAAGAGAACTTAAATTCAGTTATACTTTATAAGATTGTTAGAACAGGCTGCTGATGAAAGACTGAAGATGAATTTTGAAAATACAGCATTGCTTAGTTCATTTTGGATAAAAGTTAAAAACAAATATCCCCAGCTTGCTGGAACTGCCTTAAAATACCGTCTTCCATTTCCCTCAGCACACTTAAGTAAGACTGATCTCTCTACTATGAGTGTTATTAAAACAAAACATAGAAACATTTTAGGTATGCATTATGCTCTGTGAGTAGTCATGTCTGGATTAGTTAACGAGCAAGAAGGAGGCTCATTTGTTACATCAAAACTGCAAATATTAGTATATACAATGTTTGTCCAAAAATGTATATAGGCGTTTAATATAAGGAATTGCCACTTTGCTCAACTTTTATTTAGTTGTGATTATAGCATAACAAGAAGTTATGTGTAATGATGATTATATTAATAGCCTATATGCACATTTTCATAAACATATATGCTTTCTGTCCTTCTCTTTTTTGCTTTATTTGCTTTGATTATATTTATTCAAATGTAATTTGATGTCTGCTGAATCTAGTAAGACAGACTTGAATTTTATGTCTTTGTTTCTTTTTTCTTTTATTTTTCTAGGATTTGGGTTTTATTGCATTTTTACAAAAGTATTGGTTTACTGTGGGCCAGAAAATCGTTTGAATATCTAATCCTTTACCACAGATGGCTTGAGAAGCACTGCCCTAACCACCTCCACTTCCGCCGGGCCATGTTGGCCTAACCAGGGAATCTGCCTCCATGTTGGTCCTTTAGATTTGGGCTGGTCCGACTCACTCACTGAATCTCCCTGAGATTTTGGATCAAAGGATTTAGCACAGATTGTTCCTTGGCATCCACGCACTCAGGTCTGTTCATGTAGACTCAACCTCCTGAGCCCTCTGGAACCCCTGAGTCTTGCCTAGGACCCCAAACCGAAAGAAAGCATGACAGAGTCCTTCGGGCTGTTGAGAAATGCTGATGGAAATGTCTTTCCTTGTCCCTTAAGCACACGGAATTGTGTTGAGCCAGGGCAGGGGAGGTGGACTGAAAATCAGGTTGACAAGGAGAAACATGCTTAGAATAGAGCAGAGCCTAATTATTAATGACAAGAAAGCTTGCCAGAGAGAAACAGAAGGAGGCCCAGCAACCTGCTGGGCCTTGGAGACAGGTTTGGCTTCTGTTGCCACGTACCAGTTTGCTGGAGGCCTTCAGCATGCCCTTGTCTCCTTGGAGAAACTCTCAGAGATTTGGTAGTAGATTCTCCACACTCCAGGCAACACACACACAAAACCAAATCATCCAACAAATGCACCCACAAGCACTCTCAATTCTGTGTCATGGGGCACCTCTTACCAACCGGGCACTTGATAGAAATCAGGTCTTTAATCCTTACAACAACCCCATGAGCTAAATATTCTTAGCCATGTCTTACAGATGAGATGAATGAAGCGCCAAGAATTTAAAGAAGTTGTTTACGCTCCAATCCACCTACTTTTCTCCTGCTACGTCATCATCCCACCTTGGCTCCCCCCAGCACCATTTGCCTGAATTCTGCTGATCTTTCATGACCCAGCCCTAAACCTGTGGTTCTCAGCTTGGGCTTTATCTCAGAATCACCTGAGAAGTTACTGCTCTCGGGTCCCATTCCCAGGGAGTCTGGTTTCATCAGTCTGAGATGTGGCCAATTAACATAGTTACCTAGCTTTCAAAAATTCTAAATAATTCTAACGTTCACCCAAAGTAGAACACCATTAGCCCAGTCTCCACAGCTGAGTTAGATGCCCCTTTTCTGTGGGCCCATGGCACCTTATTTTTATTTAGTCATTCATTCATTTATTTACTTTTTATTACCTGTTATCAAATTTAACTTTACAGTATTTGTATTGCCTGTTGCCCCTTGTAGAGTTTAAATCATTGAAGACAGGGACTTCCCTATTCATATTTGTTCATTCATTCATTCACTAACTTAGCAAGTATGCATCAAGTACCCACTGTGACTCAGGCTCTGTGCTAGTACTTAGCAATACAAAAGTGAGCAAGGTGCCACATGCACCCAGAGTTTAGTGAAGGAAACAGAAAATACAAAGACAATACATGTGTTCTTAAATATGCAGCAGAAGGATGCATCTGGGGGAAAGGTCCCAAGAGGGGTTAAGAGCCCTTTGGGCAAGAGATTCTTGGGCCCCAGCTCTCTTGAGCAGGACTAGCTACATGTTTGCACGCCCAGTACAAAATGAAAATGCAAAGCCCCTTGTTCAAAAGGCAGGAGAAAAGTGCTGTCGAGGGTACCAAAATATAAATCTTCCTCTCTTTTTCCACAGCCTGACTTGTCACAGTGTTGTTTATTTGCTATTTAATGCCATTCTAAAAAAGAAAAAGTAAAATTTTAAATTATTAGCATGAATTTTTACCATTCATCTTTATACCATGCAGTGCCAGTTTTAAAAGCAAATGTAAGAGCTTTTAATTCATATGAAGGATCGCTAAAATTACACAATTCCTATTTTAAAACCAGCATATGCGTTCGTATTTCATTCTTACTGGAACAACAGAAAGCCTGCACGAAATTAATTCAACCATTTTTATTTCACTTCTTGTTGTGTGCACATTCTACCAATACTCTGTACCTTCAGCATCCTCATGAGTAAGGAAGGAGTTAACGGAACAGGAACTGTGTATTCGCCTATTTCCCTCTTTCCTTCTGTGTCTTCATGTTCAGCAAAAGCGGTTAGCTAATACAGGAAAGTAAATGAGTAAGAAAGGGTACGATAGGGTTTCTTGCTCATTTGTGCTTTCTTAGAATTCCTTTCGCACTCAAACAAGTTCTAGTGCACATGGGAAGTGTGGCCTTTCTGGGTCGTTTGCCCTCACTGCCTCAATTATAGATTTAACATATTTATTCTGGGCTTGCTTTGAGTCTCACAAAACTCCTACACATGTGGGTCCAGCAGAATCCCAGGCTCAGGGGGCACTGTAAACGCTCTGTGCTAGAGGAGGGGCAATGAGCAGCGGAGATGGAGCGTATGGGAAATGCAGGTACTTCCTCCGCTCACGCGCGTGTCCACTGTCCCATCAGACTTCAGTTACAAAACACAAGTTCAAAGATAAAACTATGAAGCATTTCAAGACAGTAATAGCAGAGCCTTAAATCAAGGAGGGGACGTTCTGAGCGCAGGGCCCTGTAGGACTGCCCAGGTGGCACACTTATGAACCTGGCCCTGACTCAGAGTTTGGGCTAGAAGGGTGGGAGAAGAGGCTCTCAGTGGCCACAAGCTTTCAGTGGACTAATCTCAGGGGGTGTATTTCCTCAGTCCCATGGACTCCTCACGCTCTGATGAGGGCTGTAATCAAAAGAGGACCCAAGTGGGACCCTCCAAAGGCAGGTCCCAGGGCAGGAGCCCTGTCCCTTACACCTGGTTCCAAAAGCAAGAGAGACGGTGACTTCTACTCCCAAAGGAAAGATGGTGGGAGCGACAGGTCTAGGAAGACTAAAAGAGTTACTGTATCCTCAACCAAGCATATTGAACAGACTCAATACATATTTATGAATAAATGAATGCAACGCACATACAGCAAACAAGTGGTTGTGCGAGCAAACAGATGAGAGCATGTGTTTTGATAAAATGATACCTGACTTCCATTGGGAATGCAGGCCTACATTCAAAGCCAACTCTTTCTCCGGTTCATTAAAATGTGATTTTACATATGCCCTAATTGTGTACCATTCATATCATGCTATCATACCACACAAAGAACCACCAAAGCACCATCTTCCGTCTTCCTCTTTATATATAAATGATTTTTTTAATTACCCAAACTAACAAAATACTGAGCTCTGTGCTTTCTTGCCTCAATTATGTTTTTCATCATTATATTCCTTCTTCAACCTTGAGATTTACTTTTCTTAAATTGCATTCCCCACATCTGGGATACAAACCATTCTGTTGATACAGCAAATGCATATGATAAGGGAAATGTGCATCTGTTTTAATTCTCTAAAACCCAGGCAAGATTTGACCAAACAAATCACTAGGCCATTCAAAAATCCACTTTTTTCGTTGAGTATATTCATACAGAACTGGTAAGAAGTCAACACTGCACAAGAAAATGTTGCTCACCTATTTTTTTTCTTGATGAACAAGGCTGAAATATTTGGATTCTATTTGTATGCCTTTTTTCAGGTTGATTAGGACAGTGAATCTCTGTAAAATGTCCTACCACCAAAAAAGAAAAATTCATACATTCACTGAAAGAAAATAACCCACTAAAAGAAAAAAAACCCCACTAATATAGGCCTAATAGGTTCAATAAATATTACCTCTAGTTTCTCTTTTTGTTTTGAATTTTGTGTTTTAAGCAGGTACTTTGTACGTGGTCTCATTGCATGACTATGACTACCTAACCTTTATAAAGAAAAAATACTTTTCCTACTACACTCTGAAACCTTCAGAAATTCTCCCTTCACTTTTGTGGCTGAATTCTCGCAACACTGGGCTTTTTTCTTCAAAAAGGCAGACCTTGGTTGACAGACCTAACTCCTGTCTTGCTCACATGTGTATTTTCCATTACCTTCAACAATTCTAAGGCAATCTAATCAAAAGAAATCAGCCAGATTTTAAAAGGCTATGCTAATTGCTCTAATTCCTTTTATTCACTAAACCTTCCTATATTTCACCCTTCCTTAAAAGAGAATGGTAATTTTTCTTTAGCAATCAATAAACTCTCCCGGAGCCATCAAAGCTTCCAGAAAAGGCTGTCAAGTAAAATTTCTATTGTATCTGAAGTTCTTTCCATATTCATTGATCCTACTGGCTCAAAAACACAGAAACAAGACTGGATCTGAAAAAAATGAAATACAGCCACCAGAGCACGACGTAATTAGCCATCTCTAGTAGGAGGGGTTGGCCTGTTTCTGATGCAGAAGAGGTGCTCAGGCATGATTTGTTGATTGTTTGACTGAGGTTTAAAGGGCAAGCACCTGAGGGAAAATTGGAACATTCCTTATCATTGTATCCTTTCCAACTGTGTGAAATACGTGATTTTCTATAAATCATTCTCAAAATACGTTGTGTCAGTTTCAAGTATCAGAGAAAGGCAATGTAGACCAGTTCTCCAGCAATTTGTGATGAAAATTTGATGACAAAACAGTTCAATAGCAAATAGCATTCACATTTAGTGAGACGTAGCTACAGGCCAGCCACTTACTAGGTACCAGACATGTAAGATTGAGTCCTTGATTTCTAAAAGTTCACAGTGAAGCGGGGGAAATAGTGGTATAAATAATTATCATGAAATGTGCAGGCTTGTAATACAGGTATGTGTGAAGTAGGACAGGGACAGAGACCCAACAGTCAATGGGGATTCAGTAGAGTGGTTAAGAGCAGAGGCTCTGGAGTTAAATGGGGTTTGAATCCTGGATCTGTGATTCACTGGGTGATCTTTTTTTTTTCTTTTTAAAGATTTTATTTATTTATTTGACAGAGACAGAGATAGCGAGAGCAGGAACACAAGCAGCGCGAGTGGGAGAGGGAGAGCAGGCTCCCCGCCGAGGAGGGAGCCCGATGTGGGACTCGATCCCAGGACCCTGGGATCATGACCTGAGCCGAAGGCAGACGCTTAACGACGGAGCCACCCAGGCGCCCTCACTGCGTGATCTTGCAAGTTACTTGGCCTCTCTGGATCTCAGTTTTCTCCTCTGTTATAGTGACAATGACAGTACCTATCTTATAGGGTCATTGTGAAGATTAAATGAGTAACTTACAACAGTGTCTGGGAACACAGCACTCAAGAAATTTACTCACTATTAATATGATCAGATTATACCTAAAAGGGAGCCTGGAACTTGACCTACAAAGGTAGATGGAGAAGTACAGGCTTCGCGTTATAGACACGCTTGGAGAATCCCAAGCAACTCTGTGGCTGGAGAACAGATTAACAGAATGAAAATGTGAGAATAACACATGCTGGTCTGGACTGTGACATACGTGAACCTTAGTTCTGCTACTCACTTACGAGCTGAGCGCCTGAGCAAGTCAAACTGGCAGGAAAAGAGCAGGTGCTCCATGCATGAGAACAAGTATTACTCTAGGTGCATGGAGGGAAATGGTTTGACGTTGGCACTGAAAGTCTGGCTGAGGTGAAGTTGTGGAAGACTTAGATATTACATGTATTACTCAACTACTGCCACAATAATGCTGTGTAACAAATAATCTCCACCCACCCCCCCCAAATCTTAGTAGCTTCCAACAGCAAACATTTGTTTTCTACCTCCCAGGTGGGTCAGCTGAGGTTTGGCTTATTTTGGTTGATTTTTGCTTGCAGCGGGGTTGGCCCCAGGCTGCAGACCAGTTCTGCTCCACATGTGTCACTCCGGGACTCACAGCCACCTGTACAGAGCATGTATTTCTGGGCATGCATTCCTCATGACAATAACTGAAACCCGAGAGGGGGATCCAAGCCACATAAGTACAGTTGAAGTCTTCTCATGTCTCGTCAGCCAAGATTCCATTGCCCAACGCAAGTCATGTGGGATGGGGAAATATACTGTGTTCACATTACGGAAAGAATTGCAGTCACATGGCAAAGGGCATGGATATATAATTCTATCGTGAGGAGAGGGAAGAATTAGGAACAGTAATCCAATCTGCCTGTTTAGGGGTTTTCATTCATTCTATAGATTTAAAGATCCATGAATGACGTTATATTAAGAAAATGCATGATTAGATCTAAATTTTGGAATGTTCATCCTGGTGACTATGTGGAGGATGAATGGGGTGGGAAAGAACTTGAGGCATTTAGACCAGTGCTTCTGATCCATGGGCCAGACAAGACATGGTTAGGATATCGGATTGTATAAAGAGGATAAATGTGAAGAAAATTAGCAGGGATGCTTGGGTGGCTCAGTTGGTAAAGTGCCTGCCTTTGGCTCAGGTCATGATCCTAGGGTCATGGTATCAAGTCCCACATCAGGCTCCTTGCTCACTGAGGAGCCTGCTTCTCCCTCTGCCCTTCACCTTGCTTGTGCGCTCTCGCTCACTCACTCTCGCTCTCTCTCTCTGACGAATAAATAAAATCTTTAAAAAACATAAATTAGGATTAGCAAGACCTGGTGACTAACTGGATGTGCCATGAGGGGAGGGGCAGTGTTGCAAGAGAAAAAAGGTAGAGATGAGTCAGAGGTTCTAGGTTAGACAATCAGAAGGGTGGTAATGATATAGGGAGAGTGACAGAAAAGCGTTTTTCTGAGAAAAAAGACACAGGAAGATAGTGAATCTAATTTTGAAAAGTAGAGTGGTTTTGTAACATGTCAGCTTGCCTAGGCTAATCTTTGTTTCCCAGAGTTCTTTTCTGTGAATGTGTTTGGTTACAATTGGTCATAGGAGACATTTTGTGTGAGATTCAGAAGGGACACCCGATGACGTTGCAGTTCATGCACACTGTCGCTTATCTGTTGGCTCACCTGGTTGGTGTGGGTCAGCAGCTGGGCCTGCAGCTGCTCCGCCTTCCACCTTGTCTACCTTCTGATTCTCTGACTGCTGGACCAGGTGCATGGTTAGCCCCATGGCAAAGGATGCCACCTTCTCCTCCAGGACAACTACATCATTCACGTTATAGGCATAGGCCACGAGAGACCCACATGGGTTCCAGTCCTTTCTCATGGATTCCTATTTGTCCTTGCTCCACCCCCATCGACAGCTATCTTCCCTTCCCAGTTGCTCACCCTGCTGACTTTAAGCTACAGAATCCAGTGTGGAGACCACATCTTTACAGAAATAGTTGACTAACTTCTACAAGTACAAAAGTTCAAGTCCCTGTAAGAAATCATACATATGTGATTTCCTGGTGGTTCTATCTCTGCTCAAACCCTGACTACTACAGATAGGTTGAGTCTGAAATGCATGTAGTAAATCTGTGTAGAAATAAGAAATATGGTCTATAGTTAAGAAAGAGAGCAGAGGGGCGCCTGGGTGGCTCAGTCGGTTAAGCGACTGCCTTCGGCTCAGGTCATGATCCTGGAGTCCCGGGATCGAGTCCCGCATCGGGCTCCCTGCTCAGCAGGGAGTCTGCTTCTCCCTCTGACCCTCCTCCCTCTCATGCTCTCTGTCTCTCATTCTCTCTCTCACAAATAAATAAGATCTTAAAAAACAAAAGAAAGAAAGTGAGCCAAAATGCAGATTTGATAGTATTGGCTAGGAAGTGGGAATGATACAGGGAACAGATGCAGTTCTTTAGAGATTGTTTAAAGTAAAAGAGACACTACCTGAAGAGAAAAAGATGGGAAATTCCAATATTCAAAGATCTGGAAGAGAGAGAAGAATCAGGAAAATGCAAGCAACAATCAAAGGGATAAGGAGGAAATCAGATGCAAAGGGATGCTCTGGAAGCCACAGGAAGAAGTGTTTGAGAAGAATGGGGTACCCACTGGGTGTCCCGGTTCTGCACAAAAGTCAAAGAGAATGAGAGGAGGATAAAGGGCCACTGACTTGGAGAATTAGAAGGGCTACAGCAGGTGGACATGACTTTGAGATAGAATCTGCTCTCAAAAGCTTAGTGAGAAGTCAAGGAATAGATAAGGCATCTGTTTTTCGAGTTTCCGAGGCATGGGGACAATGTCAAGAGATTTTTTCCTTAGGGTGAAGCAGTACAAACCTACTTCTATTTGGAAGGGAGGAAGAAAATTGGAGATCAGGATTCCAGAGAGAATGAGGGTAACAGCGCGGCACGTGGTAGGAAGAAGCACCTATGTATAGAAGTCAGCCTTGACCAAGGCCATTGAACACAGTGTTCCTCCAAGGCAGGCAGGCAGGCAGGAAGGATATGGTGGACAGTGTATGGGGATTCCTTGATGGGCATTATCTTCTTAGTAAACTAGGAAACCCTATCATTATAGCTGTTCGGGCTTTTTTTCTAATCTACATAAAAGCACTATGCTCACACTTTGCTGTGAGCCCCTGAGACGGCATCTGCTCCGAGGAGAGACCTTTTTCTACAGAGGCTATGCAGGCTGGCACTGGTGCTGCCATCACTCTGGCTTCAAAGGAAGCTGAAGAGGGGCGCCTGGGTGGCTCAGTCGTTAAGCGTCTGCCTTCGGCTCGGGTCATAATCCCGGGGTCCTGGGATCGAGCCCCGCGTCGGGCTCCCTGCTCGGCGGGAAGCCTGCTCCTCCCTCTCCCACTCCCCCTGCTTGTGTTCCCTCTCTTCGCTGTGTCTCTCTCTGTCAAATAAATAAATAAAATCTTTAAAAAAAAAAAAAAACAAAGGAAGCTGAAGAGCATATTTCTCCCTTATACTTTGAGGAGATGGGAGGGGGAAGGGTCTTCTAAAGATTCTGGGAAGCTAAAAAAGCAAAACAAATACTCTGTGTGACTACTGAGCTAAAAGGGAAGATTTCATGAGAACCATAAGTGTCTCAAGTCACCATTAGGAAGACAAATAGTCATTAAGTAAAATGATTTCTCAGCAATGTGAGGTTCCAAATAAGATTGGAACGTAAAAATTTATAATTCATTTGTTCAGTTAATTATTTAGCAAATATTTCTTGAATGCCATGTGCCAGGTACTGTTGTAGCTACTGAGAATATGGTGGTGAACATGAGAATAAAGTAGGCGTTATGGAGACGATGATAAAATGATGATAAATATGTGGGGAGGGGGATGCAGCAGGCTTAAGGGACTGAAAGGGATGGAAATAAAGGTTGCAAGTTTAGATGGGATTTTAAGGGAATGTCTCTCAAAGGAAGGGACTTTTGAACAGAGCCCTGAATGCAGTGAGGGAGAGAGCTGTATAAAGTGTCCCCCAAAAGGTGTTTCCAGCATAGGCAGCAGCAAGTGCAAAGTCCCTGAGGGAGAAATAACCTTGGAGTGTTTGAAGAACACCAAAATGGCCCATATGACTGTAGCAGGTGGTGTGGGGAGGGAAGGGGGAAATGGTAAGAGGTAAGACCATCAGGTGAGTGAGCCTCAGTAACATAGGGCCTTGTAAGCCATGGTAAGAAGACTGCATTTTCTTTTAAGCATGAGGAAATCTATTAGGGAATTTTGAGCAGGAGAGCGACATGATTTGATCGTGTTGATGGCTGGACGAGAGTATAAACTATAGGTGGGCAGCACTGGAAGCAGAGAGACTAGATCAGAAGGCATTACGCTGGTTACAGCTGCGGGAAGAGGGTCTGAGCCGCAAGAAGTTGTCTTAAGGAGGGCTGTTATCACGAAATACCACAGGTGGCTGGCTTCAACAATACACATTTATTTCTGGGGCGCCTGGGTAGCTCACTTGGTTACGCATCCAACTCTTGAATTTCGGCTCAGGTCATGGTCTCGGGGTCCTGGGATGGAGCCCCACGTCGGGCTCTGTGTTCAGCAGGGAGTCTGCTGGAGTGTCTCCCTCTCCCTCTGCCCCTCCCCCTGTTCGTGTGCTCTCTCTCTCTCTCTCTAATTAATAAATCTTTAAAAAAAATTTTTTTAAAGGTAAGAACACAAGCCAAGGCAGAAAACTGGAAAATGTGTCAAGCAGAATAAAAGCTACAAGAGTCCAGATGAAGATTGGATGGGCAGTGAGGACGGGGCATGGGAAGGGGAAGGTCAAGAAGAGACTGTTGGAAAGGTAAGTGGGGGCGAGGTAATGGAGGATCTGCTTGTGTGCTTCCGATTGTATTTTGTTTAAGATTTTATTTTTAAGTAAGCTCTACACCCAACGTGGGGCTTGAACCTACGGCCCCGAGATCAAGCGTCACACGCTCCACTGACTGAGCCAGCCAGGTGCCTCCAGATTGTATTTGAAAACATAATTCCCCCCACAGAGAATTTTCTTTGCTTCTGCAGGGGGCATGGGGACACCAGCAATTCAGGATCCCTCAATCCAGTTTTTGGGCAGGAAAAGTTCTGATGCTCTTAGATGACTTGAGTCTGGGCTGCAAGTTCATGGTAGGTTTGCTTCTGGCGTTTTCTGACTCCTAGAGTGGCTTACTAGCGTCCCTACCCTCGACAGCCCCTGGACTCTGACTTTTACCTTCCTTGCCCTGAGAATCTGTCAAAGCACAGCTTGTTCTCTCAGATGCCTGGTCAGGATGCTGCCATCATCTCCCCAAATTTCCTCCCAGATCAGTCTCTCATTATTATTTTGTTTACCTGCTCAATGTTTTTAAGAAGATTGAAAAATATGTTGTCCAGCTGGAACATTGTTCAGAATCACTTCGTTCCCCTTGCTGGGTGTGGAAGTTCTGCTGAGTTGCTACTTTCAATTTATGACAAAAAATCTGAGGTGGACGCTCAGCACTGCGGAGCAATCTTAATACATTCTGCAGTGAAGTCACTCCCTCTTTTTCTGAGATCACTGATAGAAGCTTTCTTCTTTCTTCTCGAGTGTTCAGCACCCCTTCCTGCCTCCTCACTCTCAGCTGGGGCTCTCGATCCAAATTACCCTGAAGTATTAGAAGCGAAGGGAATGGCTGCTTCTTTCCACCGCTTGTCATCATAACTGCAGCTCTACCCCTGTGTTCCTCATCTACCATGGAGGAAATGTCTCAACTCCTACCGGAGCCCAGGGATCTACTTACCACTGGATCCCATCCCCTGTGCCTACTCAGTGATCTTCCCCTGTTGTTTATCCCCTTGTCTTGTAGCACTCCTTTCCCTTTTCCAACTACATCATCATGAAAACATAGCCATCACATATTTACGATGTTTCATTTTAAAAAGCAAAACAAGGGAGCCTGGGTGGTTCAGTTGGTTAAGCGACTGCCTCGGCTCAGGTCATGATCCCAGGGTCGCGGGATCAAGTCCCGCATCAGGCTCCCTGCTCAGCGGGGAGTCTGTCTCTCCCTCTGCCCCTCCCCCCTCTCGTGCTCTCTCTTGCTCTCTCTCTCTTGCTCTCTCCCTCGCTCTCTCAAATAAATAAATAAATAAATCTTAAAAAAGGGCAAAACAAAACAACAGCCTTTTCCTTGTTTAATTTTTATTTAAATTCAAGTTAGTTAATATATAGTGTAGTATTGGTTTCAGGGGTAGAATTTAGTGATTCATCACTTGCATACAATACCCCGTGCTCATCCCAACAAGCTCTCTCCTTAACGCCCATCACGGTTACCCCATCCCCTGCCCACCTCCCCTGCAGCAACCCTCAGTTTGTTCTCTATCATGAAGAGTCTGTTATGGTTCGCCTCCCTCTCTGTTTTTATCTTATTTTATTTTTCCTTCCCTTCCAACAACAGTCTTTTCTTGACCACATATTCCCCCTCAGCTAAGCAAAACTCCCCAAAGGAGGCATTTCTTACTTGATTCTGTTTTCTTAATCTCTCATTCCCCCGCCAACAGGTCCCAGTTATGGTTTCTTCCCCAGCTCTCTGCTGAAACCTCTCCTGTCATGCTTGCTTATGACCTCCATCTTGTTAAATCCAAAGGTCAATTCTCAAGTAACTTTTAACATAGTTTGTCTCTCTCTTGTCTTTCAGCTTTTTATTTTATTTTTTTAAAGATATATTTTACTTATTTTAGAGAGAGAGTGTGTGTGAGCATGAGTGGGGGAGAGAGAGAGAATCTCAAACAGACTCCCCACTGAGCATGGAGCCCGACACTGGGCTCGATCCCACGACCCTGAGATCATGACCTGAGCCGAAATCAGGAATTGGACACTTAATGGACTGAGCCACCCAGGTGCCCCTGTTCTTTTCTTTGTCTAGAATTTCGCTCCCACAACTTTTATTTAAATTGAGATAGGAGTGCCATTTAACATTATATAGGTTTCTGGTGTATAACATAATGATTTGATATTTGTATATATTGAGAAATGATCACCACAATAAGCCTAGCTAACATCCTTCACCACACAGAGTTAGAGAATTTTTTGTGTGTGCTGAGAACTTTTAAGAGGTACTCTCTTAGCAACTTTCAAATATAGTGTTCTTAACTATAGTCGCCATGCTGTACATTACATTCTCGTGCCTTATCTTATAACCACAAGTTTGTACCTTTCTGACCAGTTTCACCCACCCTCCTTTTTTAAATAGCAGCTGAAACAAGATGTAAATCTATATCTCTCTCATCCAACAGTTCAAAGGTACAAAGGCCAAGCCTTCCAAAAGGTATGGCTTCTGTCTCTCCATCCAAGGCAGCTGCCCCAGCTCTCCCACCTCTCAGGCAGCTATCTTCCCCACCATTTCTGCCCACAGAAACCAAGTTCTTTTGCAAAGCCCACCCACTCTAGTAAGTTGTCCTGGCCCGGAAGTCAGAATTCATCTGTCCAATCCCTGTTTCTTCATTCGTTGATTTTTTTTTTTTTTTTTTGAAAGATGAAGGTTTCTTCATGTATTTGACAAGGCTGGAAAGAAGAGGACTATGGGGTGACAGGCACATCTGCCTGAGGAGGTGCCAGGAGCTGGCATCCACCAGGCCCTTCCTCTGCCAGGAGGCCTCTCTGGAAGGAGCAGACAGCTCACAGAAGCCCTGGATGCCCTCTGTGCCCATCACAGAAAAGTCAGAACTGTCCCTTTCTTGCCCACCTGCCTGGGCTCCAGGGGGAAGAAGCGGATACTTACCCGATTCGGGCCCAGGTCCAGCCCCTGGGTGAGGATCTCCAAGATCCGGGCGCTGTGGCCGATCTTCTCCGCCATGCCCACCCCACGGATGCAGGAGACCTCGGGCAGTTGTGCGCAGGGCCCGGTGGAGCGGCCAAGGCCAGAGCTGGTCGCACGTCACGTTCCCGACGTGCTCAGGTTTGCGGCGAGGGCTGCGGTGGCCGCGCAGAGCCGCTTCTCCAGTCCCGCGGGCGCACGGCCCGCGAGCAGGTGCGCGTCTGGCCCGACGCCAGGCCCGTCTGGTGGGCAGGAACTGCAGCGGCCGCAGCAGCGGGGAAAAAGGCCGTGCGTTTGTTCTTCGATTCTAACATCTTCTGTCGCATATTATAGTTGTGCGTTGCTCACTGCCTGCTATTTTGTGAGTCTGTCCTGTCCATCTCTGTGTCGTCTGCATCAGCGGCCTGGCTCCCTGCACAGAACAGGTGACCGTAAACGTCGGCCACCTTGAACTGTGACAGCTGAATAAATGTCAAAGCTGCGGTTAAAAGCTACAGATTCTCTCTTCCTGTCTCCAGGTCTAATCAGATAATGTTCCCGGGTTTTACCCAACCTTGAAAAAGTTACTTTCAAGGTCAGGAAAGAGGGAATATTCTGCCCGTTTTCTTTTATGAGCAGACACAAAGATTAGGTTTGCTTTTTTTTCCTTTTTAGTTCTCCTAACATTGAGCTGATTGATGGAAGGTAGAGAAAAGTAATAAACCTTTATTCACAGAACTACAAAACCCTCTCCAGCTGCCACCCCCTTCCCTCTCTGGAGATAGATGGGGCCCCTGCTGTTAGGAAATACACAGCAGAGGGGGGAGTTTTCCAGGAATCCCTCTGCTACTCATCTACATCTTGACTACTTCTTGATAAAGATATCACCCTCTAGACAGAAGCTGTCATCAAGACAAGCAGGCCACATACACATTTAACGGTTTGGTTTCTTAAAAAGAAGAGCAGCTTCACCATTAAAAACGGCTCCTTTTTCCAGCATTAGCGAGGAAGCGTACTGGGTCACCAGGAGCAATTTCAGAAATCAATTGATCATAATGTCCCACGCCGCAGCGCTCTCCTGTTCTTTCTTTCAGTGAGTGACAAGTGGCCGGGGCCCAGCTGGCCAAGGAGGTAAAACCAGTGGGGATGATATGGCCCCACGTGGATGTCTGGTCATCCCGCAGCCTAGCTCAGGCTCGTTCACACGGTGGTCTCCGGGCTCGGCGTGCAGCCACCCGCTGAGTCCCAGCACACGGGCTTTCAAGCCTCTGCTTGGGTCAGGGTCCTGGGACACCAGGCCAGCCCAGATGGAGTAGATGGAGAAATAAAGGGCACCTCTAAATGGGAGGACCGACAAGGCCACGTTGAGCAGGGGCACGCACACCCAGACGGGAAGGATCTGTGACTGTTTTTGCGATATACCGCAGGCCCCAGCCTCCACGACACTCGCCTGCCTGAATTCCCTCTTCTCTGTCGCTCTCCCAGAAGGTAACAGCAGAAAAGCATGTGACCGAAAAAAGGAAGTGGTACCAACTGCCTTTCCTGGAGCCCTTTCCCCTTGGCCCATCTTGGGTTTGCTGCATGCCACCTTGGAAGGCAGTCAAAGCAAACACCTGGAAAGAAGAGAGAAAGAACATGCTGTGAGGACAAAGGCTCCATGCAGGTCTACTGGTCTGGAGGTGGAATGGGGGAGGGAGGGCAGCGGGTTTCCTGGGAAGTGAACTGTTTGTTGGGTGGATGAGAAAGGAAACATGGCAGGAGGCGGGAGGGGGTGGAGCTAAGAGAGGTTCCCGCTGCACTTTGGCTCCTTCCTCCCTCCATCCGCCAGCTCAACAGTGGCTCAGAAATTCCGAGGCCATGCTTCCTGGAAAAGTGGGCAGCGTGGCTTAAAAAGTAGATGATTGCACACAAAACTCCATTTACAAAGAAGAGTTTTAAGATTTTACATTTAACCTTTTCTTTTGAGGTCGTTTCAAGGAACAGAAGAATCTCAAGAATCTGAATCATACAGAACAGGTGACCCTTTATCCAGAGTCACTTACTGTTAACATCTTGCCTCTTTTGCTTTATCATTTATGCTCTCATTTTCTCCGTCTCTGTGTGTGTGTGTGTCTCTTTCTCCACTACTCTGAACTAATTTAATGTATATGCATATATAAAGATCTTCCTTGACTTAAAATGGGCTTACCTCTCGATAAACCCATTGTAAGCTTAGAATAAGTCAAGGGGCGCCTGGGTGGCTCAGTCGGTTAAGCGTCTGCCTTCGGCTGAGGTCATGATCCCAAGGTCCCAGGATCAAGTCCCACAGCAGGCTCCCCACTCATCATTGGGGAGTCTGCTTCTCCCTCTGTTCCTCACCCTGCTTATGCTCTCTTTCTCTCTCTCTCTCTCCCTCATAAATAAATAAATAATTTTTAAAAAAATATCATAAGTCAAAACTGCATTTACCACACCTAACCTACCAAACATCACAGCTCAGCCTAGCCCACCTTAAACCTGCTCAGAACACTTACATTAGTCTACAGTCGGGCAAAATCATGTCACACAAAGCTATTTCATAATAAAATGTTGAATATGCCGTGTAATATATTCAATTCTGAGCTGAAAGTGAAAAACAGAATGGTTGTAAGTGTGCCGGTCGCTGATCCTCGTGACTGCCAGGCTCTGCAGCCCAGCACCGCAGCAGAGTATCGTCCTGCGTGGTGCTAGCCTGGGAAAAGATCCAAACTCAGAATTCAAAGTAAAAGTTCTGCTGAATGCATGTCGCTTTTACACCATTTTAAAGTCAAAAAACCCTAAGTGGAACCATCATGCTTTGGGAACTGTCTATATATACATGTACTACAGTGCATGGGGGTGTATATATATATATATATATATATATTTGAAACCATTCAAGGGTAAATTACATATATCGTGGCTCTCTATCTGAAATACTTCAGTATGTATCTTCTAAGTATAGATTCTCAAAGAGAATATCCTTTAAAATTCTGAGAACAAACACTGAGGAGGGGCCCCTCATCTAGCGGGTGGGAACCCCGAGCCGTGCACCACGGTGCTTGGCCGGGCAAAGCCCTCGCCCACAGGCTCTTGCCTCCAGCCACAGCAGTCCTCCCCTGTGCCCCTCCGTAAGTGCGACTCGGCCGCAAGAAAGGAGCAAGGCACAGAAAGAGACGGGAACGGCCAGGGCCTCTAGCCTCGAGAGGGGTGAAGAAAGAGCAAGACATTCATGATTGCTTCTGGGAAATCAAACAACTGGAGCCGAGGAGGGAGGAAGAAGACTTAAAGTTGCTTTTTTTAATTTCAAGCAGGCATGGGGAGGAAGGAAAGCACTATGCTGAAAGGGGACACACGGGCTTTTAGAAGACATGGACAGACATCCCCAAAACACCCTTTCTCTCCTTGCTTAATTTGCTCAGGACCGCCTTTCAGGGAAGTCTTGAGGGAGGCCCTAAACACCACAGGCATCTCAGTGGTACACATTGAAACGATATGTCTTTTCTCCTAAAAACATTCTAGCTTCCTTTTCTTCATTTGGAATGATCACTTCCGCATCATTCTCCCAATGTGAGAAGCCTCAGGCTCCAGCTCGGAGGCTGTCGTCTGCAGCTTGCTGGCCTCTAGTGGCCGGGAAGGAACCTCCCAGCTCCTGGTCCTGCCTGGCTTCACTGTGACGAGACAGGCGCCTGGAGGCAGCGGTGGACGCTGTCTTCCTTACTAACCATGGGAAGGGCTTCCGGGGAATATTGGACAATCTGCTGCTTTACCCAAACCATCGTTTACCTGGATAAGAAACTTCCGTTGGCCCAGAGCAAATCATGGAGGCTGCATTTAGGCCCACTCTCAAGCCCCTTGTTTCTGGGATGTGGATAATGTTCTATGGATAAGGCTTTCCAATTTCTCTGATGAAAGACGCAAAAATAGATGGCAGGTGAGATATGTTTGGAGCAGATTCTCACAAGCCTGTGAAGAGGAAGATCAAGTGGAAATAACATATGTTTGTAGACTCTAAAGTACATACACGGGGCGGCTGGGTGGCTCAGTCGGTTAAGCATCTGCCTTCGGCTCAGGTCATGGTCCCAGGGTCCTAGGATCGAGCCCCGCATCGGGCTCCCTGCTCAGTGGGAAGCCTGCTTCCCCCTCTCCCTCTGCCTGCCGCTACCCCTGCTTGTGCTCTCTCTCTCTCCCCCCACCATCAAATAAATAAATAAATAAAATCCTTAAATATATACATATAAAGAAGTACATACAAATCCAACATTATTTTTGGAAAAAAATCAGTGATCATGTGGCCTCCATAAGTCTCTTGGATATTTGCAACTTCTCCAAGCTTCAGTTTGCTCATCTGGGAATAACAGTACACCCTGCAGGCATGTATTTGCCGAAACTATGTGAGTCAATAGGTCAATTGATCTTGATCTTTTACTGTGCAGAACTGACACTAGATATGTAATAAATTTAGCTATTATTATTTTATTGTATTATTATTATCATCATCGTTATCAAAGATATAGTCCCATCTTCAGTTTTACGACAGAACAGGAGAATCTCTGCCTAAATTGAAATTCTACTTCACAGTTGATAAAGGTCTTTGAAGTACATGTAGATCCCATTTAAGTAGGGCAGCGCCAAAAATTCCTCAGAGTTGTAGATGGAACCATAGCTCTTCTAAGGGAAAAGATATATTTGAATGGCCCCTTGATATGAAGATACCATAGAAGGGACCTAAGTGGACTTTGAGGAGTCGACCGGATGGGTTGGCTTTAAAGCCCTCTCGGGCCTACAATTCCACATCACACGGCTCTGTGACCTGCATTATGGCCTGCAATTGTATGAGCACAGGAAAACAGCAGAAGAGACCAGAGACATGTCACAGCACAGGCCCTGGGTCAGCCCTGCGCCACACACTGGAGGGGAACTGCATCCTTTCATCCTCGGACACGGGCACTCTGCTCCCTCCCAGCCACACAGGGATGCTCTCGGAATGGGACAGAGGCTGCCAGTGACGGCAATCTCCCTCCTAGTTCCATGTGCCAAGAATGCTTTCCAAGTGGACAAAAGATTGGCATCAAGCTGAAGTAAATCAAAATGGTAAGACTTTGCAGGATGGCCGGAAAAACGAAACAGACCTAAGTAAATAACTGATCTTAAAAACTAGCAAAGGTCGGGCGCCTGGGTGGCTCAGATGGTTAAGTGTCTGCCTTCGGCTCAGGTCATGATCCCGGAATCCTGGGATCGAGTCCCGCATCAGGCTCCCCGCTCTGCGGGAAGTCTGCTTCTCCCTCTGCCTCTCTCTCTCTCTCATGAATAAGTAAATAAAATCTTTAAAAAAAAAAAAAACTAGCAAAGGTGATTTAGATGTCAGTCCGATTTTTTGCATGATATAAATAATATCAATTCTTAGTATTTTGGCAGAAAATAATGCAAATAATATCACATAATTTGTCAGTTCTATCTGACAGCAGTAGAGTTAGTAGAACTCTGTGATTAGTGTGCACAGGAAGAAACCATATATGTTAGTACTGGGATGTAGAACCTACATATACTCAGTTCTTCAATATAGAAGGGCAAAATAACAAGTTGGTGAATTAACTGTAGTAAATAATAATAATGAGCCAGAAACTGTTAAGAAAAATTCGCCATTATAAATCAGCCATAGCTTGACATGTAAGATATTTATAGTTTGGAATTACATGGCAAAAATATAATAATATCGAAATAGCTCCTGTTTGTTGAGCACTTAATTGAATACCAGATGCTATGCAAAGTGATTTTCATACATTACCTCATTTAATTCTTTTTTTATTTTTTTAAGATTTTATTTATTTATTTGAGAGAGAGACAGAGACAGAGACAGAGACAGAGAGCATGAGTGGATAGAAGGGCAGAGGGAGAGAGAGAAGCAGGCTCCCTGCGAGCCCAACACATGGCTCGATCCCAGGACCCCGGGATCATGACCTGAGCCGAAGGCAGACACTTAACAACTGAGCCACCCAGGCGCCCCTATCTCATTTAATTCTTGAGACAGATAGTGTATTATCCCATTTTACAGATGAATGCACAGTTCTTATAGAACTTTTTTCTTCTCCTTCATATAATTTGCCACAATTTATAATTACACATTTATTTCCTTGGGTATTTGATTGATGTCAAACATGCAATTACAATGTATGCTTCTTGAGTACAGCAACTATCACCTTTTTGCTAAGTTTTCCTTAGCAAAGTGCTCAGCACATAGCAATAAATATTTGTTAACTAAAGGAATGAATCTCATAGAGTTATGAAATTTGCCCATGGTCACTCAGCTTTGGGAAGCCCTGTTTTAGGAACTGTTAACTTTTGGATATACTACATATACTATATTGGTTTTAAATTTATGAAAATATGGAGTTGAGACAGCCATCTTAAAACCATAAAAAGTCAGAAGTGATATCAGCCACATGGCTGAATAAGAGGTCCCTCATTCATATCCCCATTTTAACAGCAATTTGGAATCTATCCATGGGCAAAAGGCACTTTGTGGGAGCTGTGTGATTGAGCACTGTAAGCCAAGGGACTTGGGAAAAGTATCACCCATCCATGCATCAGGTAATGAGTAGACAGAACTTGATCTCAGCTGTGGACCCTGCAGTGGCCCATGAACTGGTTCCAGCCCTCTTGGCCTTGGTCCAAAGCCCTTGGAGAACACAGTCTTAGATAATCACCCATGGATAAAAGAGCCTTCGTGCAAGTCCAGGTTTCCAGCAGACAAGTTCCAGCACACTGTTGGAGAAAAAAAATTATGAGTTTGGACACATTGGAGAGGGTAAGAGGAATAGCTGGACTTTACCCGTGTCACCCCTTTCCCAGGTGGCACAGCTCAGTGCCAAGGAGAGCTTCCCAGTCCATGATTCCTCCCACGGGGAGTGTATGAATGAGTACTCATCTTCCCCAACTGTGCAGGATGCTGCCAAAGAGAACTATTTCTCTCTCTCACCCCATCTAGAGTACTGAATTGTGAGCTGCATGACTGGGGGGTGGAAAGAGACTGGGAGCAGCAGACAGAACACTCAGAGGGCATTAAAGGATACAGATCCTAATAACTGCATCAGGGATTCCATGTACAGCTCAGAACACCTCACCCACAGATCCCTGCAATGGGCCCTGTGCTCCATGCCTCACCCACATGCACCCTCACCCTGTGACCAGCTCCGTCTGCATGCTCTTGATCAGCTAAAGTAAGCTTTGGCAGATGGCTAGCGAGCATGTGCAGAAAGCCTGCCTAAATCTGTGGGCAGGGAGAGACCACAAACCTGAGCTTTAGCTCTGCCTTTGGGAAAGCAAAAGGAAGCCTGTCAGCACACAAGCCTGGTACTTTGCAAGATCAATAGAAGGCATCCGAGCTTAAGAATTCTGCCAAAACAAGAAGCCTGTGGTAGGGAAGAAAGGAAAGAAGGCTGTTGGTGTGAAGAAGCAGAAAAAACCTGTGGTGGGGGGCGCCTGGGTGGCTCAGTTGGTTAAGCGACTGCCTTCGGCTCAGGTCATGATCCTGGAGTCCCTGGATCGAGTCCCGCATCAGGCTCCCTGCTCGGCAGGGTGCCTGCTTCTCCCTCTGACCCTCCCCCCTCTCATGTGCTCTCTCTCTCTCATTCTCTCTGTCTCAAATAAATAAATAAAATCTTTAAAAAAAAAAAAAAAAAGAAACCTGTGGTGGGGAAAAAGGCTGCAGCTACCAAGAAACCAGCAGCTGACAAGAAGGCTGCAGAAAAGAAACCCACTGCAGAGAAGCCTACTGCCTAAAAACTTAGGTTTATTCTATAAAAGTCAAATCATTTTGGACAGCTAATTTTGAATAAAGACCTGATCAAAGCCAGTGAAAATAAATAAATAAATAAATAAATAAATAAATAAAATTTAAAAAAAAGAATTCTGCCAAAAGAGGGAGTAAGAAACATGGAGCAGGTATATCCATAGAAGGTCTGGGAAAGCCTTAGAATCCCTATCAGGGCTGACAGAAGGTATTTATCTCCTAAAGGCAGTTAGTAAAGACTAGAGGAGGTGACGGTTACTTCCAATGGGAAGACAGTGATGCAAGACTTCAAAGAACATGAAAAATCAGGGAAACATGACACCACCAAAGGATCACAATAACCTTCCAGTAACCAACCCCAAAGACATGGAGATCTGTGCTTTACCTGATAAAGAATCAAAATCAATTAATAAGATGGCATTGGTAAATCCATACTTATCAATAATTGCTCTAAAGGTAAATGAATCAAATTATCCAATCAAAAGGTATAGAGTGACTGGATGGATAAAGAAAAAAATAAGACACAACTATATACTGCCTACAAGAGAGTCCATTCAGCTTTATGGATACATGTGAGTTCAAAGTGAGGATGGGAAAAGATATTCTGTGCAAGTGGAAACCAAAAGAGAGCATGGGTAGCAGTACTTATATCAAACAAAATAGACTTTAAGCCAAAAATGGTAACAAGAGACAAAGAAAGTCATACTATAATGATAAAGGAGTCAATTCATCAAGAGGATATAATAATCATAAGTATATATGAACACAGCATCAGGGCACCTAAATATATTAAGCAAATACAAACAGATCTACATGGAGAAATAGACAACAATACAATCATAGTAGGAGATTTCAACACCCCACTTTCAACAATGAATAGATCATCCAGACAGAAAATCAATAAACATTGCAATTGAACTATACTTTAGACCAAAATGACCTAAAACACATATGCAGAATATTCCACCCCACAGCAGCAGAATACACATTCTTCTCAAGTGCACATGGAACATCCTCCAAGATATATCATAGGCGGACCATAGAACAAGTCTTCACAAATTTAAGAAGATTAAAATCATACCAAGTATCTTTTCTGAACACAATGGTATGAAACCAGAAATCAGTAAGAAGTAGAAAACTGAAAAATTCACAGATATGTGGATATTAAAACATAGTCCTGAACAAACAAGTCAAAGAAGAAATCAAAAGGGAAATTTAAAAAAATCTTGAAACAAATGAAAATGGAAATACAACATACCAAAACTTATGTGATGCAGCAAAAGCAGTTCTAGGAGGGAATTTTATAGGGACAACTAGCTGGCTCAGTCAGTGGAGTATACAACTCTTGATCTTGGGGTTGGAAGTTCGAGCCCCATTTTGGGTGTAGAGATTACTTAAAAATAAAATATTTTTTAAAAAGTAAGAGGGAATTTAATAATGATAAATGCCTACCTTAAGAGACGACAAAGATCTCAAGCAAACAACCTAAGTACACCTCAAGAAATAGAAAAAAGAGCAAACTAAGCCCAAAGTTAGCAGAAGGAAGGAAATAACAAAGATCAGACCAGAAACAAATGAAATGGAGACCAGAAAGACAATAGAAAAGATCAACTAGACTAAGGAAAAAAAAGAGAGAAGATACAAATAAATAACATCAAGAGTGAAAAAAAGATATTACAACTGATACCACAGAAATACAGAAGGCTCATAAGAGACTCTTATGAGGGCGCCTGGGTGGCTCAGTTGGTTGGGCGACTGCCTTCGGCTCAGGTCATGATCCTGGAGTCCCTGGATCGAGTCCCGCATCGGGCTCCCTGCTCAGCAGGGAGTCTCCTTCTCCCTCTGACCCTCCCCCCTCTCATGTGCTCTCTATCTCATTCTCTCTCTCAAATAAATAAATAAAATCTTCAAAAAAAAAGTTAAAAAAAAAAAGAGACTCTTATGAATAATTACATGCCACCCAAGTAAATAACCAAGAAGAAATGGATAAATTCCTAGGAACAGACAACTTATCAAGACTGAATCATGAAGAAATAGAAAACCTAAACAGAGCAATAATGAGTAAGGAAGTTGATTCAATAACCAAAAATCTCCCAACAAAGAAAAGCCCAGGATCAACTGGTTTTGCTAGGGAATTATACCAAACATTTAAAGAAGAGTGAATGCCAATCCTTCTCAAACTCTTCCAAAAAACTGAAGAGGAATTTACAACCCCAAACTCATTTTGCAAGACCAGCACTACCCTGATGCCAAAGCCAGATAAGGACACTGCAAGACAAAACTATAGACCAATATCTGATAAATATAGATGCAAAAAATGCAAAATATTAGGAAACCAAATTCAACAGCATATTAAAAGGATCACTCACCATGACCAAGTGGAATTCATCCCTGGGATGCAAGGATGGTTCAACGTATGCAAACCAATCCAAGTGATACACCACATTAATAAAGTGAAAGTTAAAAATAAACTACACCAGAATTAAAATGAAAACTTAATAAACAATAAAAAGAAAAGAAAAAAACCACACCATAATCTCAATATATGCAGAAAAGGCATTTAACAAAACCCAAGTCCTTTTATGATAAAAAAAAAATACTTAACAAATTAAGTACAGAAGGAAGTAGCTCAATATAGTAAAGGCAGCCCACAGCTAACATCATACTTAATGGGGAAAGATTGAAAATTCTTTTTCTAAAATCAGGAACAATATGGGCACCTGGGTGGCTCATTCGTTAAGCATCTGCCTTCGGCTCAGGTCATGATCCCAGGGTCCTGGGATCGAGTCCCACATCGGGCTCCCTGCTCCACGGGAAGCCTGCTTCTCCCTCTCCCACTCCCCCGGCTTGTGTTCCTGCTCTCACTATGTCTCTCTCTGTCAAATAAATAAATAAAATCTTTAAAAAATAAAAATAAAAAATAAAATAAAATAAAATCAGGAACAATATAAGAGTACTCACTCTTACCTCTCTTCAACACATTACTGGAAGCCCTAGCCAGAGAGATTAAGCAAGAAGAAATAAAAGGCATCCAAAAATATAAATAAATAAAAGGCATCCAAATCAGAAAGAAGTAAAAAATGTCTGTGTTTGCAAATGATATGAATTTATATATAGAAAATCCTTAAGACTCTACCCCCCAAAAAAACCCTGTTAGAACTAATGAACTAATTCAGGATACTAAATCAACACACAGAAATCAGTTACACTTCAGTACATGAACAGCATAATAGCTGAAAAAGAAATAACACAATCTCATTCATAATAACATCAACAACAATAAAAATACTCAGGAATAAATTTAACCAAGGAGGTGAAAGATTTGTACTCTGAAAATTAAGACTTTGATGAAAGAAACTGAAGAAGAAACAAATAAAAGGAAAGATATCCTGTGTTCATGAACTGGAAAAATTAATATTGTTAAAATGTCCATATTACCCCAAAACATGTATACCTTCAATGCCGTATCTATCAAAATTGCAGTAACATTTTTCACAGAAATAGAAAAAGCAATTCTAAAATTCATTTGGAACTCCAAAAGATCCTGAATAACCAAAGCAGTCCCAAGAAAGAAAGATAAAGTTAGAGGCACCACACTTCCTGATTTAAAACTACATTACAAAACTATAATTATCAAAACAATATGGTACTGGCATGAAAACAGACACATAAACCAATGAAACAGAATCAAGAGTCCAGAAATCAACCCAAGTATATATGGTCACTGACATTTGAAAAGGGAACCAAGAACACCCAATGGAGAAAGGATAGTCTCTTCAATAAGTGGTGTTGGGGAAAATGGATAATCACACAGAAAGAATGAAATTGGACCCTTATTTTACACCACCCACAAAAGTTAACTCAAAACTGATTGAACACTTAAACTTACGACTTGAAACCGTAAAACTCCTAGAAGAAAAAATAGGGGAAAATCTCATTGACAATGGTCTTGGCAACAGTATTCTGGACATGACACCAAAGCAAAAATAAATAAGTAGGACTATAATCAACAACATGAGAGGGCAACCTACAGAATGGGCGAAAATATTTGCAAACCACATATCTGATACAGGGTTAATATCAAATACATAAGGAATTCATACAAGTCAAAAGCAAAAAAACAAACAATCCAATTTAAAACTGGACAGAGGAACTGAACAGACATTTTTCCAAAGAAGAGATACAAATGGCCAACAGATACATGAGAAGATACTCAACATCACTCATCATTGGGGAGATGCAAATCAAAACCACCATGAGATTATCACCTCGCGCCTGTTAGAATGGCAATTATAAAAAAGACAAGAGATAACAAGTGTTGGCAAGGATGTAGAAAAAAGGGAACTCTTGTGCACCACTGATAGAAATGTAAATTGATGCAGCCACCATGGAAAACGGTATGGAGGTTCCTCAAAAAATTAAAAATAGAATTACCATATGATCTAGCAATCACTCTTTTCAGTATACATCCAAGGGAAATAAAATCAGGATCTCAAAGAGAGATCTGCACTCCCATGTTCACTGCAGCATTATTTACAATAGCTAAGATATGTAAACAACCTAACTGTCCTTCTACAAATGAATGGATAAAGCAGAAGTAGCATACATATACAACGGGTTATTAGTGAGTCATGAGACTGAAGCAAATTCTCCCATTTGCAACAACACGGATGGATCTTCAGGGCATTATGCTAAGTAAAATAAGTCAGACAAAGAATAGACTGTATGCGATCACTTATATGTGAAATCTGAAAAAGTCGTCCTCATAAAAGCAGAGAGTGGAATGGTGGTTCACCAGGGGCTGGGTTGGGGCGGGGGTGGTGGAGATGTCAGTCAAACGTTCAAACTTTCAATTATAAGGTGAGTAAGTTCTGAAGATCTAATGTACAGCACGATGACTACGTTAACAATTGTATCATGTATTTAAAAGTTGCTGAGAATAAATCTTCAATGTTCTCACTACAAAAAGGAAATGATAATTATGTGGGGTGAGCTAACCCTGCTGTGGTAATCATTTCATAATGTATAAGTCTATCAAATCATCACGTTGTATGCCTTAAACTTACACAATGCTGTATGTCAATTATATCTCAATAAAGCTGGAGTAAAAACTGTAAGGGGTCAAACAGAAGGAAAAGCTCAAATGATTATAGAGCTGCTGGCTCCAAAGTCCTTGAATTGCTGGATAAATGCAAGCAACCACCTACGTTCAGACTTTCTGTTTTGGGGGGTAAAAATGAGCCCTGTTTTTATGGAAGCTGTTGTAAGGCAGGTTTGATGCTACTTGCAGCTTAAAGTACTCATGATGGACTCCTCTGCCCACATGAGAGCCGCCGATGTTGTTCAGCTGCTCACATGGACAGCTTTGAACACCTACACCATAGAGGTCCTCTGTGGTCCGGAAAAATAGTCTGTTTCACAGGGCAGTTGAGGAACTTGAGGGCCCTTGGCTCTTTGTGCTTCTAAGATCGGGAGGAAGGCAGGGACAGGGATAGTTTAGAGCAAAGTTTCGGACTCCGCTCCAAAGACTGTGAGATTCGGAACTACCAGGTCTATTCTAAAATCTCTTAATGTGACACTGGATTGACAAAGTGTTTACTCAATGCAGAAGCCCTGAGGAGTGTGGAGAAAAAGCAAACTGAGGGAAGTAAACGTAAGGGGACCCAGAATATACCTGGAGGAACTGACCTTCAGGTTGACTGGCTTGACTGGCGTGGGTGCCAGTCAAGGGGTTGAGAGGAGGCCTGATGTCATGACGCAGGTCAGCAGCAGGAAGGGGAGCGCGCGGTTGGCCAGGCGAGCAGGTTTCCCAGGGCACCTGAGACCCGAGGAGCCTTCCTACCCTTCTGCCCATGCGAGGCGTAGCTCCACGCATATGCACATGGCCTGAAGGACTGACGGCCCCTGGGACTGTTAGAGATTCTCAGAGAGATCTGGGACCCAAAAAGTGGTGGACACTCCCTCCTGATCCGATCAACCTGAGGAACTTCAGAATGCAGCTGGACAGTCATTTCAGCCACACGGTAATGCTGCACGCTTTCTAACACGTGGACCCAACAGCAGTCACAGATGAGTGTCACTCTGGTGCACATGAAGTTTTGGATTCCTACCTGCTACTATACTCGTGTCACTTGAACTTCGGATGTGCGTCCGCGGAATGAGAAGCTTGTTACCAGGCCCTGGTTGTGTTGCTCCTGCTTCCCATATTGACAAGAATTGGGGGTGTTCGGGGCCCCTTCTCTGTTTGTATGGTTAATAGAGTGCTGATTCCATTGCACCAGCAGAGCCCACATGAACTCAGAGAGCCAAAAGTTAAAGGAAGACCACAAAGGTAATCTCCTCTATTTTCCAGGTGAATAAACTGAGGCCCAGAATTGTTACAAAGCTAATTTGAGTAGAAACCAACAATATGCCTCTACAATGCCATGCTTGTATCCTGGTGCACCCCTCCTGGTAGGAAAGGGTCCCTATGCAGTTTTCTAAAACGCCCCTTATACAGAAGACATGAACGGACATTTCTCCAAAGAAGACATCCAGATGGCCAACAGACACATGAAAAGATGCTCAACACCACTCATCATCAGGGAAAGACAAATTAAAACTACAATGAGCTATCACCTCATACCTGTCACAATGGCTAAAATCAACAACCCAAGAAACAAGTGTTGGTGAGGATGCAGAGAAAGGGGAACCCTCCTACACTGTTGGTGGGAATGCAAACTGGGGCAGCCACTGTGGAGAACAGTATGGAGGTTCCTCAAAGTTAAAAATGGAACTACCCTATGACCCAGCAATCGCACTACTGGGTATTTACCCAAAGAATACGAAAGCACTAATTCAAAGGGATATATGCACCCCTATTTTTATTGCACCATTACTTATAATAGCCACATTATGGAAGCAGCCCAAGTGTCCATCAATAGAGGAATGGATAAAGAAGATGGGAGGGGTGTGTGTGTGTGTGTGTGTGTGTGTGTAATGGAATATTACTCAGCCATCAAAAAGAATGAAATTTTTGCCACATGGATGGAACTAGAGAGTTATAATGCTAAGCGAAATAAACCAGAGAAAGACAAATACCATATGATTTCACTCATATGTGGAATTTAAGAAACAAAACAAATGAACAAAGGGGGAAAAAAAGAGACAAACCAAAAAGCAGACTCCTAACTCTACAGAACAAACAGATGGTTACCAGAGGGGAGGTGAGTGGGGTATGGGTGAAATAGGTGATGGGGATTAAAGAGTACACTTACCACGATGAGCACCAAGTAATAAATATATGGAAGTGTTGAGTCATTATATTGTACACCTGAAACTAATGTAACACTGTAGGTTAACTACACTGGAATTAAAATAAAATTTTAAAAATAGGGGCACCTGGGTGGCCCAGTCAATTAAGCATCTGCCTTCAGCTCAGTCATGATCTCGGGGTCCTGGGATCAAGCCCCGTTGTCGGGCTCCCCGCATGAGGGAGAAGCAGACTCCCTCTCCCTCTGCTGCTCCCCAGCACTTGTGCACTCTCTCTCTTTCTCTCTCTCGGATAAATAAATAAAAGCTTTTTGAGGAATTAAAAAAATAAGTACTTAAATAAATTAACTGAAAGCCCCTTATAGGGTTGCACCCACTGATGATTGCAGGAAGCTTTAGTGCCATATGGGGTTGTCAGTACTCCACACCAGTGCAAGGGACCTCCGTGGGAGGCAGCAATGACCAAAATGTGTCATTTAGCTGAAAGAAGGTGGGTTGACAATGCAGTCGTTTGGAAAACCATTTAATTTCAGTTGCTGCCAACTTCAGATAAGAAGCATATACACAATCACCTAAGCCAGGAGTACCACTTAATATTTTT
The DNA here is from genome assembly GCF_002201575.2 of Neomonachus schauinslandi. NCBI lineage: Eukaryota > Metazoa > Chordata > Mammalia > Carnivora > Phocidae > Neomonachus > Neomonachus schauinslandi. Next base: position 100,367,308 of record NC_058419.1, read on the forward strand.
TCTAAGTATTTAAATATTACCACTTATTGGTGATTACCTCTGCATATTTGTAGGAAAACAAATAAAATGAAACCTATTACTGGGATATTAAGCCACATTTTGTTGTGAGGAATTTAAATAAATTTTATATTTCAGTCTGCCAACTATGTTATTTCTTTCTAGTTTCTGAATATAAGTAATTAAAACAGTAATGGGTCTGTAATCAAAGTTTATATTAGTATTTGGATTATTAAAGTACTGAGAAAATGATTTCCCACAAAACACATTTTTACTTAACTAATTAAATAATTTCCCATTTTACGCTAGGATAAGAAAAGAGAGTAGAAAATAACATTGAGGTTTCTAACGTGAGGAACTCAGAGGATGAATTCACATAATTAGAAATACACTAATAGGGGCGCCTGGGTGGCTCAGTTGGTTAAGCGACTGCCTTCGGCTCAGGTTATGATCCTGGAGTTCCTGGATCGAGTCCCGCATCGGGCTTCCTGCTCGGCGGGGAGTCTGCTTCTCCCTTTGACCCTCCCCTCTCTCATGTGCTCTCTCTCATTCTCTCTCTCTCAAATAAATAAATAAAATCTTTAAAAAAAAAAAGAAATACACTAATAGCTGTGGGGAATTGTTTGCAAAAAGAACTGTAATAATTTCCCCTCTCTCTCCATGCCCTTGACACTGACTCTTGGCCTGCCCATGTGACTTGCCCTGGTTAATGAAACAATAGCAGATGTGACATAAGTCAAGAAGACTTGAGAAGTACTTGGGCGTCGATCTCGGGAGCTCTATAATCACAACCATGTGCATGAGCCCAGGCTAGCCCACTGAATAATGAGGGACACATGGCCAAGTCAATAACCAAACACATGAATGAAGCCATCGGGGATGAGCCAACCTCAGCCTACGTTACCTAGACCAGAAGAACAGCCAGGCAAATATGAAGAAATTATCAATATTTCGCTTTTTAAAAAATGTCTCTTAAGCTTTTAAAATTCTTGTAAATGTTATAAAAGGTATCATGCTTCAAACACTGCATTTATAGAGAGAGAGAAAAGAAAAGATTAAACAATGTATAGCTGAGTTTCTTTGTTCCGTTTGCCATAAAATTTATTGGAAGAATTGTGTACACTCATTACGTCTCCTTTCTCCTAAATACCCTCAACCTTTCATTGGATTTCTGTCTGCTCCACTCTCCCGAACCTGCTTTGAGAATGCCAAACTCCTCTGGCCTATCACTCTTGCCCTTTTCAATGTCCTTGCTGACTGTGCCTCTTCTTCCCAGTCTCTGAAGGTTGAGCATCTCGGTCTTCTTTTCTATTTTTTTACACTACTCCCCTGTGTAACTCATTCTGTGCCACAGCTTTCAACGCCGTGTGTCCACTCCTGACTCCCACACTTGTATCTCCGACCCTGCCCTATCTTCTGAATGCCTGGCTTCAAGAGCCAACTACCTACTAGACCTCCACCTGGGTATCAAACTAACAATGTCCAAAATCAGACTCTTGATGCCCCACCCTGGACACCCAACATTCCCTTCCGACGGCTTTCCTAGTATCAGTTACTAGCATCTCCATCATTCAGACCAGACTAAAGGATAGAAACTGTCCTCGATTCTTTCCTTTCTCTCTCCCTTTAGGCAATCTGTGTTAGAGTTCTATGCCCAAATATATCACGTGTGCATCCTCTTTTCTCCACCTCCTATTTTAACATATTAGTTCAAAAGACCTCCGTTCCTTTTATAAGCTACTACAGTAGGCTCCTAAATAGATCCTGTTTTCATTCTTTCTCTACCCTAGTCTGTTCTCCAGACAGCTGCCAAAATGATCACTTAAAAACATCCAACACGACTCTTGGTTTCAGTTCAGGTGATGATCTCAGCATCCAGGGATCGAGTCCCTGCATCCGGCTCCCTGCTCAGCGGGGAGCCTGCTTCTCCCTCTGCCTGCCACTCCCCCTGCTTGTGTTCTCTCTCTCTCAGATAAATAAATAAAATCTTTTTTAAAAATTGAACATATATCATATTCCCACCTTGCTTAAATCCTCCAAAGACTTTAAGTTTCACGACAAATAAAGTACAAACTCCTTACCGTATAATTAGCCCCTGCATTCCTCTCTGACCGTGTGTAACTCCCCCACAAGACTGTCAAACCCAGGGGCGCCTGGGCTGCTCAGTCGGCTCAGTCGGTTAAGCGTCTGCCTTCGAATCAGGTCATGATCCCAGGGTCCTGCGGGGAGCTTCTACCTTCCTCTCTGCCCCTTCCCTGCTCATGCTCTCTCCCTCAAATAAATAAATAAAATCTTTAAAAAAAAAAAAAAAAAAAAGAGGGCGCCTGGGTGTCTCAGTCGGTTAAGCGACTGCCTTCGGCTCAGGTCAGGATCCCAGGGTCCTGGGATTGAGTCCCACATCGGGCTCCCTGCTCTGCAGGGAGTCTGCTTCTCCCTCTGCCCCTCCCCCCACTCATTCTCTCAATCTCTTGCTCTCTCAAATAAATAAAATCCTTAAAAAAATTAAAATAAAAATTATAAAATAAAAATTTAAAAAAAAGAAAGTCAAACTCATGAATTTTGCTTTGATTATATTTTTGCTTGTTGCCAACAGTCAATTCAATAGGCATGTATTAAATGATTGAACAGTCATAAAGTGAATAAATGGCTGTATTGGTACTTGTGTTTTTGATATCATCATTTTTTATTTAATATACCAGAAGTGTATGAAATACATATGCTTTAAAAACTTAGTGAATGTAAGTACCTCTAACATGAAACTCTGCAGTGACAGCCACCAGCAGGCTGGTCAGTGGATGCCTCCATGGAACTGGGGAATCTCAATGGGAATTATGAAATCGTGGAGTTATAAAATAATAGTGACGTTCTCCTAGATTTCCCATGTATTTATATATTAAACAGTAGATATGGGCCAGTATCTTCATACACAGCGATAAGAAGCACAGGATTTAGAGTTGGGCTGGAGATTTCCATTTGACTATCCAGTCTACTCTCTACCGACCCATATTCCATTCTGTGCCCTCAAAACGGAACTATCTCATCTTGTGGCTTAGGGTTGGGTGGGTCAATGGAAGCATTAACAGGAGATTGGAAGGTGGGAAAAGAGTAAGGACATGGAAGGTGGGAAAAGAGTAAGGACAGAGTATTTACTCCTCTTCTGCTGGACTATGAGTTGCCATATCCTTCTATCAAAGGCCATAAATTCTGTCTGGTGGTCCTTTCCACAGAGCTACTCTCCCCTGGTTCTGGTCATTCTTTCTTCCCTCTGCTCCCTCATGCTGACACCATCCCTTCTTTGAACCCTGCCCCCACCTTTGTAAATGGCCCCTTTCTTAACTCACCTCGATTACCCAATTTAAATGTGCGATATGGTTTATGCCGGGCCCCTGAATGGTACAGTAATTGATCCCAGACTTGGCCCTGAGACAGAGCACTAAAGTGGCATTCTGGGATACAATGGGTCACAGATTTGAGGAGTGCGCAGAGAACTTCCTGGGGATATCGGGAATCCCTGGGGATTCAGTGACATCGCAAAAATTCAAATGATCACACAGTGTAGGTGAAGGGCAAGGTTCTGTGAGAGCAAATGGTTGTGGAGTTTGATCACCATGCAGTGATAGTGATCATAAAGAGCGTGGATCAGCTGCTGTTTCTCATTACCCCACAGCTCCAGCGGCCCGAGGCCTGACATAACCAGAAGCACAGAGGCTCTGGTTTCTCCCCAACCCCCTCAGACTCACACGGGGAAGGACGCTACGTAGCCTCCCTCGCAGGTCTTCCGAAAGACTAGGTGGCAGAGGCCGGAGCTGCAGAGGGTTGAACCCTCTATATGGTAAACTCTGACCAATGAAAGATAGGAGGCAGGAGGAGGTCGGCAGACACCTTCCTCTTCCTTTTTCCTTCCAAAAGATGGGTTCCCAGGAGCAGTGGCCGGCGAAGCCCGTCTGGAGACAAGTCGCATGGCCAAACAGTCAGCTATATTTTTCTCTTGAAGGTCTGGCCAGGCTTGTTAATGAATCACCTCGCATTGGCTTTCCCTGTTTCTTTGCCTTGCTTTCCCTTTTCCCTCATGGTTGCTGCCCTGGGATTGGACCTCTCAATTAGGGGGACATACCATCCAGGTTTGCCTAGGACTGAGGGGGTTTCCAGGATGGTTGACGATCAGTGTTCAAACCTGGACAGTCACAGGCAAACCCCACTGGCCATAAAGCATTAGGATTGAAGCGCTGTTTTCTAAAGAATCCTAGGTAAACCGACTGGGACCAGTGGGAGCAGACCCCCGGAGTGGATCGTAAGGCTAGATGGAAAAGAGCCTCAGGTCACCGAAGCACTCTCCTGTGACGCAGAGTTCAACTCCTGGCAGGGACACCTGGGACCGGTTTTAATACATTGCTGGGATGGTTCTTGAAGCTTCGGGCAGACACGATGATGGCCGATGGCAGACAGGCTGGGACTGCCTGGCAGAGCACAAAGAGGTCTCAAGGTCGGGGGGGCCGGGGTGGAGAAGGTGGCAGTGGATTAACAGAACTGGAGAGCCACTGCCCCTGACTTTTCTCTGCGGGGGCCACAGGACACTTCCTTTATTAAAGGAATAAGGAATGCACTCTCGAGAAGGGCAGTGCTTGCTGTGAGAAATTCGGTGTAGCCATCCTCTGCATACCAACCTTGAAAATAAAGAGATGTTGCCACGAAACCCCAGGCTTCCTAATATGAACAGAGATGCTGGGGGTCGGCTCCCTGGCCCTCCGGTTTCCACTAGACGGGAGCACCAACAGGAGACCAGGGAACTCGGGGGGGTTATTCACCCAGCGCCTCCCTGCAGCGTTGCCACAGGCTAGCTGCATCCCCACGGAAGGTCAAGGCTCCTGTAAGCCACCCCTCTCCACTCAGCCTTTCTGCCTCCAGGTTCACTTCCTCCCCCCTTCCCACGTTAGTCCTAGGAAGCCCTTGTTACTAGCTCCAGGAAACGATGCTGTGACTGTGGGCTTCCCAACACCCCTCTCTACTGTGTAAAGAATCCCTTTCCTTAAATTGATTGATTTGACTGTACCATCTGTTTCCTGCCAGGACCCCATATACGCTTAGAACACATTTGGAAATTTTTCCCGGAAACCTTAGAGGGAGGAACCAGGTGGCTAGGGAAAAGAAATGGGAGGAAAATTTTCCAGTGTACACTTTTTGAATTTAGAACCACAAAACTCATTACTTATTTAAAAGAACATTCCATACTAATGTACACCTCTTTTTAAAATTTTATTTATTTAAGTGAGTTCTACGCCGAACATGGGGCTTGAACTCACAACCCCAAGATCAAGAGTCCCATGCTCCCCTGACTGAGCCAGCCAGGTGCTCCTCATGTACACTTTCAATAGCGAGGTTAAGTCTATGAAAGACAGAGGGGACATGATGTGGCTTTGCTATCGTAAGCTTTGAACATGTGACACAGGATTTCCAGTTCTAGAAATTGATTCTCAAAAAAGAAGTGAAGGTACAAAACTTCATGTACAAGGAGGATTTACTGCAGCCTTTCCTTATATGAAAGAACATTTGCCAACAATGTAAATGCCCAACAATAGGGGCGTTTGGAGAGAAACATAGGACAAACATCTCCGTAGCCATCAAAGATAGTGTTTTTAGAAATATTTTGAAGAACACAGTAGAATGTCATGATAGAAAGTTATAGAGCAGAAAGAGAATACAAACGAGTGTGTATAATTTTGTAAAATGTGTGTGTGTATTAATCTCTATTTTACCAATGAAGGCACCTAGGCAGAGAATAGTTAATACTTTAATGTGTTCAAGTTTATAGGACTTATGAATTTGGATTTGGGGGGCTATGAGTAACAGAATGTCCAACTTAAAGAACTGAAACAAGAGAAGTATTTACTTTTCTCACCAAGAATCTGAGGGTGGACAATACTAGGGTTATTCTGGCTGCTCAATTATATCATTAGAAACCCATATTCTTTCTCTCATTCCACTCTGTCACCTTCAGTCTGTGAGCTTTTTGTCCTCAGGCTTGTCACCTTAGGTCACAAAATGACTGCTGCAGCTCCAAATGTCACATCATCACAGGCAATGACCCAAGCAGGAAGGCCTTAGGAGCCAATTGGGTTCTATCAGGCTCTTGGTCTGGGTTAGCTCTTTGCGATGGCTTGCACCCACGATACAACCCAGGGGTTTTCCAAATATATCTGCACTGCACAATGGGCTGCCTTATCATAAACTGGACTGCTCTTGCTTAAATGACTTGAAACAAACCCAGAAATAAAAGTCAAACCTGTAATGGATTCTCTTCATCTGTAAAATGAGTAGGTTGAACGAGATCATCTCTGAGGTCCCTTCCAGCTCTGCTGGGCTCTGACGTGAAAAAAGCCTGGCAGAAAACCCACCAAATTATTAACTGTGGTTAATTTGGGATAGTGAGATTATTCATTTTCTTCTTTATGATTTTTCTTCTTGCCCAAATTTTCTGTAATGACTATGTGTTATTTATGTAATGAGGAAATACATCATTTTTTAAAATATCATAAATGTTCTAAACTAGGAAACTGTTTTAAACTAACTTTACAAATGTAATATGTGGGGTTTTTTAAGTTTGTCGGCCAATAGTTCAGCCTCTTTTCTTAAGACTTATTCCCATACTTTGACCACCCCGGTGTATAGGAATAATTGTCATCTGCAGTTTTAGTTACGGGCATCTTAGTAAAATAGTGGACGTAGGTAAGGGCAAGTGGTAAGCAATCTATTTCTTCTCATGTGAGCCTGACTGCCTTAAACAACTGAAATTCCTCCAAGAAAAGACACAGAATATGTGGGTAAACTCACGATGCATTTAACTACCTGTAAAACATAGTTACAAATCAGAGGATTGTGAAAGTAATCACATCTAGATTTATTTCCAAGACTCTCAGAACTGCTTACCAATCTTTGTACTTTGTTTCTCATGGAAACTGAGTTGTCTTTCAACAACTTCCAAAGGTCTTTGGGTCTAATGCACCTCACAAATTCCTTACCATTCATGAGACATGGACCTGTTAAAAAAAAAAACAGAAAACAAACAACAACAACAACAAAAAAAACCCAAGAAGGCGAGTGAATGTTTTTATTGGCAACAAATACCGTCAGTTGAGTTTCCTATAGTGACAGACTCATTTCATTCATTTTTGAGAAAATGTCTGTCAAATCCCCACATCAGAAGCACTGTAGTTTGTCTCTATCAGTCTTTTTTTTTTTTTTAATTAAGTAGTCTCCACGCCCAGTGTGGAGCCCAATGCAGGGCTCGAACTCACGACCCTGAGATGGAGACCTGAGCGGAGATCAAGAGTCTGACGCTTAACTGACTGAGCCACCCAGGTGCCCCTATCAGTCATTCTTTCAAGTAAAAATGGTGCTCTCCGAACAAAGCAAAGAATTCAATTCACAGCTCAAACAATCCCACAAGTCCTTTGCTTGAGACAACCACCATCCTTTGGTATGCCGCATAAAATCTGTTTCATTAAAAAAAAAAGATATGTGTTTGAGGATTGAAATTTAACAAAATTAACGATTTTTACTGCATATTCAAGGACACTGTAAGTGAAACTGCCTTTTTTTGGCAACTATGTGGAGATAAGAATATAATGTCTATTAGTACAGGATGGTGTCAGTGCCTTAATTTGTGTTAAGAAGTTAGCAGTTTTGCCCACATTTGCTTTTGCACCAAGAATACATTTGCAACACAGAGAAAAATGCAAATAAAGTCTCGGTATTATTATTTTGACCTCATGGGACTCCCAGGGGTCTGCAGACCACACTTTGAGAAACCACTGCTCTCGACTATGGACAGGTAAAATTCAATTTTAAAAATAACTAAATTAAGAAGGGAAATAAAACCAGGACAAAAATAAATTATATTTGTGAATTAATAAAGTAAAAAAAAATAGACTCTCATCCCTTAAATAAATATATTCTACATTATCAGTGATCTCTGTAAGTTAAGTCTTGGGGAATAATAAATGAAAAGATACTTTGGATTCTTATACATTTTTTCTAAAATAATTTATTTTTCTTACTAGGCAACATTCTATCACCCTACCAAATTTTCAAACACATTATTATGCTAGTTTGTTAATTATTCTCCCTACCCCAACCCCACTCCACCCTGAGTTTCTTGAGATTAGAGACTATATATTATTCATAACTGAAACTAACACTTGGCACATAGTACGTGTTCCATAGATGTTTGTTTTACTGAATGAATATATTTATCAATCAATCAAGAAACAATATGAGTTATTAAAATTAAAACTGTAGGGGCACCTGGCTGGCTCAGTTGGTAGAGCATGTGACTCTTGATCTCAGGGTTGTTATGTTTGAGCCCCACACTGGGTGTAGAGATTATAAATAAAATCTTTAAAAAATAATTAAAACTGTATGCAAGCTAGTTGAAATGAGAAGCTAATATATAATTTTCTTCAGAGGCAGATATATTTAAAGAAATTACCTAAAAATTTATCTCCAATGAGTTTGTAAAGTATTGCCAATTAAAGAGAATTTTGCCCAACATAACTTGTAGTCACAAAATTATTTAATTACTTCATTTTTCTCTATTCTTATTTCTTAGTCCACTAAATATCAAAAGCAGAATGTTTGCAATGTAGACATGAAGTCTCGTGCCCTGGGAATCGAAGTCTAGTTTCAGACTATCAGAATGATTTTTTGCCACATAAAAAGCACGGAGCCAAGTCTAAAACACCCACACATAAGCAAACACAAATGCATGCAGGCGTGCACGCACATCTCAAAACATGGAGGACAGGAAACAAGGCATATGACAAATGCACCAGAAGATAATAAGGGGTGGATGGATGTGTGCATGTGTGTCTGTTTAGAGGAATGTAGTATGGTTCTCAGTTTGGTAATGCTATCTATTCTAGATTTTTTTAATTTTCTTTTTTTTTATAATGAAGGATTTTTTTTAAGATTTATTTATTTGAGAGAAAAAGCACAAGCAGGGGGAGGAGCAGAGGGAGAGGGAGAAGGAGACTCCCTCTGAGCGGCGAGCCTGATGCAGGGCTCGATTTCGGGACTCCAGGATCATGACCTGAGCTGAAGGCAGACACTTAACCGACTGAGCCACCCAGGTGCCCCTTTTTAAATTTTCCTTAGCAATTTTAAGAAACTAGAATGGACCACAGAGGTCACTGGTCCAGTTCTACCAACTTATAGATAGGAGAAAGATGCCCAGTGAGCTTAAGTATAACCTTTAAGACAATATAAAAACAAAGATGGGTTATTTTATTGACGCTTGGGCTCCCCTCCCAATGTCCCCCACCCCCGCTCATTTTATACATGAATGAAGATTCAGGGATTGTGTCTATTATGATCTCCAAAAGAGTGAGATTGCTTTTTCTAGATTTGCTTTGATTCATTATTAATGTTTGGTCAGCTGTTTATGAATGAGGCCATCTCCTTGATCAAACCCTCATTTGAATAATTTTCAAAACCAATCATTTCAGGTTAAGATACAGCTACCAACAGCATGTAACCTGCATGACTGCAACTTGGAAGGGGTTTCTAAGGTACAGGTCACTGTTTAAAGAGATACTGGGGTGCCTAGTTGGCTCAGTTGGTGGAGCATGTGATTCTTGATCTCAGGGTTGTAAGTCTGAGCCCCACGTAAGGTGTAGAGGTTACTTAAAAATAAAATCTTTTAGGGGCACCTGGGTGGCTCGGTAAGTTAGGTGTCCCTCAACTCTCAGATTTCGTCTCAGGTCATGATTTCAGCATCGTGAGATCCAGCCCCACGTTGGGCTCAGTGCTGGACATAAGAGTCTGCTTAAGATTCTCTCCTTCCGGGGCGCCTGGGTGGCTCAGTCAGTTAAGCGTCTGCCTTCAGCCCAGGTCATAATCCCAGGGTCCTGGGATCGAGCCCCATATCGGGCTCCTTGCTCAGCAGGGAGCCTGCTTCTCCCTCTCCCACTTCCCCTGCTTGTGTTCCCTCTCTCGCTATCTCTGTCAAATAAATAAATACAATCTTAAAAAAAAAAGTCTCTCCTCTTCCCTCTGCCCCTCCAGCCCCACCTCCACATGCACACGCACGCACTCTCTTTCTCTAAAAATAAAATAAAATAAATTCTTTTAAAAAAAGAAAGAGGGGCGCCTGGGTGGCTCAGTTGGTTAAGCGACTGCCTTCGGCTCAGGTCATGATCCTGGAGTCCCGGGATCGAGTCCCGCATCGGGCTCCCTGCTCAGCAGGGAGTCTGCTTCTCCCTCTCCCGCTCCCCCCTCTTGTGCTCTTTCTCTCTCTCACATAAATAAGTAAAACCTTTAAAAAAAAGAAAGAAAGAAAGAAAGAAAGAAAGAAAAAGAGATAGGGCGCCTGGGTGGCTCAGTCGGTTAGGCGACTGCCTTCGGCTCAGGTCATGATCCTGGAGTCCCAGGATCGAGTCCCGCATCGGGCTCTCTGCTCGGCAGGGAGTCTGCTTCTCCCTCTGACCCTCCCCCTCTCATGCTCTCTGTCTCTCATTCTCTCTGTCTCAAATAAATAAATAAAATCTTTAAAAAAAAAAAAAGAAAAGAAAGATATTACAGTGGAACTTCATCATATATTCATTTAACTTATGTGAATTAAGCTATAGGCATTAAGCAAAAAAGAATCAAATAGAGAAATAATCATTTAAATATTAGTTACTTGAATATATCCAAATTTAAATAAATTGGTATTTAAGTATCAGGTGATTCTGACCGTTTCATTCAGTGAGATATGAATCTGATGTTCTCTCAGTTGGTCTCTGGATGTAGCAGCTTAACAGAGGATCATTCGATCAATGTTTAATGAGGACTTACTAAGTGCCAGTACTGTTCTACGTTCCAGGGATACAACACTAAGCAAGATAAATAAGGTCATTTGGAAACTACTTCATGTGGGCTGGTTTGCCAGAGTCACTTTCTCAATGTCTCCACTTCTGGCCTTAAGAGTTCCCATTTGTGCTAGACCGCCGAGAGCGTGTGTCTCTGGCAAATCTCCCCTTGCCACCCCCCAACCCCACCCCGCTCTCTCGCTCATACTGTTATTTTTACCTGATGCTTGTTGACCTGTGGTGAGGGGCAGGAGACAAGAACATTCTCTGATGGTCTGATTAAACCTCATTCTTAAGAGTCTTCGAGTCTCACAAGTGCTTTTGACTCTCCAGCTGCAGTTTTGCCCTAGTACATACTCTTTATTTTCATTTATTCATTTATTTACATATTTTTTGTTAGTAATCTCTACATCCAGTGTGGGCTCAAACTCATGCGCCAGAGATCCAGTCACATGCTCTTCGGACTGAGCCAGCCAGGCGCCCCGCCCTAGTACATATTCTTGCCTTTCCTTCGGAGGTGGAGTTGCTCTTTTTCTTGTCTCTTCAAAACTACACCGGGTTTTCACCAGTGCCCTGTGAGAACTACTTGTGTCGTGTGTCCCCCATAAATGTGGACTTTCATTCCATAGGGGAAGTAGCAAAGATGGGCTGAGCAAAGTTTCAGAAGTGGCTTCGGTTCTCTGCCAGCCAGCAGCTTGATGGAAGCTTTGTCACCATTCTTCCCGAACTTCCCTACGAATGCCTGGTGGCGCCTGTGGAGGAAAATCCTGCAGGAGGATGAAGTCTTCAAACTAGCTCACACTTGGCCTTGAGCAATTCTTTAAAAACAGTTGGCTGAGTCCTCTTACCAGCTTATATGGAGTCCAGCAGCATCTGCCCCACATCAGCAAATGTTCAGGTCCTCTATCCCCCTGCAAGAATTTGGCACTCCTCAGATTTTGGATAATGTGGTTGCCCTATAACCTCGGTTTTCTGGTTCACTCAAGAAAAATCACTACTTTCCAGTTTGTCCAGATTTTCCTTGTTGTATGAATGCAAGAGACTCTCATGCAGCTCTCTACACCTCTAAGCTAAAACCAGAAGACCTTACTGGAGGGTTTTAAGCAGCGTAGTAATATGATTGAATTTACATTAAAAGCTCAATGGGGGCTCCTGTAGAAGTCTGAGGATAGGACAATGGAAAAGTACAGAAACCAAACAGAAAGCTTTGCATTTGTTCCGATAAGACATGTTGGCGGCTTGGGCTTAGCTGCTAGCAGAAATGGGAAGGGTGGATATTTCAGGACATGTTCTTTTTTTTTTTTTTTAAGATTTTATTTATTTATTTGACAGAGAGAGACACAAAGAGAAAGGGACCACAAGCAGGCGGAGTGGGAGAGGAAGAAGCAGGCTCTCCGCTGAGCAGGGAGCCCAATGCAGGGCTCCATCCCAGGACCCTGGGATCATGACCTGAGCCAAAGGCAGACACTTAACGACTGAGCCACCCAGGTGCCCCTTAGGACATGTTCCTGAGGCGAACTAGAAAAGATCTGGTGATGTGGGGTGCATTAATCAGGATCCACTCAGGAGACAAAAACCACAACAATAATTTGCAATGGGAAAACTTAGTATAAGTAATTATTAACTAGCAACAGGCGCTTAACTACTACTAAGAAGAGTGAAACTAGCTCTGTAAGAATGGCAATGAAGCAGCCACTATCTCAAAAGGCTTTGGGAGAGTAACCAGAGAAGGAACAAACGGGGAGAAGGGCACCAGTTCAGAGATTCAGACCTTGCTGGAGAGGGTATGGTCTCCTGGATGACCGTGAAGTTCACTGAGGTGCTCCGAGCCTGGGATGACACGCAATAGGCCAGTATCTGTGTGCCAGAGACACTCACTACAAAGCTGCCTACCGTGATGCTCACAAAACTCATTAGTTCTTAGATTTGGTGGTAAAGTCTAGTGAATATACCTGCACTTTGACCCAGCAAATTCCATTCCAGGTATTTACTCAAGAAAAATGAAAACATACGTCTACAAAAAGGCATGAAAGAACTTTGTGGGAAGATGGAAATTTCTCTATCCTGATCACAGTGGTGGTTACAGTGCGTATACATTTGTCAAAAATCACTGAACCTTAAACTTAAAATCGGTGTTGGGAGAAGGAGGGGGCTCTTGGAGATAAAAGACAGAAGAAAGTGCGAAATGGTTGTCTCCAATTTGGGAAGTGAATTTACAAGAGAAATATAATAGGATTAGCCAGGACTACTAAAGGCTTACTAGATATTTGCGGTAACAAATTTAGAGAGTCCTCAACAGAAGTTGTGTCATTTTTTCCAGCAAATTTCAGCTTCTCAATCACTGATACGGAGTAGACGGATAATTGACTATATACAGGGTTAGAATTTTGCTAGGAAAACATGATGAGGGTAAGAGAGACAAGGGGTTGGGGCATCTGCAAGACAGGAGTGATTTTAGTGATGATCCAATGGATTAGAAAGTGAATATTTAAAGATACAGAATGTGTGTTTCACATAACATGGCCTCAAATGCAAGCCAATTATTTCATCTGGGGCTCAAAAGAAAATTAACAGGGACGCCTGGGTGGCTCAGGTCATGATCCCAGGGTCCTGGGATCGAGTCCCGCATCGGGCTCCCTGCTCTGCGGGAAGCCTGCTTCTCCCTCTGCCTCTGTCTCTCATGAATAAATAAATAAAATCTTTAAAAAAAGAAAATTAACAATCTCTCCCAATAACAGAGGGAAAAATGTTTGCTTTGATTGTAAATGGGAACTGCCTAAGGGATATCCATTGGCAATTTTTTGATTTTCTCCCTTACACATTAACTGGGAAACCTAACCCCACAAATACATGTGGCTTCACTAGAGTACAGCAGTTACTGATTGCTTCAAAACAAACCACCCTAAAACTTCTTGACTTACAACAACAGCCATTTTATTTGCTCAAGATTCTGTAGGTCAGCAACTGGGGCTGGATTCAGCTATGTAGTTCTTCTGCGGGCCTTGCCTTATGTAGTTTCAGTTATCTGGTGGTTCAACCGGGACTGAATGGTCTAAGACGGCCCCACTCACGCGTTGGCAGTTAGTGTTGGCTATTCACTGGGCCATGAGTCTCTAGCTGACCGGCCCGGGCTTGTTTACATGAAAACTGGATTCTAGAAGCAGCAAAAGAATAGGCAAGACCCAATGCACAAGCACTTTACTAGCGTCTGCTTGTGTCCCATCCGCTAAGGTCCCATTGGCCAAAGGAAGTCACATGACCAAGCCTAGCGTCTCTGAAGAGGGCGGGGCGGGGACGGGGACTCCCCAACGGCGAACAGGGACGTGCAGTGCCTGGAGGGCTGGTCATTTAACTATCAACCCCAAGGAGATTAGGAGCAGTGTTCTCTTCCTACAGCCAGCAAATAACAGCTAAAACTAAACAGAAAAGTGAACCAGTCATGCTTCCGGAGAAACAACATTTTCCTAAGAGTATTATAACCTAGTCTAGGACGTCTGCAATTTTTCTCAATGTCACAAAATCCTAAAGACAATCAATTTGAAAATCCATGTGTCATCAAACATTTTGAGAAGAGAGAGGTCGTACAATTACATGATGATAGTGTTCAGCAGCTTCGAAAACTTGTTAACTTGGCCCTTAAGCTTTGAATGAGCATATTTGTAGACAGGAGTTTGAACCATCTGACCTTTAATGTTCTTTTCCAGTACTGAGATTTTTATGATAAACCATTTAGCAATCAGTCTATTACAGCTTGTTCTATCTTGGCTGAGAAAATGCCCTTTTTTCTTACAAGCTTATACACATACGCCTCTGCATAAAGCCGAGCTCGGAGACAAATGACAGTTCTGTTTCATAATATTTGTCTCCTGACAGAAGAGGACCAGCTCCTGAGTTATTGCCTCATTAGGGAAAATAAAAATCATTGACAACTCCCAGGATTATGGGAATGGAAATATTGAAACTTTGATTTACAAGGGCTATTTCTGACTTTAATTTTTCTTTGAAAACCAGAAACTTGGCTTTCTCTGCCCCTATTCCTAGATAAGTGGAAAGGCTGTAGAAGGAAATGTTGAAGGTCAGAAGTAGCAAAACAATTTTGGGCACGGACAGAGAAGAAAAAAAGTAATCATTATCGTGTTTCATGATGATGAGAACGGAAAATATAAATAATTGTCATTGTTCTCTAAAGAATTCCCGCGTAGAGTTACAGTGCTTCTCTCATAGGACATGATGAAAAGAGAGCTTGGCTGACCCAGAATTAGATCCCCAAGTTTTTCATTCGCTCTGCTAGCACAGCAAAGTTTATGGGCAACTTATAATTGCCTGAGTGCCCAAAGGTTATGGATCAATCACTCAGACTGCCAGTCATGCCAACGCCCGAGCCTGGGAATAGTCAGAGAGGCTTGGGATCTTTCTTCACTAAGGCAAGATGGCTTATTGTTAGATTTGGAGAAAAAACAGAGTGAAAGGAAAATGCTATTGACATACTTAGTGAGAAACATCATTTATATCTGACAGTAGCACATTTTTAATAATGAGGCCAGCAGGGAAAAGACAGAGAGGAGGAAAGATCTTACAAGGAGAGTTCTGCTCAGCAAGCCAACTCAGCTGTGTCAAGTGGACCCAAAAGTCCATGGGGGCGGGGGGGGAGAATATATTTTAAAAATGCAGTGCGCAGCGTTCACATTTAGTTTCAGGGGGGAAAAAATGCTTGAGAATCAAGCCCACTCACTAACTTTACCTCATCTCACCTCATTTATTCTTGCCAGCTAAAATGTCTTCGTTACACACATCTGAAATCTTTTTTTATAACGGAGCTTGTTTTTTTCCAATTGTTCAAATATTCGACATCACCTTTTTAAAAAATGGAAATTTCACTTTGCCACAGGTTGGTATTAGGTTGAGTCGTACGGGATTGCCAATATTCTACTATTTCTGGCTCTAAAACAGCAACCTCATATTGTTTAGTTTCACAGGTGTGTCTATAAGTAAGTATATACAGTAGCTATGTGATACTTTTGGTGTTTTATATTTGTAGGGATAGGATGAATTATTTAAGAGGTGGGCCTGAGACTTATCAGACAAGCATTTGAGAAAAAGTAAAGTAGGAGTCCTACATCAATCCATATACAAAAATCAACTCCAGGGGCACCTGGGTGGCTCAGTCGGTTGAGCATCTGCCTTCAGCTCAGGTCATGATTCCAGGGTCCTGGGATCGAGTCCCGCATCGGGCTCCCTGCTCAGCCGGAGCCTGCTTCTCCCTCTCCCTGCCGCTTCCCCTGCTTGTGCTCTCTCTCTGTGTCAAATAAGTAAATAAAATCTTAAAAAAAAAAAAAAAACCTTTAAAAAAATCAACTTCAAATATTACCATTTCGCTAAATGTTAAAAATATACAAAATGAAGAGAATTTGGATATTTACATAATTTGGATATTTACATAATTAAGTGCAAAAAGCACTTATCAAGAAACCATAGGAAAAACGCCATAATAAATTTAACTAAGAGTTTTTAAGTGCCAAAGCATCAATACATCTCTTTTAGAAAGTCTGTAAATAAAATTAAAGCACAGTTTTAAAAGTGGGGAAAGTAGTTGCAACATATATAGTGGAAAAAAGCTGAGGCCCTTAATATCTAAAGAACTCTTAGCTATCGATAAGAAAGATAAACGTTCCAATTAAAAATGAGCAATTTCCAAAAGGAGACATACAAATCCCAGTAAACCTCACAATCAAAGATAGGGCAATTGCAAACATTAATGAGATATCAAGTTATCACCTTTGAAATTAATAAAGTAAAAAGAATGACGCCCCAAGCATCAGTAAGAATACAGGAAAATAAACGTTCTCATACATAACTGGCGAGGTGGGGCTAACTCCATGATTTCTAACGGGCAATTGGTAATTTCCATCAAAAAATGTTAAAACTCTGCATCTCCTCTGAACCCACTTTTGCAAGTTAGCTTAAGGATAAAACCACAAAGATGTCCAAAGTGATATGTGTAAGTATTTCATCACAGTGAAAATTTGGAAGCTAACTAAATGTTCTAAAATAATGGAATTGTTCAGAAATCGCAATGCGTACAAAGGAAAAGACCATGCCAGGGGTCAAACTGTGTCATAAAAAATATTTCTAGGCATGAAGAAAGATATACTACTTACATAAAAAGGAAAAAAAAAAAAGCAGGCTATCAGCCAATATACGTACTGTACATCCCCAGGGTGGGGGCAGGATCCACACCAGAACTGGCACTGCGTACAGAGCCTTAGTTCCTGGACTTGGCCGATCCCCTGACACCCCCGCGATTCTGAGAGGCGTGACGGTGATGTCACTAGCTACCCAGAACACAATGCTATCCCAATTTAGCCTCCTTCTCCGGACTGGGGGATGGACCATCTAGAATCATTGTGACACAGTTCTAGGTTGTCATGGTAGTGGTGACTTAGGGAGGGGTGACATAAAACCCACTTTGTGGGCTGGAGGAAATATGGCTTCACTGAACACAATAGGAGTAATGAATTATTGTTATCCCAGTGGCACGCCTCTCCCTACCCCCAACACTCCCATTCCCTTTATCCTGCTTTGTTTCTTCTCCATGTACATCACCTTCTAGTACTTTCTAGAATTTACATACTTATTTTTATTATCTGTCTCCCCCTACTGGTATGAAGGCAGAAATTTTTGTCTGTTTTTTTCACTGTATATGCCCAGCACCTAGAACAGTACCTGGTCCACAGCAGGACCTCAGTAAATATTAAGTACATGAATGAATGAATGAATGAATGATGAATGAGTGAATGAATGGAAGCTCGTATTTACTATATGTTTCCCATTCATCGGGCACCTTAATTCAATTAGTTAAGGAGAGCTTTTAGGAGAAAAGAGATCAGAAACCATATGTGGGGTAGTGGGGAAAGGGAGGAGCAGTGTGGCTCACCCTCTTGGCCTTGCCTGTGCTTGTGAGGGTGTCGGGTAAGGCTTGGTAAGTGATAAGCGAGACAAATGTCTCTTCAAATGCAAGTGTGGGGAGTTGTCTCTGTCTCCCCACCAACTGTCCCCGGGAGACGCTGCCCACTGAGTACGCAGTAAGGACCCCAAAGTGAGAGAGCTAGGGACACCTCTCTCATTCACTGTATTCTACATTCAAAGCTGATGGACACTTTACCAATAATCCAGAATCCCACATCAGGGAGCAGAGGAGTGGCCTTAAATTGTGTCTCAATAATGAGAACAGTTCCAGTACTGAGCTGATATTCATAATGGTGGTCGTTTCTAATGAATTTTTTATTTTATTTATTTTTTTAAGATTTTATTTATTTATTTGACAGAGACACAGCGAGAGAGGGAGCACAAGCAGGGGGAGTGGGAGAGGGAGAAGCAGGCTTCCCGCCGAGCAGGGAGCCCGATGCGGGGCTCCATCCCAGGACCCTGGGATCATGACCTGAGCCGAAGGCAGACGCTTAACCGACTGAGCCACCCAGGTGCCCCTCTAATGAATTTTTTAAAATCCACCTTTTTGGTCTCACTACTTAGAATCCCTCTTTTGCTTTCTATATTCAAATTCGTCATTCTCAGAAGAATCACACTTTTATGCTAGAAGGATTAGTTCTTTGAATCATACCTCTTAATTACAACTCATTACATTTTCCTGCTGAGCCAGATCAGCTCTGCGCTTATTTGGGTAGAAGTGAAGTTTAAGAAGGTGTGTCCTGTCCTTCTCTCCCCATGTTATCTGTTGTAACTACTGGCTTTTGCCTCTTTTGCTGATCATCAGTTTGAATGTGCCTACAATGACTCACGCCTCCATTTCCACCATTAACAACAGAAAAAAGGATGCCTCCTCCCGCGAGTACAAAACAGCCAGGTTTTACAACATGAACAGGAACTTCAAAATTATTGCCAGTTCCTGACATGCAAATAATTCTTTTAGAATTGCAGTTTTTCCCGTCCAAATTATACTTGAAAAACTACCGGCTTCCTAGAATAAACTCTATGTAATGTCCAGCTCATGCCACCCCCACAATAACAGGAAGAATACTGCCTCATATTTCTCCCTTGAAAGGCAATGCAGTCTAGTTGATAAGAGATCAGAGCAGACACCGGAAAACCTGATTGTATTTATGACTCTATTTCTTAGACACTGCACTTTTTTTTCTTTTCCTCTCTTGGCCTCTTTTCCCCCCGTCCTCCCTGCTCCTTCTCATCTCTTCTCTCCCTCCCCAACCCCTTTCTCTCTCTCTCCTCTGCCTCTCTCCCTCTCTGTCTCTCTCTCTCTCCCCTTCTAAAATGAAATATTTGGGGGCACCTGGGTGGCTCAGTCAGGTTAAGCATCTGACTCTTGATTTTAACTCAGGTCATGATGGGGTGGTGAGATCAAGCCCCCCGTCGGGCTCCGTGCTCAGTGGGGAGTCTGCTTGAGTTTCTCTCTCCCCCTCTCCTTCTGGTCCTCCTACCTCTCTAAAATAATAAATCTTAAAAAAAAAAAAACCGGGCGCCTGGGTGGCTCCGATGGTTAAGCGTCTGCCTTCGGCTCAGGTCATGATCCCAGGGTCCTGGCATCGAGCCCCGCATCGGGCTCCCGGCTCAGCGGGGAGCCTGCTTCTCCCTCTGACCCTCTCCCCTCTCATGCTGTTTCTCTCTCGCTCGCTCTCTAAAAAATAAATAAATAAAATCTTTTTTTTTTTTTTTTTAAGATTTTATTTATTTATTTGACAGAGAAAGACACAGCGAGAGAGGGAACACAAGCAGGGGGAGTGGGAGAGGGAGAAGCAGACTCCCTGCCGAGCAGGGAGCCCGATGCGGGACTCGATCCCGGGACTCCAGGATCATGACCTGAGCCGAAGGCAGTCGCTTAACCAACTGAGCCACCCAGGCGCCCTAAATAAATAAAATCTTTAAAAAAAAAAAAAATGAAATATTTGTTACAAATAAATTTATACCAGAAACCACAATACCAAGTGATGCCAGGAAGGTGGAGGAAGTGGACCCCTCATACGTTGCTTGTGGTAGTAGAAAATGGCACGACCATTTGGGGGAAAGGTCAGCAGCTTCTTATAGAGTTAAAACATGCATCTCATGTATGGCCAGCAGTTCTGCTCCTAGGTATTTGCCCCAGAGAAATGAAAAGAGTTATCCACAAAAAGACTGATAGAAGATGCCAGAGCCGCTTTCTTCATATCTGCAAACTAGAAACTACACTAATGCCCATCAACAAATGAACACATACACAAATTGTGGGATGTTCAAACAAAGGATTACTGCTCAGCCTACAAAGTAATGAACTGCTGATACATGCACTAGCCTGGATGAATCTCACCAACATTGTGTTGAGTGAAAGAAGGTGGACACAAAAGAGCTCATACTATAGAGTTCCCATTTATATGAAGTTTTAGAACACATAAAACTAATCTATGGTGATAGAAATAAGTTCACTAGTTCCCTGGGGCAGCAAGGATGGCAGTGGTGACGGGGGACTGACCTCAAGGGGAGGAAGGACACTTTCTGGTATAGTGGAAATGCTTTTTATCTTTACCGGTGTAGAACTTTTAAGGTTGTTTATATTTGTCAAAACTCATCAGACTATATACTTTATGCCTATGCATTTTATTGTGTGTAAATTGTAACTCACTAAAGTTGACTGAAAAATTCCTACTGGGTTCTAGGCAAGAGTTTAGAAAAAAAAATTTTCCCCGGAGTACACAGGTGGATCCTATCTGTAAGTTCACGTATCGGTAGGCTAGAGGAGGTGATTGAATCAGGGAGGTCACAGGTACGTTGATAAAACTGCTATCTGCTCCATCAAGTTCAACAGACAGTGACGGCTTAAATTTGCAGCGTAACATCTTAGACATTATTAGAGATAGAAAAAGCAATTCAAAATCGCCACTCTCAAGTTCCTGCTAATTCTTTTGGGCTGAGTGGTGATTAAAAAAACAATAGGCAGGGGGCGCTTGGGTGGCTCTGTCGTTGAGCTTCCAGCTTCGGCTCAGGTCATGGTCCCAGGGTCCTGGGATCAAGCCCCGCATCGGGCTCCCTGCTCCGCGGGAAGCCTGCTTCTCCCTCTCCCGCTCCCACTGCTTGTGTTCCCTCTCTCTCTGTGTCTCTCTCTGTCAAATAAATAAATAAAATTAAAAAAAAAAAATAGGCAGGCACAACTAATTATTGTAAAATAAAGAATAATAAAAGGGTACCATGGGATCATACTTAATGCCTACTTACTCAATTCATGGAAATGTCACAATCTCTTGGATGTCTTACTGATTTGTGGTTCCTAAGTCCTCTGGGAGGAATTCTGAGGGGTATTGTGCAGCCCAAGAATGGATTGGCACTGGGATTAAGACTCTTTCACAAAGAAGCTGGGACAGGGTTGCCTTCCCTCCTCCCGGAAAAAAAAAAAAAAAAAATGACCAGGAACATAAAAAACAAGCCTAAGAGGGTGGTGAGTCAAAGGATGGCACCTAATTTGAGACCCACGGGTAGGAATGATAGAAGATACTTAATATGATTGTCAAGATCAGAACATACAGAACAGCTTCCCATGGTCTTAGTCTAGGTCTTAATTAAGCAGAGTTGTAAAACAGGAAATGCAAATGGATTCATCAGAGTAGGTTACCTTCATGGCTTCACACAATCAAGTTTCTTTTCTTCCTCCCTCAAAGCGCTATGCAGACATTCTTGTCTGAGCAGCCGTCTGGGACCGCTGTCCTCCGGATGATGACTCAGGAACCCAGAGGCTTTCATTTTGTGACTCTGGTAGTTCTGGTGCCATCTAGTTAACAGATGAGGACACAAACATACAGACCATTATGTGGAATGTTTTCTAGGTTAGGCCTAGATGGGCATACATCCGTCGTGCCCAAATTCCACAGACCAGAGCTCAGTCACATCATCCCACTCAGATGCAAGGGTGGCTGAGAAATTTGGTTTAGCTGTGTGCCCAGCACACAGAAGAGCCAGACTGGTGACCACCAACAGTCTTGACCACAGCAAGGCTACCTATTGAGCAATTTGAGAACTCTCAATGTCCAATGTTCAATTACTCAGCAGCAGCTGAAAGATACACAGTGGGGGCTGGAGATGGGGAAGGTAGGATGCATTCTCCTCTTGAGATAAAAAGTGCTGTGCTCCTCCTGAGGAATAGGGGAGCAAATCATCAACACCTGAAACTAGAAGAGCCATTTAGGGCACAAAACAAACGCAAGGTTCCCCAAGAGGCAGAGAAGAAAAATAGCAGAGGTTGGGGGTCTCCATAACCCTGCCAAAGACATGACAAAATGGCCCCTATGCTTTCAGAACCCCCAAGCCTGGAGCGGATGCATTGCTCAGAGCAGGAGGAGTTTGGATTGGATCGACTGGACTGAATTGTCAATAGACAGCATTCCAGGAGTTTAGCTGGGAAGTCTAATCAGACACCGCACACATTATTAGCTGGGCTCTTGTTTTTTCCCTCTATGTAGACTGAAAAATGAAGGGCACTTGCTCAAAAATTTAAACATGGAAGTACCCTATGATCCAGCCATCCTACTTGTGAGTCCATACCCCCAAAGAATTAAAAGCAGGGACTCAAACAGATATTTGCACACCCACGTTCATGGCAGCTTTAGTCACAATAGCCAAAAGGTGGAAACAACCCAAATGTCCATCAACAGATGAATGGATGAACAAAATGTGATATACACAGGGGCAGTGGAGCATGCGACTCCTGATCTTGGGGCCGTGAGTTCGAGCCCCGCGTTGGGTATAAAGCTTACTTAAATAAACAAACAAACAAATAAACAAATAAAAATTCAGCGTGCACATGCAGTGGAGTATCATTCAGCTTTAAAAAGGAAATTTTGACACATGCTACAACATGGATGAAACTTGAATACAGTATACTAAGTGAAATAAGCCAGACACACTAAAACACACACACAC
Source organism: Neomonachus schauinslandi (assembly GCF_002201575.2). Classification (NCBI taxonomy): domain Eukaryota; kingdom Metazoa; phylum Chordata; class Mammalia; order Carnivora; family Phocidae; genus Neomonachus; species Neomonachus schauinslandi. Next base: position 100,390,062 of record NC_058419.1, read on the forward strand.
ACACACACAAATATTGTATGATTTCACTTAGCGAGGTCTCGAGGATAAGCAAATTCATAGAGGTCGAAAGTAGAATAGAGGTGACCAGGGGTAGGGGGTGGCAGTTATCGTTTAATAGGTATAGACTTTCTGTTTGGGATGATGAGAAAGTCCTGGACATGGGTAATGGTGATGACTGGACAGTGCTGTGACCGCTCCTAATGCCACTGAATTGTACACCTAAAAATGGTTAAAAGAGTAAATTTCATGTTATGTATATTTTACCGCAAGAAAAAAATGTTCCCCCAAAAGTGAAAGGCACAGGCTGTCTATTAGAGAAACAATGTGTTAAGAGCCACATAGAGAAGGATACTAGTTGGTAAATGGGGATGGGAGGAATCCAGTAAGGCTTCATGGGAGAGAGAGTTACATCAGCTGGGCCCTGGAAGACTTCTGGATGGAGATTAGAAGAGCAAAGAGGGAGGATATAATCCGGGCTGTGGGGAAATGTGAGCAAGGGCAGAGTCATAAAAGTATGCAACATATCTAAGAAAAATGGAGAGCGGCTCAGTTTATTCAGTGCATCTCCTACTTTCCCCTGCTGGCGGTGCTAATATTCTCTCCTTGGAGCCGTGTTCGGGGAGGGCTAAGTTGTTCAGCACTCCCTAGACTGCATGCACCGCAGAAAACTAGTGGGCTTAACCTGAAGAGGAAGAACCCTCCACTTGACTCCTACTAGGGGAGTTAACAGAACTATATAAGATACAAGTGTTCTCTTTTTCAAGGGGAGGGAGTCATTGTGTTCTGAGGCATTTCATCCACAGAATCTGTTTTTATGTTGTCAGAGGCAGGGATGGATAATGTTTCTGAAATGGTATCTACAGTGTTCTCTCCCCCGGGCTTCCTCCTTTGTTAGTCCCTGCTCAAGCCGCTGGGTGATCGTGTGCAAGGGGCCTCAAGGGACAGAGGCAACAGGGTGGTGTGGTTTTCTGGGTTTTGTTTTTTAATTGAGGCATTAGTGACATATAACATATTCGTTTCAGACAGGGTGGTGCTTTAGATCCTTAACAAAAGTTAGGCAAGGCTCTTTTCTCTGGACAAGGCATCATTTTGATGCTCTTAAAACCAACAAGATAGGGCGCCTGGGTGGCTCAGATGGTTAAGCGTCTGCCTTCGGCTCAGGTCATGATCTCAGGGTCCTGGGATCGAGTCCCGCATCGGGCTCCCTGCTCCTTGGGAGCCTGCTTCTCCCTCTGCCTCTCTCTCTCTCTCTGTCTCTCATGAATAAATAAATAAAATCTTAAAAAAAATAAAAAATAAATAAAAAAAAATAAAACCAACAAGATAGAAGTTTCTGAACACCGGTAGTCAGGTTTGCTTATTTGTGTCTGCGGGATTTTAACTTTTTATTCTCTGTCCAAGACAATTCTAAGTCATGTCAAGTGGTGTATTACCTGCACAGCTTCCAGCCTTCTGCTGGAGATGGACTTCGTCTTCCTATTTCTGAACCGCTCTGCATCATGAGCTGCCTTAGCTTACCTGATCTGAGGAGCGGACTGACCTCATCCTACAGCCCAGCCCTGGAGGCCTGTCAGATACACTCTTTGAAAGGAGGGAGATCTTCCGACCTTTTTGTTCCTTGTCCTGGGGCAGAAATAAAGAGCTGGGGAGACAGCCCAGCTGACCTTCATGCCTTATCCAGGGGCGGTCTCTCTCTAGTAACTGCATCAAACAGGAAGTGAACATAATTTCTCAAAACATATTTTCATAGTAGAAAAATGAGACCATACTCTAGCCAAGTGATCAAAATTAACACCCCAAGTAAAAGGAAAACAGACGTGGTGTGCCTCCACATGAGATACCCCGAGACCTTAACGTCCCTGAAAAGTAGCCCCTGGTTGCTTTCGGGAAATTTGGGAGCATCCTTGTAATTAATTCCTTTGGTAGAAAGATGTACCCTCCCTGTATCTCCCAAAGCAGTACTTCTTAAACTTTATTGGGGATCTTGCTCAAATGTAGATTCTGGTTTAGTAGATCTGGGGTGAGGCTCAACATTCTGCATTTCAAATGAACTCTTAGGTGACCTGGATGTTGCTGGTCCTGCAGGCTACATTTTGAATAGCAGGGGTTCTCAAAGTGTGGTCCCTGGACCAGCAGTAGCAGTATTGCCTAGGAACTTGTTAGAGATGCACATTCTCACACCGGCTTCCAATACCTACTTGATTACTCAGTCAAGAACTCTGGGCATGGGCGCCTGGGTGGCTCAGTTGGTTAAGTGACTGCCTTCGGCTCAGGTCATGATCCTGGAGTCCCGGGATCGAGTCCCGCATCAGGCTCCCTGCTCGGCAGGGAGTCTGCTTCTCCCTCTGACCCTCCTCCCTCTCCTGCTCTCTGTCTCTCATTCTCTCTGTCTCAAATAAATAAATAAAATCTTTAAAAAAAAAAAAAAAAGAACTCTGGGCATGGGGTCCAATCCAGCCAGGGCCAGAACTAGGATTAGGCAACATTTAAGGAGGCATCTACTTCTTGGGTTCATGCGAGTGCGAGGTTGGACCTGAGATCAGCAATCCGCGTCTTCCAAGTCGTCCAGAAGATTCTGATGCAGGCCAGAGTTAGAGAACCATTGTCTCCTTTCTTCTCACTACATCACTTCACTGCAATAGCAGCCTAACTGTATTTAAATGATCTGGGCCCCGGGGGTGCCTAGCTGGCTCAGTCCGAAGAGCATGTGACTCTTGATCTCGGGATCGTGAATTCGAGCACCACGTTGGGTGTAGAGATTACTTTTTTCAAAATTAATTTAAAAAATTATCAGGGACCCACCTCAGACCCATGGAATCAGGACTTTTGGGGGCAGAAAGGTGTTCATCTGATCCATAAAGGGGTATGAATGAGAATGCTCATCAAAGAACTGTTTGCCATGGAAGGACTTAGGAAAAAAATATGACCATGATACACTGGATAAGCAAAATGCGTGCAGTCATACTGCAGTTAGAAGCAAGGAACTAGAGGGACACCTGGGTGGCTCAGTCGGTTAACCACCTGACTCTTGATCTCAGCTCAGGTCTTGATCTCAGGATCGTGAGTTCAAGCCCTGCATTGGGCTCCACGCTGGGTGTGAAGCATACTTCAAAAAAAAAAAGGCAAGAAACTAGATGTGCCATAGAGCAATGTGACAAGGGCAGAAAAACAAAGAGACAAAAATTGTGAGAGACGTGCTTTAGAGCACAATACCACTTATGTAAAATTAACATGAATGTATGTTTTTAAATACACTATTTCACATTATATGTTAATAAAAAATTAAAAAATAAATACACTATTTCTTTTCAAATAAAGATCCATGAATAGAGAGGGGAGCCGAGTTGAAGTGGAATGGGAGTGAGGACCAGGGATAAAGGGGAAAACATTGGTAAATAATGAGACAAACAAGTAAGCATAAAAGGGAAGAGCTTTGCCCAGGCAGAGATGAAAATGTACTTTGAGTTGAGGAACATGATTAACTCAACTCCAACATGAGGTCCACTAGTTGGCAGGGTGTGTAGGAATCTCTGCAGATGCAGTCAGGAAATCCATTGAAAACAAGACCCCCAGATGAGTCCGCTGCATGCCGCCAACATCCTTAATTCCAAAGCATTTTTATTTTTTAGCACTTCCTTGATTTGGCCGCTACTGAACTCTCCGGTCACCCTGGCTTCCATGTTGCAATCCAGTAACATAGCAAATGTCATGATGTGTCCTACCCCCAGATCTTATGTATGCTGTGTCTCCTGCCTGGACCCCCCCCCCTTTTTTTAAGTAATCTCTACACTCAACATGGGGCTGGAAATTCCGACCCAGAGATCAAGAGTCAGATGCTCTACCAACTGAGCCAGTTGGGCGCCCCTGGAACATTCTTTTTATCTACCTTCACCTGGCTAACTCTTATTCTTTCCAACTCAGCGCAGGTACCATCTCATCGGGAAAGTGTCTCTGACCCCTCTGGCTGGGTTAAGCTGATCCTCTGGCATTCACAGCACTGGGTTACTTGGTGGCTACATATTATGCTGAAATCATTGATTTGTGTGTTTTTAAACCTCTCCAGCCCAAGGACTCGCTCTTACCCCCTTTTGTACCACAGTGCCTATTAATATGGTGCCTGTGATTTGATGGTGTTTCAAACGTGGTAGGGCTTAACCAGCACCAGGAATGTTATTTATGTACTCATTCACTTAAACAAGACGTTGTTCAAAAAGGACTGAAGGCAGCACTTGAGAACTAAACTCCCGAGAAAGAGAATGTGGAATTTCACTGTAACAGCCACCAGCAAAGTCAGCCCTCCGCAGCCACAGGGATCCATCATGGCCGCCTGGCCTCACAGACCAAGATCGGAGCAGGAGCCTGCGGTTCTGGCTGTGGCCGGTTGCCGAAAGATCTCCATCCCTGCCTGCTACTGCCATCTCCAGGGGACTGGTTGATTTTCACCCAGCTGCAGGACTCCAGCTGCCAGGAGAAAGTCACAGCTCTGGAGTAAAATCACCTTCACCAATTAATGGAAAGACAGCTCGTTCTTCCCTCTTCTTTTTCAGGTCTCTGAGAGAGATGTTGCACAGCCCTGTGTCTTCCGGTCAGGTAGAGACCAGAGACCATTTTACGCTGCTTCCTCATCGACACCAAATAATTTCGGAATTTACAGCCTCACAAGAAAACTCCAAAATATTAGACTGCCTTTACAAAATCAGGGACTTACATGATGGATTGATGCAGGAAATGGGGAAGTTCATTAGAAGATTCACGGGGCGCCGGGGTGGCTCAGTCATTAAGCGGCTGCCTTCGGCTCAGGTCATGATCCCAGGGTCCTGGGATTGAGCCCCGCATCGGGCTCCCTGTTCCGCGGGAAGCCTGCTTCTCCCTCTCCCGCTCCCCCTGCTTGTGTTCCCTCTCTCGCTGTGTCTCTCTCTGTCAAATAAATAAATAAGATCTTTAAAAAAAAAAAAGATTCACAAACCCTCCACTGAGAAAACATTTGCAGTTATAGTCATGCTCCCTCCCCTCCCACAGAAAGGAAAATAAATGTTTTATTTAAATCAATGTTATGAAAGTTACAAAACAAAAAAACAAACCCTGAAACACGGAGTCTAAAACGAATTTGCCTCTCATTTCCAGAATATTCTTTAGTCTTAGTATCATTACATTTCTAAAAGAATCATCATAAAGGATAGGTTATTTGTTTTAACAGACAAAATTATACTTGTTTAATGATAGGAAACATGGTTTGGTAAAATCCAAATTCAATTAGCTAAAACCACCTTTCCTATAATCTGTTAAGGCGCTATTCACAATGAATCAAATAATCAAGGGGAAAAAACAATCAAGGAAAAAACTGGGATACTCGCTAAAGCAGGATTTCTCAGCCTCAACATTATTGGTATTTTGGGTGGGATCATGCTTTCTTGCTGGGTGTGGGGGCCGTTCCACATGTTGTAGGATGTTTAGCAGCTTCCCTGGCCTCTACCCACCAAATGTCCACCCACCCTCAGTCATTGACAATCAAAATATCCCCTGGGTGAAAGAGGGGAGCAAAATAACCCCCCCATCAAAAACCACTGCACCTGAGGTAGACACAAAGCCATTCACAGATAAGATACAGATTATAGAGTCTGTAAATTAGAACATTACACAGAATACATAAACCTCTCCCCTGGGTCCAGGGCGCCTGGGTGGCTCAGTTGGTTAAGCGACTGCCTTCGGCTCAGGTCATGATCCTGGAGTCCCTGGATCGAGTCCCGCATCGGGCTCCCTGCTCGGCAAGAAGTCTGCTTCTCCCTCTGGCCCTCCCCCCTCTCATGTGCTCTCTCTCATTCTCTCTCTCTCAAATAAATAAATAAAATCTTTAAAAAAAAAAAAAACAAAACACCTCTCCCCTGGTCCAAACCCCAAACCCCAAAGATTGGTCTTCCCCAATGCAAAGGTGTCAAACTTGCCAATACTATATTTGGGAGCAGATCCTTTTCTTAACAGCATTTCAAAATCTAGCCAAGCTATATCTGATAGAGGAAGTCTATCTTGCAATAATTCACATGTTCTTTCACTCGAAAAATAGAGCCCTCAATTTTGGATTCTTACGAAACACTACCCAAGGACAACGAAGGAGCTGTGTGGACCTCAGTGAACAGGCTTAACCACTCTTGACAAGAACTCATTAGCAATTTATAATGCAGCAACTATTCATTAAGTGGTTGCAGTAAGCAGCATAATGCCCCCCAACCAAAGTTGTCCGGGTCCTAATCCCCAGAACCTGTAAAGCAAAAGGAACTTCGCGGATGTGATTACGTCAAAGATCTTAAGAGAGAGGGACGCCCAGCTGGCTCAGTGGGTACAGCATGTGACTCTTGATCTCGGGGTGTAAGTTTGAGCCCCACGTTGGGTGTAGAGCTTACTTAAAAATAAAATATTTAAAGAAAAAAAAAAATCTTGAGATGGAGAGATTATCCTGTATTATCCAGGCAGGCTCAAGGTAATGGTTAAGGGTCTTATAAGGGAAAGAGGGAGGAGGTCCTTATAAGGGAAAGGGAAGGATATGTGATACCCCAAAACAGAAGAGGTCTGAGTGATGTGACTGCTGGCTTTGAAGATGGAAGAGGCCTGGAGCCAAGGAACGAAGGCAGCCTCTAGAAACTGAAAAGGCAAGGAATAGATCCTCTCCTCCAGAAGGAATGAGACTCTGACCTTCAAAAGGGCAAGAAATGCATCTGTTTATTTAAGCCACTAACTTTGTGCTAATTAGTTACAGCAGCAAATAAAACTAATGCAGTGAAAATCCAACAGGAATATTATGACCTGTGAAGCCAGGAGGCCATTTCATAGTTTCAGTAAGCATAATTAATATTTTAAACCGTAAAGATCTTGGACAATACAATGCATTATCTCTCCCTTGTAATAGCTGAGAATATCCAGCTTTTAGATGTTAGACGCTACTCCAAATGTATTACGATGTATTAATTCATTTAGTCATTATATCAACATTGTGATGAAAATACTTTGAGGATTTTCATTTTTCTCATAAGAAAACCAGGATCCAGAAAGGTTAAGTATGTAACTATTTCAAGCTCACACAGCTACGAAATGGCAGCCCTGGGCGTCAAAGCCAGGCATGCTGTCTCCAAAATCGAAATAAGCGCCACCCAGAGCAGTTCCATGAACTTCAGGGGTGGAATGTTTAAAAAACACCCCCCCACACACTGCTACACCCAAAGATGGCGCTTGACCAAAAGCACTATGGCACCTGCGTTTCCAAGTGTAGGGACGTCTGCTGTTTTGCCCAGCCAGCATTCCTGCCACCTTATTTATTTGTTTGTTTGCTTGTTTGTTCGTTATTTTGTAATCTCTACACCCAACGTGGGGCTCGAACTCATGACACTGAGGTCAAGAGTTGCACGCTCTCCCAACTGAGGCAGCCCCCTGCCCCCTCATTGGGAGGGTAGTATCACCACCTTCCTTAGGCAATCACCCCCTCCCACACTGCCTACCGTTTCTCTGGACTGCCACTCAAGATGCCCTGCCCTGGTTCTGGCCAATTTGACACAAGCCAGACCAATACAATCCCCTCCCTGCTCTGGAATGTGGAGAGATTCTCCTGAATTCCCGCTCCTTGATTCCTGGAGTGTCTCTGGTTCCCGTCTTTTCTAAGGCTTGCTAATTCAGCTTTTTTCTGTTTTGCTGAGCCACCCCATATCTTTCCAATAAAAGTCCTTTATCATTTAAGTGTACAGGAGTCAGTTACTTTCCTTCCAAATACAAAAGTCTACCTGAAACTGAGCCTTCCAGAGACTTCTTACTTGTTCAGAACCCTAGCTGGGAAGTGCCTTGCCCAGCACATGAAAAGAGCTGGCACACTCTCTCCTGGCCCTAGAGCAGGCAGACCACAGGAAGCTTCGAGAGGACAGGCAGAGCTCGGAGTGAAGGAGGCTGCAGACTGCAGAGCCACGCAAATAAAGTAAAGCTACTGTCTGATCATCACTCAGACGCGGTTGGGGAGGTAGACCATTTATCCTTAGCAACTACTGTTGCATAGACTATGTATCTAGACTGAACTGGGAGCCATGATTCGACCATCCCAGCACCCCCTAGTGTGGACACAAACAAGAGCGGCACTGAACCTAGACAACACAGGACGTAAGGTGAGGACCATGCCGGCATAATGAATCCTCTTCTTGCCTTCACGCTGCTGTCGTAAGCTGTCCCAAGCCAGTGGACACTAGGTGCCCACGGCAGTCAAGATACTGTTGACAGAGTTGACAAATCAAATAAGGATTGCTTCCAACAGAACGCTATCTTAACAGGGCTTATTTCTTTTATAGTTACCATATAAAAGTAGAACACGAATAGGCTTCGGCAGCCCTAGATATCATCTCGATCTAAAAATGTTTCACTGGGACGCGTTTTCCCTCCTCAGTACCTGTTACACACACATACAGCTCAAAATCCACAGTCTCCAACCCATCAACGTTAAGATAAAAACTTTGAGATCAGCAGCAGCTTCGCTTACCTGATTTTAACAGGTCTTAAAGTCACTTTCAGTTGTCAAAACTTTTTTAATTACAAAAAGCTACATTTTTCCAATAAACAAAATGTCAAACGTTTTGAGATTGCCTGAGGCAGACTTTTTTAAGTATTGTGGGGTTTTTTGTTGGTTTGTTTTTTTACTTTCCATTCATGACTGACTCAGGGACATAAAAGTCCTTATGTATACTGTCATCACTCCCTCATCTTTTTCAACAGTTTTGTCCTAGATTCAGCCTATAGAAGACAAGTTTTACCCTCACTCTTTTTTTTTTTTAAAGATTTATTTATTTATTTATTTATTTGAGAGAGAGAATGAGAGACAGAGAGCACGAGAGGGAAGAGAGCAGAGGGAGAAGCAGACCCCCTGCTGAGCAGGGAGCCCAATGTGGGACTCGATCCCGGGACTCCAGGATCATGACCTGAGCCGAAGGCAGTCGCTTAACCAACTGAGCCACCCAGGCACCCTTACCCTCACTCTTTAAGAATGTCACTGAGAAGTCATTCTATGTCTCTGAGATAGCTAACTCCATGATTAGTAGATCTTATGGAAAAAATATATATATCCGGTGTAGTCTTTTGACTGAAAGTCATGCATTTCTAGGGACATTAAGAGAACAAAAGCAAATTAAGAATGCATTCAGATTTCAGTTTGTTTTTTGGTTTTTTTTTTTGGTTACAAAAATAGATTGCAGTGGGTCTGGATTCAACAACCATCAGGGGTTGGTTTGTTTGCTTACATCCCTAGTACTTACAGATCTTATCACTGGAAGTTTGTACCTTTTGACCCCCTTCATCCAATCCCTGCATTCCTCACAACCTGCCTCTGGTAACAAATCTGATCTCTTTGTCTATGAACTTTTCAAAAAACTTCCATGTATAGGGGCACCTGGGGGGCTCCATCGGTTGAGTGTCTGACTCTTGACCTCAGCTCAGGTCTTGATCTTGGGGTCATGAGTTCAAGCCTCACGTTGGGCTCCACGCTGGGTATGAAGCCTGCTTAAAAAAAAAAAAAAAATTCCGTGTGTAAGTGAGATCATACAGTATTTTTCTTTCTCTGTCTAACTTATTTCACTTAGCATAATGCCCTCAAGTTCCATCTGTGCTGTGGCAAATGTCAGGATTTCCTTTATTACGGCTGAATTATATATGTATACATATCTCACATTTTCTTTATCCATTCATTCATTGAGGGACATTTAGGTTGCTTTCATGACTTGGCTATTATAAATAATGCTGCTGTGAACATGGGGATGCAGATAGCTCTTCAACATGGTGTTTTCATTTCCTTTGGATATATTCCCAGAAGAGAAATTGCTGGATCAACAGTCATCAGATTTGACTTCTCATCAAAGCATACCCACTAATTAGCTATGTATCAGGATAGATCGCAAAAAATCTCCCCAGTCCCTCACCTTTCCCTGTTTCAGCTTCTACCATCAAAAAGTGGAGTCTATTTCCCTGCCCTTAAAATCGTAGCTGTTCTCAAGATTCGCTTTGGCTACAAGAACGCAACTAAAGTGACACCATGTGAGTTGTAAGTCTAGGCCCCAAGGGGCATTGCAACTTCCCCTCTTGCTACTTTTAGAACCTGGCACCACTATGTGAATAGACCTGGACTAGTTTACTGGAGGTTAGGAAGCCATGGGGAGAGGGGCTCTAACTACGCTAGCCATCCCAGCCAGGGTTCCAGACATAGTAGTAACAGCCCCGTCAAGAAAAGTGGAGCCTGGTTCAGATCATAAAAACTACCAGCAGAATGAGGAGCCAACCGCGCTCAGGGCGGAGTCTGCTTGAGATTCTCTCTCCCTCTGTCCCTCCGCTCATGCGCTCTCACGCTCTCTCTCAAATAAACAAATAAATCTTTTTAAAAAAGGGGGGGAATGATGAGCCAAATAAATGGTTATTTTAAGCCACTGTTAGGGTATTTGTGATGCAGCAAAAGCTAACTTGTATAATGGCCCTTAAACAGAACACTTAAGCTCTCTGGGCTCTGTAAATCGAGGGGACTGAAGCAGCCCTAGAATTTTCTTATTGCAAAAACATTCTTGGTGGTGTATTTACCACCCTGTTTACTCTGGAGCACCCAAGCGGAAGGAAGCTAAAAAGAAGACTGACACAGTTGTATACAAAGATTCAAGCTGGGTAGCATAGCATAGTATGTGAAAATGTTGGTAAACATTAAAACATTATACAAAATTAACTTGTCATTGTAATTACACACACATTAGGAGTACAAGTTAGCCTAAGGAAAATAAATGAAGACCAGCACAAAACCATGGAGGGGTACTCCATCTCCAAGGCAGCCTGGAAAATGTGAAGAATGAATTAATGGTGATGGAGCACCCACAATGTTCCTCGTGATTTATGGACATTAGCTCATTTAACCTGCAAAGGGATCCTATTAAGTAGTGTTATTATCAACCCCTCTTACAGATGAGAAAACTAAGGCTTGGAGATGGTAAATAATTTGCCTAGATTCAAAGAGAATAAGATACACTAAGGAGGGTATGAACACAGGCCTTTGAACCTCAAAGCCTCAAGTATCTCTTTGCTTTCACTAACTTAGCTGCTGCCACCCAGCAGAGAAAATTAGTCATCATTAAACATTTTTCTCACTCTTTATTGTCAGCCTATAGATAAAAATGGCATAAGAAGATTATCCATGCACTCAAGATCTTATTGTCCCAAAACATTTCCTGTTAATTTTGGGACATTTTTCCCCCCACCTGTTTTCTCTATACTGGGTTTTTCTTTAATCAGATGAAAAAGATTTTTATTATATATTTTTTAAATCATGCATGTTATATGTGAACATATGCTTATTATAAAAAGTCAAAGAGGGGTGCCTGGCTGGTTCAGTCAGTAGATCATGCCACTCTTGATCTCAGGGTTGTGAGTTCAAGCCCCACGCTGGGGGTAGAGTTTACTTTAAAAAATATATATATATAGGAGCGCCTGGGTGGCTCAGTCGTTAAGCGTCTGCCTTCAGCTCAGGTCATGATCCCAGGGTCCTGGGTTCGAGCCCCGCATCGGGCTCCCTGCTCAGCGGGGAGCCTGCTCCCCCTGCTTGTGTTCCCTCTCTCACTGTCTCTGTCAAATGAATAAATAAAATCTTTAAAAAAAAGTCAAAGAGGAGTGCCTCAGCAAATATAATTATACATATAGTGTTATAAATATGAGAGCATTTCTATTTATAGATGTGGACATAGTTTTAATTTTCAAAAATACTACCCCCACAAAAAAGTGTATAAAAAGGGGCGCCTGTGTGGCTCAGTTGGTTAAGTGTCCAGCTCTTGGTCTCAGCTCAGGTCTTGATCTCAGGGAAGGGAGTTCAAGCCCTGCATTAGGCTCAACGCTCCTACTTAAAATAAGGAAGAAAAAAAAAACCTCCCAAATTTACTATCCAAAAAAAAATACTGTTCCAAATAGAGTATAAGGGTCCGTTTCCACCACTCTAGTGAATACCAGATATACATATTTTTTTCCTAATCTGATTAGAGACAGATTGTTATTGCTTAATTTACATTTCTGATTTCAAACAAGTGTTAGTTCTTATGTTCATCGCACATTGAATTCTCTTCAATAAATTATTAATTTCGGGTGCCTGGGTGGCTCAGTTGGTTAAGCGACTGCCTTCGGCTCAGGTCATGATCCTGGAGTCCCGGGATCGAGTCCCACATTGGGCTCCCTGCTCAGCAGGGGGTCTGCTTCTCCCTCTGCCCTCTTCCCTCTTCCCTCTCGTGCTCTCTGTCTCTCATTCTCTCTCTCTCTCAAATAAATAAATAAAATCTTTAAAAAAAATAAAAAATAAAAAATAAATAAATTATTAATTTCTTGTATTCAATTTTAATTGATTTTTTTTAAAAGATTTTATTTATTTATTTGACAGAGAGAGACACAGCGAGAGAGAGCACACAAGCAGGGGGAGTGGGAGAGGGAGAAGCAGGCTTTCCGCTGAGCAGGGAGCCCAATGCGGGGCTCGATCCCAGGAAACAAGGATCATGACCTGAGCTGAAGTCAGAAGCTTAACCACTGAGCCACCCAGGTGCCCCTGGATTGTTTTTCTTTTACACACACACACACACACACACACACACACACACAAACACTAAGTGGATACTGAACCTTTGATATATATATTTAAAATATATTCCCATGGGTGATAGACACTGGGGAGGGTATGTACTCTGGTAAGCGCTGTGAATTGTGCAAGACTTAAATCTCAGATCTGTACCTCTGAAACAAATAATGCAATATATGTTAAGGAAAAAAAAAAAGAAGAAGAAGAAGAAGGTAGCAGGAGGGGAAGAATGAAGCGGGGAAAATCAGAGGGGTAGATGAACCATGAGAGACAATGGACTCTGAAAAACAAACTGAGGGTTCTAGAGGGGAGGGGGTTGGGAGGATGGGTTAGCCTGGTAATGGGTATTGAGGAGGGCACAGTCTGCATGGAGCACTGGGTGTTATGCACAAACAATGAATCATGGAACACTACATCTAAAACTAATGATGTAATGTATGGGGATTAACATAAGAATATAAATAAATAAATAAATAAATAAATAAATAAATAAATAAATAAATAAATAAATAAATAAAAAATATACTCCCATCCTGTCGCTTATCTTTTATCTTGGTTTATGGTATATTTCAACGTATAAAAATGTTAAATTTGCACATATTCAAATATGTCTATATTTTCCTTTTTGGATTCCAGGGTTTTCAAAATAATTTCCCCCCCCACTCAGATTGTGTGTGTGTGTGTGTGTGTGTGTACTTCTAGTACTTCCTAAGGTTTAGTAACATTTAGATATTTAATTCATCTGGACTTTATTTTGTATTTGATGTAGAAGGGCTCTACTTTTTTAAAAGATTTTATTTATTTACCTGAGAGGGAGAGAGAGCATTCCTGTGAGCACACGATGGGGGTTGGGGGGACAGAGGGAAAGGGACACGCAGACTTCCCGCTGACAAGTGAGCCCAACGTGGGGCTCTATCCCAGGACCCTGAGATCATGACCCAGGAAGGCTCTACTTTTAACCAAATGAATTGCTGGTTTTCCTAACACCATCATAACACCATCACCGATGATGCCAATGCCAAAGCATTTTTATTATTTTAGCTTTATAACCTGTTTTATGTCTGGCAGAGCAAGTCGCTCTTCATTATTCCTAGTTTTCAAAAACCTCTGTTATTCTTGTACATTATCTCTTTTACATTAAATTTAGAATCACCTTGGGGCGCCTGGGTGGCTCAGTTGGTTAAGCGACTGCCTTCGGCTCAGGTCATGATCCTGGAGTCCCTGGATCAAGTCCCGCATCGGGCTCCCTGCTCGGCAGGGAGTCTGCTTCTCCCTCTCCCACTCCCCGTTTGTGTTCCCTCTCTCGCTGTGTCTTTCTCTGTCAAATAAATAAATAAAATCTTTAAAAAAAAATAAATTTACAATCACCTTATCAAGATTCTAGTTAACGTTGCATTAAATTTATAGGTTAATTCTGGGGGAAAATGACAGGTCTATGTGGTAGGCAGATTAATGTCCCCCGAAAGAAGCCCATGTCTTAATGCCTGGAGCCTCTTAATATGTTATATTACATGGCAAAGGGCAATTTAAGTTGCAGGTGGAATGAAGGTTGCTAATCAGCTGATCTTAAGATAGATTTTTCTGGATTCTCTGGGTAGGCCAAATGTAACCATAAGCGTCCTTAAAAGTCAAAGAGGAGGGGCGCCTGGGTGGCTCAGTCGTTAAGCATCTGCCTTTGGCTCAGGTCATGATCCCAGGGTCCTGGGATCGAGCCCCGCATCGGGCTTCCTGCTTGGTGGGAAGCCTGCTTCTCCATCTCCCACTCCCCCTGCTTGTGTTCCCGCTCTCGCTGTCTCTCTCTCTCTGTCAAATAAATAAATAAAATCTTAAAAAAAAAAAAAAAGTCAAAGAGGAACGCAGAAAGATAGAGTCAGAGGGAGATATGATTATGGAAGAGGAGTCAGAAAGGTGCGATGTTGCTGGCTATGAGGATGGAGGAAGGCGACCACGAGCAAAGGAATGCAGTGGCCTCTAGAAGCAGGAAAAGGCAAGAAAATGGAGTCTCTCCTGGAGCCTTTAAAAAGGAATATAGCCCTGCTGACACCTTTATTTTAGCCCACTGACACCCATGTTGAACTTCTAAGCTGTAGAGATGTAAGATAATAAATTTATGTTGTTTTAAGCCCCTAAAGTTGTAGTAATTTTAGGGGCGCCTGGCTGGCTTAGTCGGAAAAGCATGCAACTTTTGATCTCAGGATCATAAGTTCGAGCCCCATGTTGGGTGTAGAGATTACTGAAAAAATTAAAAGGAAAAAAACCTTTAAAATATATAAATGAGGGGCGCCTGGGTGGCTCAGTCATTAAGCGTCTGCCTTCAGCTCAGGTCCTGATCCCAGGGTCGTGGGATCGAGCCCCGCATCAGGCTCCCGGCTCAGCAGGGAGCCTGCTTCTCCCTCTCCCACTCCCCCTGCTTGTGTTCCTGCTCTCCCTCTCTCTCTCTCTCTCTCTCTCTCAAATAAATAAATAAAATCTAAAAAAATAAATAAATAAATAAATAAATAAAATATATAAATGAAAATAAAGTCATAGTGATTTTTTTACAGCAGCAACAGAAAACTACTACACTCTACAATGTTGCAATTTCTGTGACAGTTGGGATGTTTGGTTGCAAGAAACAGAAACAGACTGTCTAATTTAAATACAAAAGGAATTTACTGAAATGGTATTAGAGATCTTATAGAATTCACAAACCTTTGGAAAACCAAGGTCTGGAAGTAAAGCAAGAACCAAGAGAGGCCAGAAAGCAAGATGCAGAACCAGAGTTTTTGCGTCAGTGTTCCAAAGAAAAAATCAGAAACCATTCTGGGTATTCAAGCAGAGAGAGTTTAATAAGAGGAATTGGTTACATGGGTGTGGGAAGTGCTGAAAGAGCAAAATGTGAAAGGAGGCCAGAGGAAAAGGGAGAAGCAGTAACTATGCAGAGGAGTGTTACAGATCAGTCTGGTACTACTGCCCTCGAGCTGGAGCCCCTGAGCCTGCACTCCCCATCGAGTTTCTGGAGACACCACCATTGTTCCTACTACTATTGAAATTGCACTACGGCTGAGCAGGAAACCGGTATCCCACACTCTCACTAATGCTGCTGGAGCCCAGAGCTTTCCACCGTTACCCTCAGTTCTTTTCTCTGGTGGTGCTCTTGTCAGAGACCGCCTCCAAAGATGGGAAAAAAGACTTCTCCACTGCCTTGAAATTTTCCATCGGTATTTTCCATCCGCAAAATCTAACTGAAGGCCAGCTGGGTCTCCTGGCTCAGTTGGTTAAGCATCTGCCTTCAGCTCAGGTCATGATCCCAGAGTCCTGGGATTGAGCCCCGGGTCAGGCTCCCTGCTCAGCGGGGAGTCTGCTTCTCCCTCCCCCTCTCCCTCTGCCCTTCCCCCTGCTCATGCGCTCTCTCTCTTTCTCTCAAATAAATAAATAATCTTAAAAAAAAAGAAAGAAAGAAACCCAGCTAATAAGGGCGTTTGGGGAATGTAGTGTGCAGGGTTTTAAGCCCAGCAGTGTTCAACAGAAAAATGAAAAGTGAGTGTAGAGCTGCGAGATAATGAACATAGGAAGAGTATGGTTAACCCATTTCTACTGCTGTGTAACAAATTACCACAAATGTAGCACCCTAAGACAACCTACATTTATTAACTGATGTTTTCCCTGGGTCAGGAGATTAGACGTGGCGTAAATGACCCCTCTGCTCAGGACTTTGAGGTGTTGGCCAGGGCTGTGATCTCATCTGAGCATCCAGGTCCTTGCCCAAGATCACCTGGTTGTTGGCAGAATTCAGCACCTTGTGGCTGTAGGATTGAGGTCCCTGCTTTCCTGCTGGCCATTGGCCAGGGACGGCTCCCACCTCCTAGCTTCTTGCTATGCGGCCCCCTCACCATACAGCAGCTGCTTCTTCAAGGCAGCAGGAGAATCTCTTCAACGTAACATAATCAAGGGAGTGACTACGTCCTCCCATTTGCATTATTCTATTGGCTAGGAGCTGGTCACAGGTTCCACCGCCCTCAAAGGGAAGGGATTATCCAAGGGTGTGACTCGTTGGAGGGTCACCTTAGGGTGTGTTCACCATACTTAGGATGTGGATGCGGACACCAGCACCACACACCACTGATGCTGAATTCTTATGACCACCATGCCTATGAATAATTTGTAAACTTTTCTGAATCTTGATATCACTCCTTCAAGATTCAAGGAGAGTGGCATTTGTTGGCTGAACCTGGTCATATGCTCACTCATCCCCTCCCTAGATAATGATGGGAAGGAGCATTTCCTTCCTTTATTTTTCACAATGGTTCCACCAATGTTACACAAAAGAGAGTTTCCCTCCCAAACAGAAAAGTGTCTTCTTGGATGCCCACTTGCTATATCCCTCCATTTATTCAGGTCTTCTTCTAGAATATAACATAGTGTTGTAGTTTAATTCATAAAAGACTTGTACGTTTTTGTTAGATTTTTTTTAAATAGTCATTTTTTTAAGACTTTATTTTTAAGTAATCTCTACACCCAATGAGGGGCTCGAACTTACAAACCCGAAATCAAGAGCCGCATGTTCTACTGACTGAGACTGTCAGGCACCCGTTTGCTAGATTCTTTTAATTATTCCAGAATTTCAGTTGCAAATGACAGGAACCAGAGCAGATGAGCTAAAAGAAAAAATAAAATATACTGGTTCATTCATTGAGAATACCAGGGATGGAATTAATTTAGAGACACCAAGAACTCTTGAGAGAAAGGAGGGAGGGAGAGATAACTAGACATAGAGACAGAGATAGAAAGATGGAGATGAAGATAGATAACAAATATGTCCTGTCTACAACCCCTCCAAGCACAAAAGACCTTCTTCCATGAGATAGGGAAATATGGGGGCGCCTGGGTAGCTCAGTCATTGGGCATCTGCCTTCGGCTCGGGTTGTGATCCCAGGGTCTTGGGAACGAGCCCCACATCGGACTCCCTGCTCTGCGAGAAGCCTGCCGTCTCCCATTCCCCCTGCTTGTGTTCCTTCTCTCGCTGTCTCTATCAAATAAATAAATGAAATCTTAAAAAAGAGAGAGAGAGAGAGAGATAGGGAAATATGTGACCTAACTGCACAAAAGTAATAGGAAATTCACAGTCCCAAAATTTGAATGAGTAAAAATGTAACTTCTAAATATAATGTGCCAATATTTTACTGGAAGTTAGAAAACTCATTAATTATGTGAGATAATTTCTCAGTGTTTAAGAGTCATTACTATAGAAATCCTTTAAATAATGTGTTTTAGAGATATTTTATCTAAAATAATTAAACTTTTCAATAACCTAAAAAATGTAACCTCCTTAACTATAGTTATTGAGCTCCCCAAGGCAGTCAGCAGTATAAAGCTTAATCTTGCTGATGCAAGGTAATTCAGCCATTTCCAGATTGAAACTCAGACACTTTTGAGTAATTGAGTACTCCCATCCCCCTTGTCCTCAGAAATAAGCTAGGTTCTTTCTGGGGGACTTACTACAAATCAGGCTTCAATAGGAACAGGGTTTCTAAATACAGAGGTCCTGTCTTTTACCCAGAATTAATTGGAACTCGCTCATCTGGTCTTTGTAATTGAGTTCTGGCATTCATTGCTCAAGTCCATAATCTCATCAAGGCCTGTGATGACCAAGACACAATCCTGACTCTTCTCCATCTTGCCCCCAGGCACTTCAGGCCCATTAGCACTCTCTCAGAGGTTCAGGAACACTCAGCTGCTTTCCTCACAACAGGGTGGTGTACACAGGCCCCTGGGAGACTGACATCAGGTAATCTGCTGGGGGACCTCCATCAGCATCAGTATCCTCTGTCCTGGTGCCCTGCTAAATGACAGCCTTCTCTTAAAGGTTTATGGTCTCCTGGCTACACTTGACATGCATGACACACTTTCTTCTACCCGAAGATCCCAGGAGGGGCTTGCATCACTTCCTCCCACCTCAGACCCATCCCAGACAGTGACAGCCAGGCCCCAAGGCTCTCTTAGGGACTCTCACTTATCTCTAACTCCCTCATTTTCCCTCCAAATTCCACTCCTTCCTCACCCTAATGGAATCCCTACCTGGTCTGGGGCAGGAATTACTCCTACATCATCTTGCATTCTTACTTCGTTGTGTATAGTCCTCATGTTCTACTTCACTTAGGAAGTCACAAAAAGAGTAAAATGGAAAAAATGCTCTTTGAAAATTCTAAAGCTCTTTAAAAATATCAGGTGACATTTCAGCTAATGTCTTCATAATTAGTAATACCCTTAGAACTTAGTATTTCTTCAAACTTAGAGGGTTAAAAAAAAAAAAAGGAAAAACAAAGCAGTTCACAATTGATCATCTTAAAATCTGAATTTACAAAGTTTCTGGACATGATATTCTTTAACAAGATACCTTCTTTCTCCAGGGCATGACTCCCTTTTGCAAAAATTTGCATTAGCTATAATAGCAGCTGATTTTTCTTTTAGGTATCAAAACTAGATTTAGATTTCATTTTTCTTATGTCATACACAATTATAAGATGACTTCCTCAAAAAACACTGACCACACGATTAACATATTCACCTCACAGTCAGCCGAAACAGTCCATGGTCTTGAATTAAAATAAAGAGGAGAATGTGTGACGTTCAACTTGAAATCAGAAATAAAGGGGTGCCTGGGTAGCTCAGATGGTTAAGTGTCTGCCTTTGGCTCAGGTCATGATCTCAGGGTCTTGGGATCGAGCCCCGCATCAGGCTCCCTGCTTGGCGGGGAGCCTGCTTCTCCCTCTCCCTCCGCCGTTCCCCCTGCTTGCGCTTTCTCACTCTCTCTGTCAAATAAATAAATAAAATCTTTTTAAAAAAAAAGAGAGAAATCAGAAATAAAGTTCCCCGGGAAGTACTAGAGGGATTCTACAGGTTGGGGGAACTTTTTATAACCTTTCTCACTCTTGACCATGTATCAGGGTATCCCTAGGGTGGTTGGACTTATAGTGCTTGATATTTTATATTTCATTTTTCTACTTTGTACAGTTTTACCCTGATATAAAATCACATGCAGACTTAAAGAAAAAAATGTTACCATAAAGAGAATGCATGGAAAGGAAAAGGGCTAGTTGCATCTACCTGATTTACTTTGATGATGACCCTCTAAAAAAGTAGTAATATTTATTGAGCACTTACTGTGGGCAAGGCACTGGGCTAGATCTTGCACTTACATTATCTGGTTTAATCATCAAAACAACTTCATGGGGTAGATATTCTCATTAACTTTATTTCATAAATGAGGAAAATAAGAACCAGAGAATTTAAGTAACTTACCCATGATCCATGATCAATCCCACAAATAAAATATGAGTCTAATAAGAGCACCTAACTCATAAGGTTGCTTGAGCATAAAATGAAATTTTCACGTAAAGCAATTAGAATATTATAGAAGCTTAATAAACATTAGTCATTAGGATGAGAAAGAGAAAAAGAAAAGAACTGATCTGCAATGACAGAAAATTTAGTAAAACCAATGAGAGAAGCAAAGATAAGATACAGAGAGAGAAAAAAAGAAGTATTAGCAGTCACACCCTGGTTCCAAGTATTCCTGGGGCCCAGGGACACCCTGGCACTCTGAGAGTCAATAAATGCTCCATTCTGATTAAACTGCTATGGTCTGAATGTGTCCCCCCCTCAGATTCATATGTTAAATCCTAACTGCCAAAGGCGATGGTATTACAAGGGTGGGGGAGCTTAGGCGGTCATGAGGGAGGAGTCCTCATGAATGGGATTAGTGTCTTTTTTTTAAAGATTTATTTATTTATTTATTTGAGAGAGGGAGATAGTGCATGTGCACACAGGCGTGAGCAGGGGGAGGGGCTGAGCAAGAGGGCGAGGGTGAGAGAGAGACTCTCAAGCAGACTCCCCCACTGAGTGAAGAGCTGGATGCCGGGGCTCCATCCCAGGACCCTGAGATCATGACCTGAGGCGAAACCAAGAGTCGAATGCTTAACCGACTGAACCACCCAGGCGCCCCAAGTGTTTGTCTTTCTAGCCAAGCTCTTCATGAGGAAATGTCGCTTTAAAGGCTCAAAGACAGGTTTTTACTTCCAGCCATGGTGGAATAACTGGGGCTCACCATACCCTCCCACCACGAACAATTAAAAACTGGTGGCGAATACGTGAGACAGGAGCTTTTGGACATTGCACAACAGCGGTACAGGAATGGAAGAGACAGACAGTGCTCAGGAGACTTAGGTGGTGATACTTTGTGGGGCAGAGCACCACAAAGAGGGGCATGTGCAGAGAAATAGCTCCAAAGATAAACTTAGGGGCCCACTGAATTTGTTGCTGAATAATAAGCTACACATGCAACAGGTGAAAATACTTGATGTTGGGCATAAGAGAAATTAGAGCTGTCATCTGAGTAATTCCCAGAGATGACACAGAACTGTGAGATGTTTAAATTCTGACCAGCTACAGAAATGTCCTGTTGAACGTCCAGGCCTTCAGTGTGGAGTTCAGAAGACCATGCTTTGGTAAAGAGACTAAACTAGCCCTAGAGTAAAGGCTGTTATAAATTCACCCTCATAAAGCTAAAAATAAGCCTCAAAGGGATCAAGATGATCTGTAAGTAATTTAAGTGACCATCAGTACAATGCCCAACGATTTTTTAAATTTTTTATTTTAATTCCAGTTAGTTATGCCCCACGTTTGTTAAAGAAAGACAAGACCTAGCAGTCCACGATGTAAAATCACAATGTTCAGCACCCATTTAAAACTGACTAGACATGCAAAGAAGAAGGACAATGTGATCTATAACCAGGAGAAAAAAATCAGTCACCAGAAACAGAATCGAAAATGACAGCTATGATGGATTTAGTGGAAAGGACTCTGAAACAGCCAATATGTGGTGCCTGGCCAGCTCAGTCAGTAGAGCATGCAACTCTTGATCTTTGGGTCATGAGTTCAAGCCCCATGTTGGGCAGAGAGGTTACTTAAAAAAAAAATTAAAAGATAAAAGAATCCTTGAGGTGTCTGGGTGGCTCAGTCAGTTAGGCGTCTGCCTTCGGCTCAGGTCATGGTCTCAGGGTCCTGGGATCAAGCCCCACATCAGGCTCCCTGCTCAGTGGGGAGTCGGCTTCTCCCTCTCCCTCTGCCTCTGTCCCCCACTCATGCTCGCTCTCCTTCTCTCTCAAATAAATAAAAAAATCTTTAAAAAAAATAAAAATAAACTAAAAAAGATAAAAGAATCCCTAAAAATAAAGATAAAAACACAGAAACTTTTTAAAAATAAATAAAAGAGCTATTATAACTATGTTCAAGTATTTAAAGGAAAACATGAGCCTAGCGAGAAATGAACGATAAAATAAATAACCAAATAGAACTTCTAGAGATGAAAAGTACACTCTCTGAGAGGAAACTATAGGTACTGAAAAGAAACTCAATAGGACAAAATAAGCTGAACCCATGTTACAAAAGGACCAGTTCCTTGGAAGACAGCACTGAGGATTCACATGGAATGCAATACTGAGGGGTGCCTGGGTGGCTCAGTGGGTTAACGTCTGCCTTCGACTCAGGTCACGGTCTCAGGGTCCTAGCATCGAGCCCCACATCAAGCTCTCTGATCAGCATGGAGTCTGCTTCTCCCTGTCCCTCTGCCCCTCCACCTTGCTCATGTGTGCTCTCTCTCAAATAAATAAATAAAAATCTTTAAAAAAAAAATGTAAGTGTATCAAATCCACACATTATACACAAACTTACACAATGTTGTATGTCCATTATGTCTCAGTAATGCTGGGGGAAGGGGGGAGAAGAAAAGCCTTCCACATGACCTTCCAAAGATCTAGTCTCTTTCTATTTTCCAGGTCCTTGTGATCTCTGTGATCTTCTACTGGAACTGCTGTATCCAGCCAGAAGATAAGGAAAGAGAGAGTGTGTGGCTAAGACATATCAGCTCTTAACTGCCTCCTATCAAAAGTGACATATCACTCCCAATTCACATTACATTGGCAAGAGCTACTGGTCACGTGGCTCCACTTAGCAGCAAGGGGACTGGGAAGTATAGTTTGCCCTGTGCCCAAGCAGAGAAAACTGGTGTTTTTTTTTTTAAGATTTTATTTATTTATCTGAGAGAGAGAATGGGAGAGAGAGAGTGAGCATGAGAGGGGGGAGGGTCAGAGGGAGAAGTAGACTCCCCGCTGAGCGGGGAGCCCGATGCGGGACTCGATCCCAGGACTCCAGAATCATGACCTGAGCCGAAGGCAGTCGCTTAACCAACTGAGCCACCCAGGCGCCCAGAAAACTGGGTTGTTAATCCTGAAGCTAGTCTCTGCCACAGCTACGAAAGAGAAAAAACAAACAAACAAACAAAAAACAGATTATCTTCACCAGAATGACAGTCTGACAGCAGCCTGCGAAACTGTAATTCAAGAGACAGTTTAACACAGACTCTCGGACTACCCCTAAAATAAATATTAAAGGAAAAATTTCCGCAACAAGAGAATGAAACCAAAGAGAAGAAATAAAGGGGAAAAAACAACATTAATCTTGGGAATCATTAATATTTTGGTAAAGGTGATGACCTGTTGTATGTAAGAAAAAAAGATTATATACTTTTTACTCCAAGCGCCCAAAAACTATTTTAGTTTTTATTTATTTACTTTTTTACAAAGGCGATAGAAGTTTACTGACTATACCTCAAGGGAGTGGCGGGCAGGACAGCAGAGGCGAGACTGTCTGCCTACCAAGTATTTTAAAAGAGAGATCTCATTTCCAACCACCACAAAAATGGTTTGGTACCTACCAGTAAGGTTAACCATTATTAAAGGACGTAAAAGAATAGCTAAGGACGTAAAAGAATAGCTAAAGAAAATAAGAGCTGTGGTGTTCATGGATGGTGCGTCTGTCAGCTTTGGCAAGATTGTGCTGATTTCGGTGTTAAGAATCTGTAGCTTCTTCTGTTCCTCCAAAGTCCCTGAATTCAGGCTCCCTGCTTGCAAAGGGGCCAAATCTTGGCTGGGCATATCTCTTTCTGGTGGCATCCCTCCCAATGCAGCCCATAGGAGGGAAGGCACATTACTGTTCTTCTGTTTCCTGTCCTGTCTCCCTGAACCCACAGGCTCGTTCAGCACCATACCTGCCTTTCCAAGGTATCAGTGATGTTGCGCTTTAATGACTGTTTCTTTTTTGGTTGTTGTTTAAGATTTTATTTATTTGACAGAATGGCGGAGGGGAGCGCACAAGCACGGGGAGTGGCAGGCAGAGAGAGAAGGAGAAGTAGGCTCCCCACTGAGCAGGCAGTACAACGCGGGACTCGATCCCAGGACCCTGGGATCATGAGCTGAGCCGGAGGCAGACGCTTAACCGACTGAGCCACCCAGGCGCCCCTGGTTCTTTTCCAAACACCACTTAACTTCAGAGCCAATGCCACATTGTCGAATGGTTTTTGTGTTTTATGGCTGCAACTCTTTTTTTGCTATTAATTATCTCCTTTCGTCCGTTTTAGGCTTAGTTATAAAGCAGTAACCAATGACCTCAACAGCTCAGTGCCTTCCAACAGCAAAGTGGATTTTTTGCTTTTGTGACAGCCAGCCAGGTCCTGCTCAAGCCTGTGGACGCTCTGGCCTGTTGGCTGAGGGGGTGGCCTCTGTCTGGGGCACTGCAGCTCTCAGGGCAGAGGGAGGAGAGGCCTGTGATAGCTCTTCAAGTTCCACTCAAAAGCCGCACAGGTTGGGGTGCCCGGCTGGCTCAGTTGGGTGGAGCATGCAACCCTTGATCTTGGGGTTGTGATTTCGAGTCCCACGTTGGGTGTAGAGATTATTTAAAAATGAAATCTTGGGGCGCCGGGTGGCTCAGTTGTTAAGCGTCTGCCTTCGGCTCAGGTCATGGTCCCAGCGTCCTGGGATCGAGCCCCGCATCGGGCTCCCTGCTCAGCGGGAAGCCTGCTTCTCCCTCTCCCACTCCCCCTGCTTGTGTTCCCTCTGTCACTATGTCTCTCTCTGTCAAATAAATAAAATCTTTAAAAGAATAAAAAATAAATAAAAATGAAATCTTGTGGGGCGCCTGGGTGGCTCAGTTGGTTAAGCGACTGCTTTCGGCTCAGGTCATGATCCTGGAGTCCTGGGATGGAGCCCCGCATTGGGCTCCCTCCTCAGCAGGGAGTCTGCTTCTCCCTCTGACCCTCCTCCCTCTCATGCTCTCTCTCTCTCTCTCTCTCAATAAATAAATACAAATCTTAAAAAAAAAAAAATGAAATCTTGAAAGAAAAAAGAAAAGCGGCACAAGTTACTTCTCACATTAGCTTGGTGAAAGCGGCCAAATCTTCCCTCAAATGGACCTATCAATGGAGCCATATCTCATGCTCTCCCAGAAAGGGGAAAAGACTCTTTGGAATAATTATATAATCTACCACAGATGTGAAATCTCGATATTGGAAAGATGTCAGTTCTCCCCCAAACAAAGTGATTAGGTTCATGCAATTCCAAAAAACTCCCAGCATGTTTATTGCTGTTATCACTGGGGGACCGAACGATTTAGCTTGTGATTCTTTCATCTGTTTTGCTTTCACAGAACCTGGAAAGCTGATTCCAAAATGCTTATGGCAGCACACAGTACCGAAACTTGCCAAAGCCATCCTAAAGGGGGCCATCAAGGAGTGGAGATTTCCTTTATGAGGTAGTCCTCCTCATTATAAAGCTATATAAACTGTGAGATTGGGACATTGGGACAGAAATAGACTCAGCAATTCCAGTTGTAGGAAATAGTATAAAGGTATTATTAGACAGATAGTTACAAAGAGATCCTCAAGAATTTTTAGCATAAAAATTGCAGTTTGTAATAGCATAAAATTGGAAATAACCTATATGTGCATCAATAGTTGAATGAATGAATGCTTTGTAGTCCATGCAAAAGCAGAATGCTGTATTAACTTTTTAAATGACCCAGAGCTACAAATATCAATATGTATAACTTTTTTTTTTTAAGTAGGCTCTATGCCCAATATGGGGCTTGAACTCACAACACCAAGGTCAAGAGTTGCATGATCTATCAACTCAGGCAGCCAGGTGCCCCGATATGTGTAACTCTTATAAACACACGATAGGGGTGCCTGGGTGGCTCAGTCGTTAAGCGTCTGCCTTCGGCTCAGGTCATGATCCCGGGGTCCTGGGATTGAGCCCCGCATCGGGCTCCCTGCTCGGCAGGAAGCCTGCTTCTCCCTCTCCCACTCCCCCTGCTTGTGTTCCCTTCTCGCTGTGTCTCTCTCTGTCAAATAAATAAATAAAATCTTAAAAAAAAAAAAAAAACATGATAAATGGAAAAAAAGGAGGTTGCAAGACCCATACTTTATAATAACATCTACAGACCTTTTAAGATCTAAGCAGTACCATATATTATGTTCATGTAATACATATACTACCTATATTATTTGTGTATATACATATATGGAGTTAAATATTCTTATTTTGTATATATATTAAATCTACCATTCTGTTAAAGATAACACTTTGGCGAATTTGGGACAGTGGTGAACTTGAAGAGGGAGAGAGAGGAAAGGAATGGGTTTGAGGAGTCAATACAGAGAGCTTCATCTATTCCTGAAATGTTTCATCCCTCAGAATATATCTGAAGCAGGGGAGCTTGGGTGACTCAGTCAGTTAAGCACCTGACTCTTGATTCTGGCTCAGGTCATGATCTCAGGGTTGTGAGATCAAGCCCCTCAACTGGCTCCCCGCTAAGCGGGGAGTGTGCTAGAGATTCTCTCTCTGCCTCTCCCTCTGCCTCTGCCTCGCCCACATGCACGCAGGCACGCGCGCTCTCCCTAAAATAAATAAATAAATCTTCAAAAAAAACCCAGAATGTATCTGAAGCAAATATGGCAAAATGTTAATGTACCAAGTGTCAGATATGCAGGTATTTATTTCTCAGAACTTTATATGCTTGCAGTACTTCATAATAAAGTATTTCTAGCACCTAGCAATAGTCAGTTAACATTTTCTACTGCAAACTGCCAGACATCTTTTATTCATATACATGTGCAAATATGTAAATTCAGATTTTAAACAATATTGAGCTCATGGACTTCATAGTACTTTATTACATGCTATTTCATTTCAATAGCATCATGAATATTGTTTATGTTAATGAATATATATTTAGAATGTCTTAATGGTTTATAATATTTCATTATACATTTGTACCATTTTTAACCAATCTTGTATTGTCACATATTGTTTCTAATATTTCGTTGTCATAATCTAAACTGTAATAAATGTTATTTTATTGTCTTTGTTCAATTATGTGATTATATTCTTACAAAAAATTCCTTCAAGTGGAGAGGCTAAGATAAAAGAAATGCACCTTTGAAAGCTTCAAAGCATATTGCCAAGTTGCCCTTCTGAAAATATATCCCAATTTATACTTTAAGTGTGACTCAGATTCTATTTTTTTCTATTTTAGTCTTTACCAGTTTTAATAACCTTTACTTATGGATCTTTGGAATGCCTAAACGTCCCAACTGACAGAGGGTAGCCTGGGCTATTTCTCTAAAAGCTAGTTGTCCTAAGACAACTGTGTTTGCGGGGCGCCTGGGTGGCTCAGTTGGTTAAGCGACTGCCTTCGGCTCAGGTCATGATCCTGGAGTCCCGGGATCGAGTCCCACATCGGGCTCCCTGCTCGTCAGGGAGTCTGCTTCTCCCTCTGACCCTCCCCCATCTCATGTGCTTTCTCTCTCTCATTCTCTCTCTCAAATAAATAAAAAAATCTTTAAAAAAAAAAAAAAAGACAACTGTGTTTGCTTAACTGTAAAATTTCTCAACAAACTACCTATAATTATAAATTGCATTTTGCTGAGTCATAGGGAAATGTAACAAATCTTGGGAAAATATTGTCTATACCCTTGAGGCCAGTGCTATACATTTTATTACAGGTCTTTTGAACTCTGTAGAAAGTGGGCAGTTTTCTTTTACTTCAACTGGTAACTCGTCCTGAAGTCTAATTAGTCTAATTGGATGCGGAGATTAAAAGGTCGAGGATACTAATCCAGAGCAAGAGGTTTGTTTATTCCACTGGCAATTTCCTGCTGTTTCTTGAAAGTGCCCTGAGTGTCTGAGTGACAAGTCCCCTTTCGTTTCTAACAACAGACCAATGAAAATTAAAATCATGTTCCAGGTTTTGGTAAATGTGGGCCTCACCCTTCCAGTTTCTGGTTTGACAAGTACTTTAGGGATGCAACAAAACCAAACAAAACCTTAACCAAGTTAGTGTGGTGCCAGGTGAAACAAGATACAGAAGAGGTCACCTTGGAGGGTCTTATTAAAGTTTTAACCCTTGGGGCGCCTGGGTGGCTCAGTTGGTTAAGCGTCTACCTTCGGCTCAGGTCATGATCCCGGGATCCTGGGATCAAGTCCTGCATCAAGTTCCTTGCTCCTCGTGGGGAGTCTGCTTCTCCCTCTGCCTCTACCCCCCCGCCCCCACTCCACCATGCTTGTGCTCTCTCTCTCACAAATAAATAAATAAAATCTTTTTTTTAAAGAGTGTTAACTTTTACTACAAACTTATTACCTAAGAAATGGCTTAAGCAAAATAATAATGTCTTAATATGTTTTAAGTAAAAAAACTGCGTAAGTAAAATATGCCCTTACATGATTGCTCTAGATTAGGCCTCTATAAGCACTAATGGACATAGAGGACATAATGAACCCATAGTTTGGATCTGGTGAATGAGATTAAAGCAGCATGCTCAGATTTCTTCAGTTGACCCCCAGAAAACTTTCTTGACTCAGCTTTTATAATCCAAGGACAACTACCTTAATTTTATTAAGGTTTCTTAAATTGCATTCCTGGTAAGGCTTCTTCATGTAGTAACAGATTATTTTTATGGGCAATCTTCTAGTTCCAACTAACTACAGACCTATTGGTCTGCTGACCACTCAAATTCAATATTCATTCCTATTTGATATATTTTATGTATAAGATTGTTCAGACAATATTTTACATGGCATGAATGGCTACTAATACACTTGCATAACTTTTGGGAACATCTGTTAAGAATAACAAGTTATATGTCAGTTTAATTTATTTTTTTTTTCAAGATTTTTTATTTATTTGACAGAGAGAGACACAGCGAGAGAGGAAACACAAGCAGGGGGAGTGGGAGAGGGAGAAGCAGGCTCCCCGCTGAGCAGGGAGCCCAATGTGGGGCTCGATCCCAGGACCCTGGGATCATGACCTGAGCCGAAGGCAGACGCTCAACGACTGAGCCACCCAAGTGCCCCTATGTCAGTTTAGTTTGACTACTCCTTAATCAGTGGCTGTCAGATATGAATGGCAACTCACTGATCTCCACAGGGACCCCTGATTATTCATACTTATTAGGGCCCTTGCCTCAGCACCACTGTGAGAAATACGGTCTGTTCAAATGGCCTCCTGAGAGCCAAGTCAATAATTTTAAGTGGTGTAATATAGGTCTGTATTCTAGTGCTCTCCCCTCGCTTTGTGTTTTGCCTATTTGCAAAACCCTCTTTTAGATAGCCTAGAATCATACCCTCTCACTTTAAGTCCCATTGTAGAATAGAAGATTTGTATTTTTCGCTACTGACATGAACTTGTAGCAGCAATATCGACAGACAATTAGTTGTAATCTAATTATCATCAGAAATACTTCAAAAGATAAATTACTCTAAAATACCATTATCTGGGGCAAATGATCCTGTATCATGATTAAGACTGGCTGCGAGTGATAGCAACTCAAAAAACATTAGCTTCGATGCAACTGAAGCTTATCTGTCTCTCATACACTGAGGTATAGGGTTTGTCTCCCATACACCGCAAAGCACATCTTACCTTGGCCTCCAGCTTACTAGCCACTTTCTTCCCCATCCTTCCCAATCAGCATAATGTCACCAATGCAGTGAATCAATGCCATACTCTGTGGAACTGCCCAGATCTCTTTGGACTATGTGGTAACAGAGGATAGGCAAGGTAACACAGCCTTGTGGCAAGACAGTAAGTGCACATGGGAAAGACAAGAACACATTTGCCAAATTAAGGAGTGCATATCATGTACCTGAGACCATGTTAATCTGTTCTAACATTGACACCATGTCTGGCATGGCAACCATGAATGGGCCTATCATGCAACAGTCCATGCTCATTTCTCAGGACCCATGCAGTTTCTGCAGGGGCCAGACCACCAAATTAAGGGATTCACGAGATCTTTTTATGTCCTTAACTGTAGAAATAATCACTATCCCCTAGGATACAATACTGCTTTTGAGTTACTACCTTGGCTGCTGGGGAAAGGGTGAGGGAATACAGGGTAGAGGAAGGATCGTGTTTCATCCATTTGGCCTTCCCTACTGTGATGGCTCTCACCCCACACACAGACCAAGCACCAATGTGGGGATTAAATCAATCGCCAAGTATGTCCATCCCAATCATGCATTCAAGGACTAGAAAGTTACTAATGGGTGAGTCCATAAAAAAAGTAGAGAGACTGTATGCTAGACTGTGGCCCCCATATGTCTCCACTCTAACAAGAGGCCTGATGATGCTCTGAGTCTCCGTATATCAAGGCCAACTTGGAGTCTACGTCCAATCATCTTCAAAATGTCTGCATATTTCCCTTTCCTAACTGTAGATGGGCAAAAATAATTTTCCCTCTAGTCTTCTAGGTTGTTGGCTTAGACCCCCACCCTGCAATACATGAGTTTCACAGGAGAAACACAGAAGTCTAGTGACATGGGAGCACCCGGCTGGCCCAGTCAGTAGAGTATGTAACTCTTGATCTTGGGGCTGAGATTGAGCCCCACGTTGGGTATAGAGATTACTTAAAAATATTACTTAAAAATAAAATCTTAAAAAAAAAAAAAGTTTGGGATGCCTGGGTGGCTCAGTTGGTTAAGTGTCTGCCTTTGGCTCAGGTCATGATCCCAGAGTTCTGCATCACGGGCTCCTTGCTCAGCACCGAGGCCGCTTCTCCCTCTGCCTGCCACAGCGCCTGCTTGTGCTTTCTCTCTCTCTGACAAACAAACAAATAAAATCTAAAAAAATAATAAAATAAAAAGTTTAATAACGTGTATACCTCTTGAAAATATGGGAGATACCCAGGAAAACTGAGTAACTCTCTAATATGGTCCAAACCACCCCCTTAAATACCATCTTCAAAGACAAAAGATGTCTGGGGGGAAGGGAAAGATCAGTTTTGGGAGGTGACCAGGAAAGGCCCAGTAATCAAGGGTGTGGTTGTTATGCAAATTTAAGCCGTTGTCTTCTCCAAGGATAGAGAGTTTCTAGAAATTTAGAGTCATTCTTTCCTTCCTGGTACAGGGAAGGAGACACCCTTACAAAAGGAGATTTCCCCTTATAAATGGACTGTCTCCTACGAAAACTGGTAACTTCTCAGTTTTCAGAGCTTCTTGTGTGTCCGCAGTTTCTTAAACATAAACATCCCCAATTAATCCTTATACCAAAGAGGAATATTTGAGGATGGGAAATGCTGCTCCCCTTCCCAAGTATACAGGTACCTGAGTAAACAATAGCTGGTTCCCTTGGGAAAACACTGGGGGAATTATGGTGGTCTACCCTGTCATGGTGGTGCAGCTTCCTTCCCCCTGGGGAGCTGAAGACATGGCCACCCCTTAATTCAATACATTCCAGTACCGAAAACTGGCTGAATGGACAATGAAATGGGCAGTGGGTCATGACTTTTTACTGGAGCAACACTCTAAGCCTTCTGCACGTCCACCTTCGCCTCCTTTTGATTATACAGTAGTTCCCCCCCCTTATCCGCGGTCTTCCTTCCTACAGTTTCAGTTACCCGCAGTCAACCACAGTCTGGAAGCAGATGACCCTCCTTCTTAGGAATTGTCAGAAGGTCAATAGTAGCCAAACTCGAAGTCACAATGCCTGTGCGGTTCACCTCACTTCATCTCAGCAGCTAAGTATCTTACATCTCACATCATCACAAGAAGAGTAAATATAATACCGTAAGATATTTTCAGAGAGAGACAGAGACCATATTCACATAATTTTTATTACAGTATAATAGTTCTATTTTACTGTTATTGTTGTTAATCTCTTACTGTACCTAAGTTATAAATTAAACTTCATCATAGATATGTATGTATAGGGAAAAGCATAGTATATACCGGGTTCAGTACTATCCACGGTTTCAGGCGTCCACTGGGGGGCTTGGAACATATCCTCTGCAGATAAGGGAGGGCTACTGTGTGTGTGTGTGTGTGTATTCATTTTTTGGAGAGAGAAAGAGAGAGCATGTGTAAGCACGAGCCTGGGTGCACGAGCCAGGGGAAGGGGGAGAGGGAGAGGGAGAGGGGGAGAATCTCAAGCAGACTCCCTGCTGAGAACAGAGCCCCCCCCCCCCCCACAGGACTCGATCAATCCCATGACCCTGAGATCATAACCTGAGCCAAAACCAAGAGTCAGACACTTAACCAAATGAGCCACCCAGGCGCCTCAGGACTACTGTGTAGATTAGCAGCATCTTTGTATGCCCATTGGTTTTCCCCGAGGCAGCTATAGTTGAGCCCCTAGGGAGCTGTAGTTTTATAACCATCCTCACAATTCTCTCCTAGTTAAAGCCCCTTGGTGGCTCCTCCATCCTTTCTGGTCATAATTGCATTCCCATAGTTTCTGGCAGTTAAGCACCATCATCTGGCCTCTACTGCCTGAGTCCCATTTTACCATTTTCTTTACTATCAACAAGCCAAACTTTGTGAAGGTCTCTCTGTCTTAACCTTACAGTGGAAGCCTCCACTAAATGTTTCAGTAAGGCTGATATCCGGCTCCCCAGCACATTTCTGATGGCCTCGGTGAATGGTGTGTCCTCTGGATTTTTCCATGCGGCATAATCCACTGGTGAGTCATCTGGTCTCGTGTAATATATGCATTCCTGTCTGCCCACCTCTCTCAGACTCTTAATTCCTTGCTCTATTGTCTGTTGTGACAATTTGGGCATTTCAACTTCGCTCAGTTTGGGCTACCACTTTCTCCAGGCATCTAGAAACCTCCCTAACAGACCCCATCTCCGGGGTCCTTGCCAGGGTATCCCAAGAGAGTGCCAGTCAAACAATAAACTCTGCCTTATCCAATTATAGTTTTCAGGCCCATGACTCAATCATCCTCAAAACCCAGTCCACTGTTTCTCCCACAGCTCTTGCCTGGCACATGCTGACCGGTCTTAGAGCTCCTCTGGGGTATGGCCCCTTTCCTCCTTTATCAGGCCCAGCACATCCCCAGATGAGTTATGCTGTTGCATGATTCTAGTTATTGGCCTGGCAACCAAGAGATAAAGTTGGGCAGATCCTGAGCGGGGGGGCGGGGGGGGTGCTGGTGGGGGGGTGCACTGTGTGGCTGTTGCCTCATGGGGGAGAAGACTCTACAATATCTTTCTACACTGGAGGTGGGGAGCATTATGGCTCTTAATAGGGAGGAGTGGGTCACCTTTGAAGGCTCTCAGGGTTCAGAGGAGCTGGTGTTAAAGAACAAAATTCAACTGAGTACATTTTAAATATCTTAGTGGCTTTGTTTAGCCATCCATGAGTTGGGCAGCATCCAATCTAGCCAAGAGAAAGGAGCTCCAAAGAGCTGTACAACTCAAGAGGGTTTTATAGACCAATATGAGTAGGAAAAAGGAAGCTATGCTGGGTGTTTGCTGATTGGTTGAAGCAGGGTTACTTTCCTTCTCTGGAACCAAGGGAAGTCTTGCAGCCCGGTCAGCTCACTTGTGCCAGACACGCAAGTGCTGACTGGTTGACTTAGGCCTTCCTTTTCTGGGAAAGCCGAGTACAAAAATCTCATACAGTTTTGGTGTGCAGTCATGGGGCTGAGCACAAATGACTTCAACCCGTCCCTAATTTGGTTTCTTGAACCCTGGGAGGCCCAGTCTTCAGGGGCCTCCACCCACATATGCTCGTCTCATGTAGCAGCGTCCCGGGGTTGCCCCCAACG
Source organism: Neomonachus schauinslandi (assembly GCF_002201575.2). NCBI lineage: Eukaryota > Metazoa > Chordata > Mammalia > Carnivora > Phocidae > Neomonachus > Neomonachus schauinslandi. The sequence continues at coordinate 100,423,585 of NC_058419.1, forward strand.
GGGCTCTGACCTTGCGGGAACAGACTGCCTCAGTCAAGCATTCCATCAGCTTTGAAGGCCAATGAATATAACCATTTAATCTTGAGTTTTGCCTTCAGCTTTTTCCGCTCTCCCATTGCAGAAGATAAGAGCCCCTTTGTAAACTACCAGAGAGGACTTGTGGCCTTCACACCTGGTTTTCAATGGTGTATTGACTGCCCTTGGCTTTTCATTACCTCTCTATAAGGTATGATAGAACTTAACAGCAAGCAGACAATTCCATTGTTCTCTTCCGTGCGGCCTCCTCCTCCCTGTCCTCCAGCCTCCAGCCTCCACCCCCAACCCTCCAGACTCCAGACTTCTCAAACCGCCTGAGCATTCCCCTCCATGAGAACCTTTCCCCAAATCACAACCAGTGTACGTTTTCACAATTAGACCAGCACATTCTCCGCACCCTACACACTACCCAGGCTGGGGTCTTCCCGGCCAGACAGGTGGTGAGCGACCCTCACTGACCACCCTTTCTCCTGGTCTCTCAGGCCATGTCGGGTACCGGCTGCGTCCGTTCAAATCCTCTGGGCAGCAAACAAGGAGGCAGAGTGAAGGGTGAAAAAGGTCCCTCGGATGAGTTTAACACGTGGGAAAAATGAAGTCAGAGGAAGCAGGGCCAACAGAAAGCCTTCCGACTGTGTGGCAGATCTGACACCAGTAAAAAAGAAAAAAGGAGGAGGAGAAAGAATCGGGCAGGGAGAGCCTCAGACCACAGGGCAGATCTGACTGAGCCTCCAAAAGAGCCAAAGAGCTCTGAGCAAAGACGGCCTGTTCCAGAATACTGATGTGCAGCAGAAGTGGCCAGGCCTTGGCCACCCTGGGCTCAGTCTTTGGCTAGGGCTTCCCCGGGGAGAGCAGGGCCCCGCGGGTGACCAGCAAGTTCTCTCTTGAAGGAAGATGCGACTGGCACATCTCGTTTGCTGGAGCTGCCAAATACAACACATGCCCCTCCTCATTTTCTCCGGTAATATGAATACCTTCTCTACTGAACGAGAGAGTCAAAGAGGCTTTAATTCTTACAGCTTCTTTTGAAAGGGAACTGCCTCACCTTCAACCTCCACCGACAGAAAAGTAGACAAAAAGGATAATCACTACCATTTACTAAGCACCTGCTTCTGTAGATACTAAACAAGGTACCTGGCATAAATTATCATTAACTTTTATCCTATTTATTGCCTGAGAGTAACCCTAATCTCCAAAAAGAGGCCATGTCACGCTATTGGCAGAACTGGATAGAACAAAAGCTGCCACCTTCCCCCACTCAGGTTCATGCTCATTCTTGTCCCCTTTCTCCCCCCGCTTTATTTTGGAACTCCCAACTTGTGTGTGCCTTTGGCTGACACACGTTCCTGGTTCTGTCTGTTGGTTTCTTCAACTTTCACTACTCCTTAATTCTCAGCTCATTTTCACTTGGTTTCCCTTCCAGGCTTCCATCCCTCAGATACAGTAATGCAGGCTTTGGTCCATTTCCTGGCCTACACCCTGCTACCCTCTGGTCTCTATCCCAGTCATGCGTGTAAAAGGCACCTAACTCCGGGGCACTTGGGTGGCTCAGTGGGTTAAGCATCTGACTCTTGATTTCGGCTCAGGTCATGATCTCAGGGTCCTGAGATCGAGCCCCATGTCAGGCTCTGCCCTGGACATGGAGCCTGCTTAAGATTCTCTTTCTTCCTCTCTCCCTCTGCCCCTCCACCCCCATTCTCTCGCTCTCTCCCTTCCTCTCTTAAAAAAGCAAACCAAAAAAAGGCACCCAACTCCATCTTCGGCCTACCCAGGGGTGATCCCCACTTGGTCTCCATTAGCTGGGGAGTAAGAAAAAAAATTAAATAATCAGGTTAGATATTATCATCCTAATTTTACAGATGAAGAAACTGAGTCCCAAACTGAATTTGGGTAAGTGCTCAAAAGCTAGTATATTGTGCACATAGGTGTCTTAGATATTGTTAAGATACATTATTTAAAACTTAAGAAATAAGGGGGAAAATTAAGTTGTGTTAGGGAGCAAGAATTCCTGTCCCTTTCAAGGGTCCTTCTAGCTGGACTAAGAATCAAACTGGGGGCGCCTGGGTGGCTCAGTCAGTTAAGTGACTTCGGCTCAAGTCATGATCCCAGGGTCCTGGGACTGAACCCCTCGTCGGGCTCCATGCTCAGCGGGGAGTCTGCTTCTCCCTCTCCCTCTGCCCCTCCCCTGCTCGTGCTCTCTCTCTCAAATACACAAAATCTTTTTAAAATATTTTACTTTTATTTATTTATCTGAGCGAGTGAGAGAGAGAGAGAGAGAGCACGAGCAGGGGGAGGGGCAGAGGGAAAAACAAGACTCCCCTCTGAGCAGGGAGCCCGATGCAGGGCTCGATCCCAGGACCCTGAGATCATGACCTGAGCCAAAGGCAGATGCTCAACCAACTGAGCCACCCAGGTGCCCAATAAATAAATAAAATCTTAAAAAAAAAAAAAAGAAAGAAACTGACATAAGACAGATTAACAGAAGAAAATCAAATTTACTAGTGTATGTTCAGGGAATCCAACAAACATAGAAATTCCAGACAGTCAGGCAAAATAAGGTATATATGTCATCCTGAACTAAGAAAGGGTTAGGGGTCTGGGACTTCAGAGGAAAGAAATGCACTTCACAGGGCAATAAGAAGAGCAGATGTTTGGTAATTAGATGTTTGTCCTACCATACAGATGGGTCACTCAGATAAAGTTTGATAATAACCCTTATTCGGGGAAAAAATCCCCAATTTAGATTCTTCTATGTGGTTAAGAGAGGAGCAAAAGTTTCTCTTGAGCTCACAAGGTCTCGATGGCCTTCAGCTCAGAATAATCTTCATGATAAAGTGGCCCATCTTGGGGTGGCCTGCCCTTGGCCCCTACAGTTGTATGTCCTTTCAAAGTCATCTTGGGATGTTGACAGGATACTCAAGGATTATTTAATTATCTAGGGGATATAGATCTGTGTGTAACTGCCATTTACTATTAATTAAGGGCTCAGACTCTGAAGTTATATGGTAATTCTTCTGTCCAATAGAAAATAGAGCCCCAAAGTTAGTTTCATTGCCCTTTGGACATCAATCAGTTGTCTCTAACTTAGCAAATTTAAACTGCCTTTCCTAGTGGACTATAAATATGCCAGTCCTCAAAATGCTCTTTGAACCAGCATTACCATCTTACTGATCCCCTCATTAATGAGTTGAATAAAATCTTTGACATACATCCATTCTATATTTGTATGAGCACTATTGTTTTTAGCTTTTGAAAATCACTCTTTGATACTACGATGTTTGACTTCAAAGTCCTTGGTCTTTTCAGATACTAGATGACCTTTCAAGATGGGCATGCTGATATATATTGGAACAGGGATAAAGTTGTCACCCCCTGAGGTTAATTTTCTCTAGAACTGAGATAGCATATGCTACTTATCTCTCCTCATGTCAAAGACAGGGCCCCATCTTGGGCCAACTGTTTGAGAAGAGCTTTCTTCTTGCAGAGACTTCTGGTAAAAAGGATAGCTTGGGTACAGTGACCATGAGATCTATCTCAAAAATTGTTTCTGAAATTTTTGCAATCTTCAAATACAGCCCATGTCATTGAAGCAGAGGCTTAAATTCCTCTTTGAGGGTTCTTTTGCATTTGGAAGTCTCTGGGGTACCTAATAAAGCCAAAATCCTATTCCAGAATGGACTTTGAGGAGTGGGGGGAGGGGCAGAGGGAGAGAATCTTCAAGCAGATTCCCCACTGAGTGTGGAGCCAAACGCAGGGACGATAAATCTCATAACCTATGAGATCACGACCTGAGCTGAAACCAAAAGTTGGATGTTTAACCGACTGAGCCACCCAGGTGCCCCTAAATTATTTTAAGTAAGGATAACAGCTGAAGAAATAGTGGACTATGCCACCCCAAAATATGCCTCTGGCATAAGAACTACTTTGAAGTGGTATATTTTTGAGAAAAAGTAGACATGAAGAAGCTCTAAAATCAAAGTAGAGTACAGCCTTTTGTGAGAAAAATTTACATTTAGAAGGTTAATCTCCATTTGCAAGCATGTCTCGCTCTCAGTACCAGGAAGGGAAGGATGACTTCAAATTGCAAGAAACTTATCAATGGAGAAGGCAAGGACTTAAATCTATATAACAATTTGTGTTTTTCCAATAGTCTTCCATACCAGGCCTCCCCCAACCACCACCATCTTTCTTTTGTCTTTAGCTGACATTTCTATTTAAGGTGATATCTTAGGCCATTTCAGAGAGTTTTACTCAGTTTTCCTGGCCTCTCCCATGTATACAGGAGATATACATGTTATTAAACTTCTGTTTTTCTCCTGTTAATGTGTCTTTTATTGCAGGTGGTATCTCAGCCAAGAGTTCAGAAGGGTAGAGGGAAAATTACTCCCCCTATCTTACATGGGTATTCAAGGGGGGTAGTTACTGAAAGTATGCCTAAGGAGGGTTCTAGGATTCTGGAAATATTCTCTTTTTTGATCTGGATACTACTTATGCATGTGTGTACACTTGCTGAAATTTTGTAGAGCACTTAAGATTTGTACATTACATATATGTTGTATTTTAATTAGAAGTTTACAGGTCATGAAATAAAATCTTTAAAAAAAAAAAAAAGGGTGCCTGGGTGGCTCAAGTCGGTTAAGCGGCTGCCTTCGGCTCAGGTTATGATCCCAGGATCCTGGGATCGAGTTCCACATCAGGCTCCCTGCTCTGCGGGGAGCCTTGCTTCTCCCTCTCCCACTCCCCCTGCTTGTGTTCCCTCTCTCACTGTGTCTCTCTCTGTCAAATAAATAAATAAAATCTTTAAAAAAAAAAAAGAAGTTTACAGGTCATGGGGAGTAAGGAGTGCACTTGTCATGATGAGCCCCGGGTGATGTATGGAATTATTGAATCACTATACTGTACACATGAAATTAATATAATACTGTATGTCAACTATGCTGAAATTAAAATGAAAAAAGGTTTACATTGTTATTCCACTTTCCTTTTGCCCTAGGGACACTTCTCTTCAGTGAACTCAGGGTTTAGGAAAAAGTCTAGGTTGGGAAGTGTCTTGTGTATCACTTCTGCCCAGGGTGACCAACTTATCCCAGTTGGCCTGGGACTTTTCTGGGTTGTTTGTTTGTTTGTTTGTTTTTAAGTAGGCTGCACGGCCAGCATGGAGCCCCATGCGGGGCTTGAACTCATGACCCTGAGATCAACACCTGAGCCGAGATAAAGAGTTGGACACCTAACCGACTGAGCCTCCCAAGCACCCCCTTCCCTGGTTTTTTACTGAAAGTTCAGTTGGTCACCCTGTTTCTGTCTATAAATATAATAGAATTTGGGGAAGGAATTATTAACTAAACTAACTAAACTAAAAAGAATTGACTTTCTGGAATGGGAGGAAGAAGACCATACGTTATAATCTCCATAAATTATACAATGCTTATTGTTTACTCTTCATCACAATCAATGAAAGATCTCTGTTTGGAAAATCAAAGACATACTATTATCACTTTGAAAAGTCTGAATCTACATTAACCTAAAAGCATGAGTCACACACGCACACACACAGAACCATCTGAACCTAGATCCAGAGGGAGCCATTCAACTGGAAAGTTTACTTTTAAAAAAGGTCAAGTTATTCTCCCTGAAGTTCCTGTAGACAAGTGATTTTAGAGATAGAGGCCCCTTGAGATCTAAAGGAAATGCTATTATAATATAAATAAACCTCATGCAAGCCAGCTGTGACATTTGATACCAGAGAGAATATGACCGAAAATACACAGCACCACTCTGGCTTTTCTCAAACAGAAAGGGAATTGTCAGAGACAACTATAACTTGCAAGGACAAAACCCAAAACATGTTAATTTTTATTTACAGGATGAAGGCTGAAGGTGCTGGAGGGTGGATGGTAGGGGTGGGCTGCGGGATAGCTACCCAACAGAAATACTGAATTCAATCTTGGCTGGACATGTCCAAAATGGGAAGCCAGAGAAGAGAAGACCCAGTTTAAACGAACTTCTCAGTCAATAAGTCCCTTAAACAAAATGTTGTTCCTTTAATGTCTTCTATTACATAGTGATTAAATGGGCTCCCATGCAGCTGTGATTAAAAACACTTAATGTTGGGCGCCTGGGTGGCTCAGTTGGTTAAGCGACTGCCTTCGGCTCAGGTCATGATCCTGGAGACCCTGGATCGAGTCCCACATCGGGCTCCCTGCTCAGCAGGGAGTCTGCTTCTCCCTCTGACCCTCCCCCCTCTCATGTGCTCTCTCTCATTCTCTCTCTCTCAAATAAATAAGTAAAATCTTTAAAAAAAAAAAAAAAAAAACACTTAATGTTCCCTCCAAAATTGCTTTGGGGAGAGCAGTCTCCTGTCAGGGAAATGAATTCAAAAGCACTTCCCTACAAGGGCTGAGGGAAATTTGCACCTTCAATCCACAATTTGGAAAATATCAGGCTTTAGATTACTTTTGGAAGTTTACAAATTAAATTCAAAAAGCCCGATACTGAGTGAGGTGATCTTTACACAGTCCACATACACATTTAGTCTTTAAAGCTACCTTTTTTTTTTTAAAGGTAATCTCTACACCCAATGTGGGGCTCAAACTCACGACCCCGAGATCAAGAGTCATGCTCTACTGACTGAGCAAGCCAGGTGGCTCTAAAACTATCCTTTTAATAATTACCAATATTCTTCAGTAGAATGTACTTGTCTACCAGAGTAAACTATTTGAATAGCGTGTTTTATTTTTTTATTATTATTATTTTTTTTTAGATTTTATTTATTTATTTGACAGAGAGAGACACAGCGAGAGAGGGAACACAAGCAGGGGGAGTGGGAGAGGGAGAAGCAGGCTTCCCACGGAGCAGGGAGCCCGATGTGGGGCTCGATCCCAGGACCCTGGGATCATGACCTGAGCCAAAGGCAGACGCTTAACGACTGAGCCACCCAGGCGCCCCTATTATTATTATTTTTAAAGATTTTATTTATTTATTTGACAGAGATAGCGAGAGCAGGAACACAAGCAGAGGGATGGGAGAGGGAGAAGCAGGCTTCCCGCCAAGCAAGGAGCCCAATGTGGGGCTCGATCCCAGGATCGTGGGATCAAGACCCAAGCCAAAGGCAGATACCCAACCAACTGAGCCACCCAGGTGCCCCGAGGCAGTACTTTGAACTTTTGCCTTCACGACTTTTGGACACACTATGTATTTAAACTCCGCACATGCGCAGCTTTACTATTCAGCTACAGCCCTCAAAGGGACCCCTGTGCAGGTTTTTGGATCTTTTCTCTCTAGTCCCCTCACCCTCCAGTACTTCACCCAGCATACTCATCTCCCTTCACTGGACAATCTTTCTGGACTTCATCAGTGAAAGGGAGCAGAATTTGCCATCCCAAAATAAGCTTCTTTGGCAGATTGATTATTTCGGGCTGATTATTTTTGAGAGGCTTCAGACATGAGAAATCTCTAAAAACAGAGAAGTTGCCCTTTTGGTTTTTTTGTTTTGTTTTTAAAAGATATTATTTTGAAGTAATCTCTACACCCAACATGAGGCTATCAAACTCACCACCCCTCGATCCACAGTCACATGTTCCACCGATCAGGAGTCACATGTTCGACTGACAGAACAAGCCAGGGGCCCCCAGAAGTCACCCTTTTGTAAGAGACATTTACATTTATAAGGGAAATCTCCATCTGTCAGGGTGTCTCCCTCTCTGGATGGGGGAGGAGGGGAGAATGACTCTAAATCTCTAGAAACATATCAATGAAGAAGGCAAGGACTTAAAATCTGTAGAACAACCATAACCTTGTTTATTGTGCTTTTCTGGTAACCTCCCATAATGGACTCCGTGCCCCAACATGCTCCAACATCTTTTCTTTTTTAAGTAAACTCTCCCCCCAACGTGGGGCTTGAACTCATGACCCCAAGATCAAAAGTCACGTGCTTTACCAACTAAGCCAGCCAGGAATCCCATCTTCTTTTGTCTTCAGCTAGAGACAGTATTTAAAGTGGTAGCTTAGGTCATTTGGGGGAGTTACTCAGTTTTCCTGGGTCTCTCCCATGTATACAGGAGATATACATGTTACTAAACTTCTCTTTTTCTCCCATTAATCTGTCTTTTCTTTTGGGGGGGGGCGGGGGCTTCTCAGCCAAGAACATAGAAGGAATGGAGGTAAAAGTATTTTTCCTCACCTACATGGGCAATGACGTACATTAGGACAGTTTGCTTGGCCGTGTGTCCTCTTGGAAAGAGACGCCTCTCAGCCTTTTCCACATGTGACTCTAATTCTTCCCTCCAAACGGATTCTCTGGCAAAAGCCGTAGCTTAACACAACTGTGGGGAGCACCATTCACATACATGATCCAAGGGGAGCCAGTCAACTAGAGTTGCGTGATGTCTAGGCCCTGTCGTTCTCTCCGGTCCTATTTCTGTTCTCGTGTAAAAAGGATTGGTCACTCGTTCACATTGCCCTTAAAGCCACAGTTTCTATGCCTTTTTTGACTGTTTACCCCATCAGTAGCAAGCTTTTCGATCACAATCTCCAATATATATACATAACCTTTATTTATGAAATATATACATGTGTCAACACATACACGAATTTCATTAAGTTTAAAATACAAACTATATATGTACAGAACTTCTCTCTCTCCCTCTCCCTCTGCCCCTACCCCCTCTCTTAAATAAATCTTTTTTAAAAAAATGCATACAGGTTAAAAGTGAAAGCATGGGAAACTATATACCGTACTAACACTAATCAAAATAAAGCTGGAGTGGTTATATTAATATCAAATTCAAATTAGATTTCAGAGCAAAAAATAATACCAGGGATAAAGAGGATCATTTCCTAATGATAAAGCAGTCAATTCATCATAGTATATAAATCATAAATGTTTATGAACTTATTAACACTACTTTAAAATACCTGAAGCAGGGGCACCTGCGTGGTTCAGTCGGTTGAGCAGCCAACTCTTGATTTCCGCTCAGGTCATGGTCTCAGAGTCATGGGATGGATCCCCGTGTCCGGCTCCACGCTCAGCACAAGTCTGCTCAGGATTGTCTCTCTCCCTCTGCCCCTCCATCCACTCCTGCTCTCTCCATCTCTAAAATAAATAAATGAATAAATCTTAAAAAGAAAATAAAATACCTGAAGCAAAAACTGATAGAACTGAAAAGTAGAGAGTACCATAATTAGTCAGATATTTAAATATCCCCCTCTCAATAATTAATAGAACAAGTAAACAGAAAATCAGCAGGTATATGGAGAGGTAAGCACTTATCAATTCACATGACCCAATTAACATCTATTCAATATTCCATCCACCAAGAGCAGAATACGCAATCTTTTCAAATATACGTGAAATATCTACCAAGATAAATCACAGTGTGGGCGAGAAAGCAAGTCTCAATAAATTAGAAAGGATTCAAATTATGCAAAGTGTGTTATAGGACCACAATGGGAATTAAATTAGAAATCAAACAGAAAGATCTCTGGAAAATTCCCAAATGACACAACTTTAATTCATGGACAAAGCAGAAATCTAGAAAAATTAGAAGGTATTTTTAACTGTATGAAAATGAAATATGACATATTACAATCTGCAAGATGCACCTAAAACAGTGCTTAGAGGGAAAATTATAGCACTAAAAACCTACATCACAGAAGAAGAAAAATCTGAATTCAATGACCTGTTTCCAGGATTAGCTGGGAAGTTAGAGGACTATACAAGCCATGTATAGAGATTCTCTGGAATGGATGCTTTTTTGAGATTCTTATTCTTGGCCTCTTTCGGGAACTGATAATGACAAATAGGCCACATCCCTTCTTATTCTCACTGCCCCCTCAGCTAGAAAGAAGCTCCCCATCTCCACTTCCGTCACCTTAGAAGACTGAGCAGAAACTGGATTCAGGCTCAGGAAAAAGAACACAGGAAAGGCCCTTGAAGCCAGTTTCTAGTCTAGGCAAAACCAGTGCTCACCCAACATTAATGATGTAATTTGCCTCACCTGGGTCAAGATGTCCACACAGAGGCATGGGGGCCAAAGCACCACGGAGTGTATATTAGCCTGCTTGGGCTGCCACAAAAAAATTCGATAGGTTAGGTGAATTAAACAGCAGAAATTTATTTGCTCACAATTTTGGTGAGAAGTCCAAGATCAAGGTGCCAGCCAATTCAGTTCCTGGTGAGAGCGCTCTTGTTGGACTGCAGATGGCCAAATTCTATGTCCTCACATGGCCCTTCCTCGGGGCACGTGCATAGAGACCAAAAGGGATCTCTCTTCTTGCCCTGATAAAGCCACTAATCCCATCATGCGGCCCTACTCTCAGGACCTCATCTAACCCAACCTCCTCTCAAAAGCCTCTCCAAATATAGGGCTTCAACATATAAATGGGGGGAGGGCACAAATCTTCAGTCCATAGTAGAGTTCCTACTAAAATAGCTCTCCCAGAAATCTGTAATATGACAAGTTGCTTGTGGAGAATTCTGGGACTTTGGTTCCAGTCATCATTATCTCCTCCTTGAAGACCCAGCAAATATTATGCATTGTTTTGGACACTAGAAAAGAAGCCAATGAAACAAAAGCAGGACTTCTTATCCAAGGTGACCTTGAAGCTGGGGCTCTTCCAATCATCAGCTGTGGGACTTTGGACAGGTTCTATCTTGGAAGCTCAATTTCTATATTTGTAAAATGAGAAGAGTAATAGAAAGCACTCTCAAATTTGTTGTGAGACCAGAAGACTACATGAAGAACACTTGAAAATATTTATTTCAATATTATGTTGCCAATCATTTAGGGAGTGTCTTCTCAGCTATTATCCCCTACCAGAGACACACATCTGAGACACTGTATCACAGAATCCTGTTCCCACGGGACACGATTTGTGCCCCTCCTCCTCTCTCCTGGTGTGAATATTTAGAGACATCAAATTGAGGTTAAATATCTTCTCACCCAGTCTGACTGCTTTCATGAATTTTAATAGTCTGAATTATATAATCCCACCATGCCTTCTCCTTGTAAGGAATCAAAAAGATCCAATTCTACTCCAATGACTTTGGTTAAAGGTTTCACAATGTATTTTAGGATGATGAAAAAAAAAAATCCATTAATTTATTAACCCAATAAATATTTATTGAGTGTCCATCAAGTACTGGTCTAGGTACCAGCCATATAGCAGTGAACAAAATACATCAAAGTCCCTTACATTTCACAGCAGTATAAATAACTATAATGATATAAACTTCTCAAAGTCTCTTGACTTTGTTCTGGAACTTCTGTTTAGAATAGTCGTCTCCATTCTCAAATAAAATTGGGATTTAATTTGTATTTTGACAGTGCAAACTAACGAAGCTATCTTTAGTGCTAAAGATGAAGGAATCTGGAGTAGATTTATTACATGAAATGAACATCAAGAAAATGACATATAGAGAAAATGAACATGCTGAGAAGAGAAAGAAAAATCTCTTTGTGACAATCATTCATTTTTCATTCTCTGTAAAGGTTTATTTTACATTGTAAGAAGGGAGGAAACGTCATGAAGTATTTAGACTATATTACAAGCTACAGATCCACATTCAATGTATCTAAAAGAGAATAAAAGAATTGCAGAAGTAACTTAATCTGACAACCCTATTGAAAAATTCTAACAGTACATGGGTTTTCCCACCTTGAGTTTCTAAAGTCACTGTGTAGCTGTTTTACGAGACTTTGAAAGTCAAGTTTTTGACAGGGCCCAGAAAAATCAGCCTTACTGCTAGTTTTAACATCATCTTTGAGCACTTATATCCATCATATCAAAACTAGCAAAAGTTTAGCTGCAACTTTTGGGGGTGGGGGAGCTGGGGCTGTCTGGGTTTCCTTTTTCATAGTGAGTCCTAGGACACTGCACGATATGGCTATCTGAGGGAGCCAGTTTTCTATTTCACTGGCCCCATGCCTCCTACAAGTTGCTGACTCACTTTATGGAGTGGAATTAAGAACCTGTCTGAATCAATAGGCATTTGTGGCAGAGAGTGCTAGTTGCCCCAACATCCATTTTCGCTTTCTTCTAAGGAAATAGAAATTTCAGCTAGGCACAGCATTAACAAAGGTCAGCCAGATCTTGGAAAGCAGCTCACAGGCTGCAGAAGAATAGCACTGGGGTAAATAAGAAACATTTATAATGTTGAACAGTGTCTGCTGCAACTTGCTGCTTTTAGCAACACCCTACAGAGGGATGGACACAACCAGAGCTAGTCAGACGTGGGGGGCGGGGGGGGGGGGGGGGGGGTGGGAAAACCCCCCCCCCCACCGCCCCCTCGGGGGAACTAGGGCAGCTGCAGGAGGGCACGCAGGGGTGCAGGGCATGGGACAGAGTCTTGGGCAGTTGCACATCTCGGTCAGGTTCCCGGCGTCTGTGATCCCTTCAACCCCTAGGCCCTGCTGCTTCCTGCCTCCTTCCTCCGGAGGAGTTCATGGCCAAGATGGACTCTTACTGCCCTGAGGCTGACCCCCGGGGATGGTTTCCGCTATATGTAATTGACAAGTAGCAAACAGACCAGAAGCTTATTAAATGTTAGAGAGAATCTGAAAACCAAAGAAATCGAAAGGCAGGTTTGCAAATGCCTGTGATGATGAGATCCTGCACGGGAAAGGAAAAATAGTTTTCCCTTTATCCTTTGAGGTTCTTGGCTGAGACCCCCCTCCCCCATAATAAAACCCAGATTAATAGGAGAAAGACAAACAAGTTCAATGACATACATACCTCCTGTATACATGGCAGAGACCCAGGAAAAGTGAGTAACTCCCCGAAACGGCTCCAGCCACCACTTTAAATACCGGCTTCAGCAAAAGACAAAATATGTTGGGGGTGGGGAGTCTGTTTTGGGAGGCTACCGGGCCAGGCACGGTAAACAAGGGTGTAATTGTTATGCAGATTTAAATCCCTGCCTTCTCCCTCCCTGGCAGTTTCTAGAGATTTAGAGTCAACCACCTCTTCCTGGAACCCGGGGGGAACCACCCTTACAAATGCAGATTCCCCTAAGACCTGTAAATGTCTCTCACAGAAGTGCAACTTCTACTCCGTGTTCAGAGCTTCTCCCGAGTCTGCAGTTTCTTAAAAATAACCAGCCCCAAATAATCCTTACGCCGCAGAGGCGTGTTTTGGGGTGGCAAATTCCGCTCCCCTCCACCTTCAGGCCATGTTGAGGCCCCCAAACTGCCCAGCAAAGAACGAACGGTGAAAGCGGACCCATCCCCAAGAAAGGTCCAGGGCGAATGTGGCCATAAACAACCAATGGAAATGAACCTTCTGGAGGGCCAGAGAGGACAATGGACAAGGATTTTCTTTAAGGAAGCAGAGCTAAGGGCTATCAGATGGGCTAACTAAGGAATTTGATCCAGTTCGAGGACAAGGAGCTTTTGCATTTCCAAGCCAGTGGGACTCCATAATCGCCAGGAAGTGACCACTGCCGAGGGCTGTCCCGTTGGTCTGGAATTTCCAGCACCGTGTCCGCGATCACCCCACTCCTACTCTACCGTGAGGTTGTGGAGGGCGCGCATCACTTGTCTTTTTTACAGATTGCAGGGTCACAAGAAGATACATTTGAACCTCACAGAGGCATATCACACATCCCTCAGAGATCCTGAACTTTGAAATGCATGCAAGCGTAGGGAAGGAAAAATCATTCTCTCTCAACTCCTCGGTTCTTGGCTGAGACCCCCGCTATAATAAAGGAGAGATTAACGGGAGAAAAACGAACAGAAGTTTAATAACATGTATACCTCCTGCACACATGGGAGAGACCCAGGGAGACTGAGTAACTCCCTGAAATGGCCCAAGCCACCCCCTTAAATACCTTCAGATAAAGATAAAAGACGTTGGGGGAGAGGGGATGCCATTTATGGGAGGTGACAGGGAAAACACAGTAAACGAGGGTAAGGTTGTTAGGCAGATTGAAGTCTTTACCTTCTCCATTGATAAGAGTTTCTGGTTTTATTTTATTTTCCTACAGATTTTTTCTTTATTTGAGAGAGAGAGAGAGAACGAGCAGAGGGAGAGGTGGAGGGAGAAGCAGGCTCCCCATTGAGCAGGGAGCCCGACTCGGGGCTCGATCCCTGGACCCTGGGATCATGACCTGAGTCAAATGAAACACTTAAACATCTGAGCCACCGAGGAACCAAAGAGTTTCTGGTTTTAGTCATCCTCTTCATCCTGGGACAGAAGGAACCATCCTCACAGAGATTTCTTATAAAGGTAAATGTCTCTCTCTCTTTTTTCAAAGATTTTATTTGAGAGAGAGAGCGCGCACGAGCGGGGGGGGGGGGGGGGGGGGGGGGGGGGAAGAAGCAGGCTCTCCACTGAGTAGGGAGCCAGATGCGGGGCTCCATCCCAGGACCCTGGGATCACAACCTGAGCCAAAGGCAGACACTTAACCCACTGAGCCGCCCAGGCGCCCCTAAAGGTAAATGTCTCTTACAAAAGGGTAACCTCTACTAGGTTTCAGAGCTTCTCCTGTTATCTGCAATTTCTTAAAAATAACTAGCTCTCAAGATGATCAATGTGACAAAGAGGCCTATTTTTGGGTGGCATAATCTGCTCCCCTTCGGTAGCAGTGGGATTATACTGGGGAGTTCTCTCCCTTAGCAATGGGTATGTTCTGGTGTGTGGGAAGAAGGGTACACAGATGTTTGTGTGTCCAGAAAATCAGAACAACAGGGGCCAAGAGTTTCCCCCCAAATCTACTTGCCCCTTGTATCATAATAGAATTTTGAGCAGAGTATGTAGCCCCCTAAAATAAGAACTTCATTTCCCAGTCTTCCTTGTAATTAGATGTGGTCATGAAACTAAGTTCTGGCCAATGGGATGTGAGATGGCATGCGGTATGCAACTTTCAGGTGATGCCCTTAAAGGGAAGGCACGTGTCTACCCCTCTCCTGCTTCCCGTTAGTTGGAGTATGGAGGTGGTAGAGAGCTCTCTGGGGTCAGGAGGCTGTGGCAGCATTCTGTAGATGGCAGAACAAGATAGAAGGAGTCTGGTTTCTTGGTACTATAAAGCACCATACTAGCCTAGACTTTGACAGAAGAGATTTTATTTATCTGTTACACACAGCCAAACTTATTAACTTATTAATAGGCAACTATGTATCATAATCTAGTTCTAGAAACCCAGAATGGAGTATTTTTCAGCTTTGTGTCAGAATGATAACTTTTGTAGCTTCAAGCAATATGAAATGTAAAATGTGACAAAGAATTAATAACTTTACCATGTTAAGAAAGTCATTCAAATTTGTGAGAAAGATGCTTAAACCCTATAGTTAAGAGAATGAACAGTTGACTGATACTTGAGGAAATATATATGGTAAAGGAAGATCACTTAGAAAATGTTGACCCTATATAGACATTAAACGAGTGAAAAATTAAACTAACCTAGAGATTTCATGTTGCACCTAGTAATTATATTAGCTAGTGCTTATTGAGGACTTATTTCACACTTGGCACCATGCTAAGTGTTTTAGGTCATTTCATCTTCACAACATTTTATATATGAAGAACTCAGACTTGAAGAGTTTAAGCAACTCACCCAAGGTCACATACTTAGGAAATGTTTAGAGCAGGATTTCAAACCCAGGCATGTCTGATTTTAGTCAGTACTTCAACTACTCAACAATATTGCCAAAACAACATTTATAATGATGACAACATACAATGCTGGAGACTAATAAGGTTGTACACTCATTCATTACTGCCCGGTTTGCTCTCAGATACCTCACTGCCCTTCTCTTGCTCTATACTGTATCATAGGAAACCAAATTTCCCAGGTTCCTTTATTCTCTGACTTCTGGGTAGTTTTGCCCAGTGGACGATATCTGCAGAAGATTAGAGAGCAAGAAAAACAAAGTACTTTTCTCCCTCTCTCTTTCTGCTTCTTGTAGCATACTCTTCCATGGATTCAGCTTTGCTAGAACAAACCTCCCTTGATGGCTCAAACTACTACTGGACAGTTCTGGCCACGCCTACCTAGCTGTGGTTCTAGTTCTCTTCAGATGGCCTTGGTTTCTGAGCTTTGGTAACACTATCTTATATCCAAGTGTCCCTCCATCCCTAGGGGTGGCGGCATCTTTCTGCTCTTGCCAACCTTTGAGTTAATTCACCATTGGCTTTTCAGCTTCTCCATTATTTGTAAAGTCAATCTCCTGTTTTATTTTCCCTCTGTCAAACGTACTAGAGTGGTTTTTGTGGGTTTTTGCTGGAACCTGACTTAATTACAGACAAACACCCCTTTTGGGAATAAGAGCAATCTTCTTTTTTTTTTTTTTTTTTAAGATTTTATTTATTTGTCAGACAGAGAGAGAAAACACAAGCAGGAGGGGCAGCGGGCAGAGGGAGAAGCAGGCTCCCCACTGAGCAAGGAGCCCAATGCGGGGCTCAATCCCAGGACCCCAGGATCATGACCTGAGCTGAAGGCAGACGCTTAACTGACTGAGCCACCCAGGTGTCCTGGGCAGCAAATATTTTTGAACAATAATAAAATCTACTACAATAATAAAGGCTATGAAGAAATATGGAAAATGTTTAATATAATAAGCAAAATCTACAAAAAGATTTTACATACACTCTTGTGGTGGAGTCTGCTAGCTGTCCGCCACAATCCATTCCTTGGGCATATGGAGTTAGATGTAATCATATGATTAAGTTCTAATCAATGATGCTTCCTGCCTGGAAATAGCAGCAGATCCCACAGGTTATGGGCTCAATCTCACAGGACTACCCCTTCCACCCTTGAGACACCAGTCACAGGTCCAGCATGTCATCCGAGCTTCTGTCCAACCAGCTAGAGATCAGAGGCTCCCATCATCCCCTTCTCAGGCTCAATTAATTTGCTAGAGCAGCTCACAGAATTTAGGAAAACAGTTTACTTACTGTATTTACCAGGTTTTTATAAAAGGCTATAACTCAGAAACAGCCAGATGGAAGATATGTGTAGGGCACAGTATGGGGGAAGAAGCATAGAGCTTCTATGCCCTCTCTGGAAGGCAACCCACATGGCACCTCCACATGTTCACCAACCCAGAAGCTCTCTAAGTCCTGTCCTTTTGGGTCTTTATGGAGGGTTCATTAAATAGGCATGGTTGATTAGATCATTGGCCATTGGTGATTAATTCAAACTCCAGCCCCTCTCCCCTCCCCAGAGGTTTGCGGGTGGGGCTGAAAGTTCCAACCCTTTAATTACAAGGTTGGTTCCCTGGGCAACCAGCTCCTATCCTTAGGGGTTTTCCAAAAGTTACCTTGTTGACACAAACTCAGGTGTGGTTGAAAGGAGCTTGTTATGAATAACAAAAGGCACTTTCATAGCTCTTATGACTTGGGAATTCCAAGGGTTTTAGGATCTTTATGCCAGGAATGGGCACACAGACCAAATATGTATTTTTTATCACAAATCACAATATAACAAGGATCTACTCTCGTGCACCCTGATTTATCATCTCCCAGCTATTCCCTCCCATACCTCTGGACTCATGATGGTGGGTCAGAAGATTACAGAATGAGAGACGCGTGGGTGGCTCAATCAGTTAAGCATCTGCCTTCAGCTCAGGTCATGTTCCCAGGGTCCTGGGATCAAGCCCCGCATCCAGCTCACTGCTCAGCGGGGAGCCTGCTTCTCCCTTTCCCTCTGCCTGCTGCTCCCCCTGCTTGTACACTCTCTCTTTCTCTCTCTCTCTCTCTGACAAATAAATAAATAAAATCTTTAAAAAAAAAAAAGAAGATTACAGAATGAAAAGTTTAAGAAGAATTCTTGTGACATCACTTCTCTATGATTGGGAGGATGAGATTTGAGAACAAACAAATGATCTTTTTAGATACCAAAAGAAGTTTTAAAAAACTATACATAATTTCTCCCTGGTAAAATTGAAATAATGATAAACTTTAATTTTGAATATTTATTATTTCATTTATAATAACTGAACACATATTTACTCATTTTCATTATGAGTTTTACACATGACCTCTTTGGGGACACTCTCCCCAGACAATTGTCTCCTTCTTGTAACTTTTCCCAGAGTCCACTATGCCAAACACTTCCTCTAGACCATAGGTTCTAGAACATCAAAGATATAAACTATAGGTTCATTTGCTTCATTCTATTATGCTTATTTGTTTATGTGACATTTTTCTCAAATAGACTAGAAATACCTTGAAGCCAAGGACTTTGTCTTATTCATCTCTGTATTCTCAGAATCTGACTCAATAAATGTATGTTGAACAATGAATGAATTCCTAAGACATGAGTAAATGGCACTTGCTATTTCTGGCAGATAGGTTATTACATTTGGGAAGAGAGGATCAAAGTCCCATATTGACTGGTCCAGTTACTTATTACCTTGGGCAATTCTCTTAACTTCAATTTTCATCTGTCAAATGTTTCTTTGTACTAGTCCATCTGTGCTACCCAAGTCCACCTGCCCCCAAATGTGCCACTTCGGCATATTGATTATTTTGAATTAAAGTTACTTAAGGGGCGCCTATCCGGCTCAATCAGTAGAGCATGTGACTCTCGATCTCGGGGTCCTGAGTTCGAGCCCCTTGTTGGTGTACAGATTACCTAAAATTTTTTTTTTTTTACTGTATGAATTAAAGTTACTTGAGAAACAGCTAGAGCAAGAAGAACACCCTGACTTTTGTTGTCAGACAGCAGAAAGTAAATTTCTCATGTGAAAGTTCCCCTCCCTGTAACAGGAGGTAAAGCGACATCCTTATCACCAGATCTAGGGAATTCAGAGCCAAGAAGGCTGTCTAAACAAACTTGGTTTCTTTCACTAATTTTCCACCCCAGCCCAAACCTGTTGAAGATTCCTTATTAATTGAAACTCCAAGAGAGACTATAGACTCTGAGAAACAAACTGAGGGTTTTAGAGGGGAGGGGGCTGGGGGGATGGGTTAGCTCGGTGATGGGTATTAAAGAGGGCACGTTCTGCATGGAGCACTGGGTGTTATATGCAAACAATGAATCGTGGATCACTGCATCGAAAACTGGTGATGTATTGTATGGTGACTAACAGAACATAATAAAATAAAATTTAAAAAAAAAAACAAAACTCCCAAACATAAGTTTTCTTTGTCCCATCAATTTCTCCCAAATTGATAGTTTCTTTGTTTAAAAAGCATAAAAACTGGGGCATCTGGCTGGCTCAGTTAGAAGATTGTGTGACTTGATCTTGGGGTCGTGAGTTCGAGCCCCACCTCGGGTGTAGCAATTACTTAAATAAATAAACCTTAAAAAAAAAAAGTATGAAAGCTGCCTACCTTGGTCATTCTTTTGAGGTCTCAATTTTATTATTGGTCCTCCACGGACACATAATTAAACTTCATTTTTTTTCTCCTATTAACTCTGTGTTATGTCAATTTAATTCTTAGGCCAGCTAGAAGAAGCTTGAGGAGTAGAATAAAATTATTCCTCCCCTACACATGTTTACTATGAAAAGGAAATTCTGTGGTTCAGAAAGACCTCAAGACCATCCAGGAAAGAAAGTGACTAAAACAGAAGCCATTTTTATGTCTTGATGGGGCACCTGGGTGGCTTAGTGGGTTAAGCATCTGCCTTGGGCTCAGGTTGTGATCCCAGGGTCCTGGGATGGAGACCCATGTCAGGCTCTCTGCTCAGTGGGGAGTCTGCTTCTCACTCTCCCTCTGCCTTCTACTCCCCCTACTTGTGCTCTCTCTCTTAAGTAAATAAATAAAATCTTTAAAAAATGGGGTGCCTGGGTGGCTTAGTTGTTAAGCATCTGCCTTCGGCTCAGGTCATAGTCCCAGGGTCCTGGGATTGAGCCCCACATCGGGCTCCCTGCTTGGCGGGAAGCCTGCTTCTCCCTCTCCAACTCTCCCTGCTTGTGTTCCATCTCTTGCTATGTCTTTATCAAATAAATAAATAAATAAATAAATAAATAAATAAATCTTAAAAAAAACTGCTTTATATGTCTTTTTTTTTTTTAAGATTTATTTATTTATTTGAGAGAGCGAGAATGAGAGAGAGTACATGAGAGGGGGGAGGGTCAGAGGGAGAAGCAGGCTCCTCGCTGAGCAGGGAGCCCGATGCGGGACTCGATCCCGGGACTCCAGGATCATGACCTGAGCCGAAGGCAGTCGCTTAACCAACTGAGCCACCCAGGCGCCCCTGCTTTATATGTCTTGAGGGGTTGGCCCTGTCTTCCCAAGAGCAAAGAAGATTCTCAGTTACCATATTTTGTAAACTGTACTAATCCCTAAATCATTAACATTTGCTGAGGAGGGGTTTAAATCTTGCCTCTGTCCAAACTCACTGTGCCACCTTAGTTCTCCAGGTTTGTTTCCTTTTGTAGAATTACATTTTAACTTAACAGATGCTTCTAGAGCACTTATGTCTTCAGAAGTTATACGTTGAAAGCATTAAGAAAAGATAGGATTCATTTTATT
This sequence comes from Neomonachus schauinslandi, assembly GCF_002201575.2. NCBI lineage: Eukaryota > Metazoa > Chordata > Mammalia > Carnivora > Phocidae > Neomonachus > Neomonachus schauinslandi. The sequence goes on from NC_058419.1 coordinate 100,444,036, forward strand.
AACACAGAATATAAATATTTTTGGTTAATTTGCCTTCCCCATCTCAGTCATGGTCTTGAGTGTTCCAACTATTTATTTCTTATTCATTCATGGTATATCAGCTTAGAATCTTTAGTTTCCAAGCAACAGAAAATGTACCTTAAACAGGCTTATGCAGAAAAGAAAATGTATTAGTTCATGTAACTGAATAGTATAGGAGATACGGCTGGCTTTTTTTTTTTCTAATTTTTAAAATTATTTTGAAGATTTTATTTATTTATTTATTTAGAGAGCAAGCGAGCATGAGCAGGGGCAGGGGCAGAGGTAGAGGGAGAGAGAGAATCTCAAGCCAACTCCACGCTGAGCACAGAGTCTGATACCATGACTCTGAGTTCACGACCTAAGCCAAAATCAAGAATTGGATTCTCAACCGAGTGAGCCACCCAGGTCCCCCATCAAGACATATAAGGAGTTCAAATGATATCCCCAAGCCTATTTCCTTTTTTTTCTCTCTCTCGTTCTTCATCTCTCAATTCATTTCCTTTGGGTTGTTACTATTCTTTTTTTTTTTTTTTTTGAAGATTTTATTTATTTATTTGACAGAGAGAGAGAGAACACAGGCAGGGGGAGGGGCAGAGGGAGAAGCAGGTTCCCCACTGAGCAAGAAGTCTGATGCGGGGCTCTATCCCAGGACTCTGGGATCATGACCTGAGCCAAAGGCAGACCCTTAACTACTGAGCCACCCAAGCGCTCCAGGTTGTTACCATTCTTTAGATGAGTTCCCTCTATAGTCATGAGATGCTATTGTAACTCCAGATCTTCCATCCTCTAGAAAAAGTGAGAATGTCTTCCCTGGATGTCTCACAAAAGTCTTATTGCATCTGAGTTTTTCCTGCCTGAGTCACGTGACCACCCCTGAACCAATTACTGTGGCTTAAGGATTATGAGGCTTGGGGGGCCTGGGTGGCTCAGTCATTAAGCATCTGCCTTCGGCTCAGGTCATGATCCCAGGGTCCTGGAATCGAACCCCGCATCGGGCTCCCTGCTCGGCCGGAAACCTGCTTCTCCCTCTCCCACTCCCCCTGCTTGTGTTCCCTCTCTCGCTGTCTCTCTCTGTCAAATAAATAAATAAAATCTTTAAAAAAAAAGAGAGAGAGATTTGAGATGAATAACTGAGTGCAGGAAGTTTATTGAGAAATTCTCTTGGGAAATACACCAGTAAGGAAGGAAAACAAAATGGGATAGAGGGAAACACTGACCCATGACGACAATGCAATTAAGACTTCAGGCTATCTCACATGGAGCTCTGAAGCTGGAATGGTCCTTCAGAGTATCCCAAATTAATGAAAGGATTCCAAGTCTTTGTATTTCCACCTCAGCCCATCTCTGGCTGTGGGTCACCCGCTGGGAAAGTGCATAACCTTTGTGAGGCAGATCCCTGAAGCAAAGGCAATTCCCAGTGAGTTTTAGATGTCACCTGTCAGGAATCAATAGCCCCAGTAACTTGGGGATAGGTGCACTGCTCTGAACAGGGGATCTCAGTGGATTACCGCAGTATCCACTACAAATGCTCTCTATCATTGCTGTAATCTTAGTAAGGTCACTCCATAAGAACTTTACCTAATTCACCTACCCACTCATTCTCTTCTACCTGCTTAGCCGTAAATGGTGCTTACCTCTCCTGTCTTCCCCCGGCACTGTTACCGAACCACTGTATCTGTGCAAATCTACATTGCTGGCTCATTACAGAGAGATTTTTATTTATTTACTTATTTTAAACATTTTTTTAAAGATTTTATTTATTCATTTATTTGACACAGAGAGAGAGATAGCACAAGCAGGGGGAATGTCAGGCAGAGGGAGAGGGAGAAGCAGGCTCCCTGCTGAACAGGGAGCCCGACACAGGGCTCGATCTCAGGACCCCAAGATCATGACTTGAGTCAAAGGCAGACACTTAGCCAACTGAGCCACCCAGGCGCCCCTAAACTCTTTTTTTTAACTAATCTCTCTGCCCAACGTAAGGCTCAAACGCACAATCCCTGAGATGAAAAGTTGCATGCTCTACTGACTGAGCCAGCCAGGCAGGCCCAGAGAAGAGATTTTTAAAATAAATCTATTTATGATTCTCTCAACTTGAGAGTTGAGGAAGGTGGGCAACTGGCAGTCTGTACATTACAATTCCCTCAGAGCATTGTTGAGCTTATGTAGCATTAAGGAAAGATACAATGAGAGTTACAGTGAATTTATTTAGAAGTAGATATTGAGCATGTGTTCTATTTGAAATGTACTATTTTGGGGAAAAGGGATTAGAGATTACTTTGTACTGGTCAAGAGAACTGGAACCCTGAATGTTTTTATTCCAATTATTAATTAACCTTTGACTTTAAACAAGAAAAAGACATTGAACCAATTTTGATTAAGCTATATTAAGAGATGACTCCTGAGATGACAGCCTTGGTAGAGATGAACCAGCGGGGAGGTGACCACTGGATGGGGGCACTGGTGGTTAGGAATGAGGACTAGCAAGGAAAGGGAGGGATGTGAAAGGGTTGATCCTGGTCGGCAGCTGGAGTTGCTGAGATTGGTGTACTGTATCCATCCAGTTCAGGTGATGGCCTGAGACCAATCCTATTTCTCTGGCTTGTTCTAAAAAGAGTGCTGGTGAGTATAGATGAGTCATGTTCCAGAAAGAGCACTATCCCATTATCCATCACCAGATCACAACTCCCAAGTCAGAGAATGCTGAAACATGAGACAATGAGTGTGTCCTGCCCTGGAAGGCGGGGTGAAAGGGTGCTGGTGCTGGGCAACTGGCGTCTTTACCTTCTTGGTCCTTTGCACTTAATTCATAATTTTATTTTTCTTCTTTAAACGTCTTGGTATAAGAGGGCTAAATCCCATTGTTCCTTGTGGTTATGATAAGGACGATTAGAATCGGCTGCCTTTACTTCTTCCAGCAAGCTCAGAAGGCACTTTGACACACTCATTATTTAGGGTACTGGCCAGTACGGGGACAAGTGCTAAATGAAGGTTAGGAGGGAAGCAAAATAGGAGGTAGAACACAGGGAACAATTTAGGTTATGAGGAACCTCTTTCCCACTGAGAATCGCCAAATCACAAGGTAAAAATCAATCAAGGAGTCTACACAGAAGTGAACATTAACATAATTTAAAGAGAGTATTTTAGTAGAAAGAGTACACTTGTCTGAAAGTGATTCTGAGAAATTATGATGCTGGTTTGCAGGCAAAAAGCTAACTAGAACCAGAGACCTGCCTTTCTCCCAGAGGGAGGGGGTGCAATCCAGCCTAGCCTCCAATGGGACCTCCTCCTCTCACAAGAGGACTATAATATCCCATCAGCTTCAAGGTCCCCGAAAATGCCTATCAACAGCAGGTATCCCAAATCCAGATTACCTGGCACCAAGCAAGCCAAGTACTCCATCACCAACAAGGTTCCTCATAGGCTTGCTCCATAAGAAGGGATCCTGCCAATGGAAGCCAGGCTCACTCTTCAGGTCCAACAAGGGTTCCCTCTTGCTAAGGCTCAATTAGCTGCTACTGGCCCAACCCACCACCTGCAGAAACCAACACTGAGCCACAGTAAGGCACCATTTCTCAAGGAGACCAGCCAGTCACTTGGGCAAAATGATTACTTTGGATCTCTTCCACATGGGGTGGGTGTGACTGTGGGGCAGCAATTCATTCTTTTCAGGACTGATTCATACTCTAGTTGTGAGTTTGCCTTTCCTATCCACAGGTCCCCCCGCAGGACTACCATTCAAGAGTTTACAAAATGGTCATCCATTGACATGGTATCCCATACAGTGTTGACTAAAACCAACAGACTGTGTTACTGCAAAGGAGCTGCACGTGACCATGAGAACTAGTGGTCTCATTATATGCTTTGTCACTCAGAAGCAGGGTGACAAAAGCTAAAAGCTAAAAAGCACAACTTTTTAGCTTTTAGACCATACCGTGTGGAATTGGGGTGACTTGGTGAGAGGGGGCCTTGTTAGTCCCATGAAGAGCCACTATTCTTGTGACCATGAGTAACCCTGGGTGAGATCAGAAGAAGAGCAGCCCAGCTGAGGCCAATCTAAGTTGCTGACCTACCGGGGTACCTGGCTGACTCAGTCGGTGGAATGTGCAACTCTTGATCTCTGGGTTTTAAATTCAAGGCCCACGTTGGGTGTAGAGATTACCAAAAAAGAAAAAGTAAATAAAAATTAAAAAATCCTTAAATTGGGGCGCCTGGGTGGCTCTGTCGGTTGAGCGTCTGCCTTCGGTTCAGGTCATGATCCCAGGGTCCTGGGATGAGTCCTGCATCGGGCTCCCTGCTCAGCGGGGAGCCTGCTTCTCCCTTTTGCTCTCTCTCTCTGTCAAATAAATAAAAATATTTTAAATAAAATCTTTAAAAAAAAAATCTTTAGGGGCGCCTGGGTGGCTCAGTCCTTAAGCATCTGCCTTCAGCTCAGGTCATGATCCCAGGGTCATGAACCTGGGATCGAGCCTCGCATCGGGCTCCCTGCTCTGCGGGAAGCCTGCTTCTTCCTCTCCCACTCCCCCTGCTTGTGTTCCCTCTCTCACTGTCTCTCTCTCTCTCTGTCAAATAAATAAATAAAATCTTTAAAAAATTCTTAAATTGCTGACCTACTGTATAACAAACAAATAAAATGGTTATTAGTTTAGACTATTATGTTTCGGAATGCTCTGTGGCAATAGATTATTGAAACAAATGAGGCCAAAAATATCTGAAATGTACATAGATGGATCTGATGCAGCTGAAGAAAATACATGCTAAGTTCTATCACATTCCAAAGAGAGCTTTAGGCCCTTCCCTAAAGGCTCACCACGAGGCAGCAAAACTGGGTCTAGAACTATAACCTAAACACTTCCTTCAGCTGAAATAAGAGAAGGCTAAAAGGGAGATTTTGATTAGTTATTATCTCTCAGGGATTATTGTTATTACTGATTTTCTCTTCCACTGGCGAAGGCAAAGCCAAAGTGAGGGGACCTCTGAGAGCTGAGTTAGGGGTGTCATAAAGATGTATCACACTCCAGGGGTGCCTGGGTGGCTCAGATGGTTAAGCGTCTGCCTTCGGCTCAGGTCATGATCCTGGGGGGTCCTGGGATCGAGCCCCACATCAGGCTCCTGGCTCAACGGGGAGCCTGCTTCTCCCTCTCCCTCTGCCTCTCTCCCTGCTCATGCTCTCTCTCTCCCTCTCTGTATCTCTGTGTCTCAAGTGAATAAATAAAATCTTAAAAAAAAAAAAGATGTATCACACTCCAGCTGCTTGATTGAACTCTAGCTACCTGAGAATTTTAGGGGAGACAGAGAATTTTACTTTTTTTTTTTTTTTAAAGATTTTATTTGTTTGTCAGAGAGAGAGAGAGAGAGAGCACAAGCAGGGGGAGCCCCAGGCACAAGGAGAGGAAGAAGCAGGCTTCCTGCTGAGCAGGGAACCCGATGTGGGGCTCCATTCCAGGACCCTGGGATCACGACCTGAGCCGAAGGCAGACACTTAACTGACAGCCACCCAGGTGCCTCCGGAGCAGAGAATTTTAGGGAGAGCTGGCCACACATATCCTTGGAGTTTGGAGACCAGAATCAGCATAGACAGTGCTGCCTGCCTTTTGCCAGAAGAATTCTGAAGACAGGAAGCTTGCTGGAGCAGCAATGACAGGACAGCCTATCTGTTACTCAGCATAGCAAGGATATGTGTGTTTCCTATGGATCGAGTGATGGTCACAGAAAGCAAAAAAGCTTGAGCCTCTTGCTTGTGCCCTGCCAAAGGCCCTGCCAATGGGTGAGGGGATCCTGGCAATAAGAAGCTGTGGGTATTCCACAAGGGCAGTCTGTATCCAAGAATTATGCCATGAGGAGGGTCTTGAAGAATCACGCTCACCTCATAGAGAGCCAGCATTTGGATGCCAGTCACACAGAAGACATGGACAACCAAGAGAGGACTTTCAGCAACATCAGAAAGTAAAAGAGACCAGGGGTTGAGGAGAAGCCCGACAGAGGAAAGAGCATCATATGTGTCCTAGGATGTGTTAACAAATCTTCCCAGTGGGAGCCTAAGAAGAACCTCCAAAAGCAACCAGCAGAGAAAGCCAATTTTAGGTATCTGCTGTGTCCAGAGAGGACAAAACCATCTTAAGACTGTAACCTGTGAAGCAGGAAATTATCTACCTCCATTCCCACCCTCTTCATCCTTGGAGGAGAAGAAACTGTGGTCAGAAAAATGGGGAAGGAGAAATGGGAGTGTAAGGAACAGAAAGAGTATTATACTCGCTTCTTTGACTTTAAGCCCCTTACTTGTGGCGGAACCCAACTGGGAGAGAGGACAAGAAGTAACTATAAATCGGGGCACCTGGGCAGCTCAGTCGTTAAGCATCTGCCTTCAGCTCAGGTCATGATCCCAGGGTCCTGGGATTCGAGCCCCGCGTTGGGCTCCCTGCTCAGGGGGAAGCCTGCTTCTTCCTCTCCCACTCCCCCTGCTTGTGTTCCCTCTCTCACTGTCTCTCTTTCTGTCAAATAAATAAATAAAATCTTAAAAAAGGGGGCGCCTGGGTGGCTCAGTTGGTTAAGCGACTGCCTTCGGCTCAGGTCATGATCCTGGAGTCCCTGGATCGAGTCCCGCATCGGGCTCCCTGCTCGGCGGGGAGTCTGCTTCTCCCTCTGACCCTCCTCCCTCTCATGCTCTCTGTCTTTCATTCTCTCTCTCTCAAATAAATAAATAAAATCTTAAAAAAAAAAATCTTAAAAAAAAAGAAATAACTATAAATCAAGTTCTGAGTTTTGATTATTTTATCAGGCTGCAGGTTCCCCACCACCACCTCCCAACAAGCCACCCTTTTCTCTAAAGTCATGGAATTTTTAGCTAGGTACGAGACTGCTGAGAATAAGAATACATTTCTCAGTCTCCATTGCAGGTAAATACGTTAATGTGAATAAGTTCTGGCTAACAGGTTATGAATATAAAGGATGTTAACAACTTCTGGGTTGTACCCTTAAAGGAAATGGGTACATCTTCCCCTTCCTGATGACTGGAATGTGCTGTGGTACTGAGCCATTCTGGACCAAATATGCTAGGACAGTACTCTAGGGATGGTGGAGGAAGAAGACAAACTCCAGCTCACTCTGTGGAGCAGAGCTGCTGTTATTAGTCCACTTTTGCCATCGAATAAGGGAAAGTCTCAGGGGCATACTACAATGCACATTTATTTCTCACTCATGGCTTTGGGAGTGGGCTGGGGCAGCTCTGTTTGGTATGAAACGCTGAACTCAAAACAGGTTTTTTTTTTTTTAACCAGTGTTTTAACACAACAGTGCCCGCTGTGTGGGGTGGGTGACAGGAGTGGAAGGCCCCTTTCTGACCACATCCAGCTTCTAAAATGAGTGGCTCTCCACAGGGGAGCTGCTCTGCTGGTGGATGTGGGTCAAGTTCAGCTCCACTCTAGTGTCTCTTTCTCATTCCCAGGTCAGAGGGAGATTGTAGCTCTCAGGACAGTGCACGTTTCTTCCCATAGCAGCAGTTGGATCCAGTTTGCAGTTTTTCCCACACTTGCAGACACAGCATCTTGAGCCCTGATCCATCAGAGACAGCAGCACCAGTAGGGGCTGTTCCCTCCTCAGAGGTCTGAGTTTCAGCTCCACACAGCTCCTCTTCTAGATCTCTAAATTTTCATAATCCCAGCCTCTTCCCTTGGTCTCCCTAGCTCCGCCCATGGTAGCTGCTACGCCACTAGAGCACAGTCGCTATCTCTGCCACATACTGAGTTCTCTTCTTGCATTTTCAGTTATCTAATTATCATTTCTTTGTACTAAATTCTGTTACAATAATCGGGTGGTTTGTTTCCCGACATTCCCCTGATTCAATGGACTAAATCCTATGCCTGAGACTGCCCTCAAGATTTTTCTCTTTGACATATTTCATGATAGCCTGCTCCCAGTACCTGCTACTCCTCTCTGCACTTATTTTCGTCATAGAATTTACTCTGCTCAGCTGTCGTCATTATTTTTTTCTCATTCATCGCCATCCCAGGCCAATAGCTACCTGAGCACAGAGTACACGTCCCTTTCCTCAGTACTGGCACACAGGAAACTATGAACAACACATGTTTGAATGAATAAATAAATTCATTTCATTTTCCCAGGGAGGAAAATAAAACAGGAACGGAAGCAGATAATAGTATGCGATTTGGAAGGCTCACGTAGCGCCAAAATGAAAGAGAAAGTTAGATGGTGATGTGAGAAACAGGAGGGCTGTGGCTCCCAGCAGCGAGCCCAGCTCCGAGCAGCCAGCGAGCTCTCAGTAAAAAACGCGAATCGACAACAGGATGAAAGGGCAGCTGAGACTTCGCAAAGAATACTCGGTGACCGGGAGCGCAGGGAAAAGGAAAGGGCTGGAGGACTCCCGGGGACGCCAAATTAGCCGTTCGGGCTCTAGAGGGATGACCCAAGCCTTAGGGGACGCCCCTCTTTTCTCAACCAGTTCTGCCCAACCCTTTCCCGGGTTTCAGTTCTGGTTCCTCCGCCCACTCCTCCGCCCCGAGCCTCTAGAAGGAAACAGGTAAAACACGGAGAACTGGGTCTTACTTCAGGAGCCGTTCTGGGCATGCGTCGATCCCCGCCATCGCGCAGGCGCAGTAACTTCCGCTGTAACTGGTACCGCCCATTTTCGCTTAGCGGGAGCGTTTGCTCTCAGGCCAGCTCAGGCTGCCCTAATTGACCACTTTTCCTGTCGGCCCCCGCCTTCTAGTTACTGTGGGGGTGTGTGTGTTGGGGAGGGCGGGAGAGGGGAAGTCTCGCGACATCGCCTTCGGTAGTCTCCGGCGGCGCCATCTTTGTGCCTGGCGAGCGACGGCGCCCGACAGGAGTCCTGAAAGCCCACTGTTCGCTTGCCAAGCTCTAGCCGAGACCGGATCCAGGAAATACGAGGCGGGCCTCGGTGGGAGGGACGCACTGAGGGAGGAGGGAGGAAAGGAAAGGGGGCGGCGGCGGCGGCGGCGGCAGCGGCGGCGGCGGCAGAGGCAGCAGCAGCAGCAGCCGCGGCGGTGGCGGCGGCGGCGGCGGCGGCTCCTCTCACCGGATCCGGTCCCCGCGCGGCGCGCACCCGAGGGGGGTCGGGCGGGGAAGCGGCGCCGGCCCGGACCCCCCCGCGGGAGCAAGCGGCGGGCGAGAAGGCAAGGCAGCGGCAGCGGCAGACAGGGAGGAGCGGCTGCCGGGTGAGTGTCCCCGAGGAGGGCCCGGCACCTGCCCGATCCTGGGCGTCGGGGGTGGCCCCGGGGTCGTCTCGGTGACCCAGCGCCCGGGCGGTGGGCGTGCGTGCTACTGCGGGGGTCCTGGGGGCTCGGCTCGGCCTGGGGTTGCGGCGGACACTAGGAACTGCGGGGCTGCCGGAGGTCTGCGCAGGGCCTGACGCGCCCGCCCCAGACGCCCCGGGAGGCCGAGGAGAGAGGGAGTGGCCGGGGGCCTCGGTTGGCCCTCGCCCCTCAAACGGGGGGGATGATGTCTTCCTCGCTGCACCCTAAACATTGCGGAGAGTGAACCTCGGTGGACGGGCTTCAAGCCCCCCAGCAAGGCGTTTGGGGGTGAGGACTAATCAGCATCAAGGTTGGGTCTGTGCAGGGTGTTGAGAGATGTGGGGGAAGGTTAGTAGTAATAGTAATTGTTCTATACGGGGTTTGTAAATTGGTGGCAGGTGTGGAGTAAGGCGAAAACATTGTCTCCGTTCTTTTAACAAAGATCACAGAAGCAGTCCTCTGAGGTCCAGTGACAGATTAGAGTTATTCCCAGTTGGAGTTGTGTAGTTTAGTACTGTCTGCCAGCTCATTAAAGTGCATAAAAACAGGATTTGGGGGGATGGGAGGGGAGGACACGGTGGGTTATAAAGTAGGCTGCATATAAAGTTGAAAGTTCATAGGGTTGATAAAAAGCATTTTTGTCCTTAGTGAAACGTAATTTATTTAAATTGCTTAAGGACATTTGTCACCTTTGGTCCAGACAGGGCTTGTCAATTCCATGTGTTCTTCAGTGACGTTTGTCAATCCGACAGTAATTTCGGCATCTGATGTATTTATTTCTGGTTTGTAAAAGAACAAGAATGAATGGGAAAGAAGAACAATTTGACAAACGTAGCTTCTTTTGCTCACTTTTTCATTTTGAAAGAATGAGGGGATTTATTTTTTTCTTTGCCTTGTAAATGTTTTCCAGTCGTATATCAAAACATTTGTAAGGAAGAAATATTTCGATCAAGAAAAGGTTTTTAAGAGTTTAGTTTTTCACGGTGTTTTAAAAGGCATGATCACCCATGGTAAATTTTGTGATGGTGTCAAGAGTGCAAGCAAATACACATACATATTTTAAAGCATTGTGTCATATGAAGTTTTTCAACTTTAGCCCCCCCCCCCCCCCCCCCCCGTTTGCCTGTGACTGGTTTAATCAAAGGAAAGATTTTAGTGAAGATAAATACTAAATATATGATTTTCATCTTTACATTGGACAGGACTTGTGTTCTGTCACTCTGAATTTTCTTCTTCGTGTGGATTCGACAATTATACAGATTTTTCATTAGCAAATTCTGTACAGTTTGTGTTGGGGCAAAGGGAGCTAACCTTGAGTATGTTCAGGCACTGGTTTTGGTGGGTTATGTACCTTTCCATTTAATCCTCATAGTTATCCTGTGCAGGTAGTTTTCCTGCTGTACAGATAACCACACTAACCTCCAGTATTCTTAAGTAATTTTCCTGAGGAAGTTATATAGCTGGCAAATTGCAGAGCTAGAACTCAAACTCATGTGTGTCTGATATTAGAATATGTGCTTTTTCTACTATACTCTGCATGAGTGTGTGTGCTGATAAAAATTTCATGAAAATGGAAATTTTTGTTACAAAGAAATCTTTCAGTTCTTTTGGTAATCTTGAAAGATTTCAGTGTTCTTGGTTGAAGATAATCTTAAGGTTTTTTGTTTTTTTTTTCTTTCTTTCTCATGTGTTCATTTTCTAGCCAGAGGTAACATTTTAACAGAAGTCTGCTGATTAGTAAGGATTCCTAGTAGCCTGTAGTGACCTATGTGAAATTCAGATGTTTTCAGTAACTTTGGCTGCAGTTTCAGCATGTCCAGGGTAATTCAAAGATCAAATATTTTGTTTATTTTGGTCCTGAATAGTTTTTCAAATTATATTACTAAAATAAAATGCCAGCTATTTCTAGGGGTCTTAATTTGCTTTATCGTAGCTAGGAGGTATACACACCCATACCCACCCACCTACTTTCTCCAGCAAGTGGAGTACTTGATAACAGACACTGTTTTTCTTCTTTTTAATTTAGTACAGAGGTTTTGGATCCATTTTGTCGTTTGCAGAAAATACGGCAGCTATTCTGGGATCCAGCATAATCTTCTGTGGGGCTAGGAAGTGAAAGATCTTCCAGGTTCCCAGGCAGTATCGGATATGTCAGTGAAACAGCAGGAACATCTTGCCAGTGCATGGCTGATAGTCACTTTTGTCCCCTAATGGTCTCTGCTCTTGCATCTTTGATGTGCTGCTGAGCTTGCCTCCTGGCCATTATCTCTGCTCAGGAGAGAGTTCAACTGGAAGAGTAGCAGCTTAAATAGGGGGAAAAAACGGATGCTAAGTGTCTGGCACTCATCCTCCAGCTGGTCATTTGGTTAGGTTTACCTGTTGAATTAATTATCCCTGGCTGGGAGTTCTGGAAATGTTATTATGGAATTTGGGATTTACTGCACCGTCTTTTAAGATGTAAATTGTTTGGGGTCCCTCGGTTAAGTAGCCCTGTCTTTTGGAAACATGGGCATTAGAGGCTGGAGGTAAAAGATGTCCTGTGCTCCTCAGGATGCATTTGTGTATGTGTATGAGTTTGGAGCTTTGCTTGAAATACTAACTTGGAGTCCTGACAGGCAGTGTTTGGTCTCAGTGAGCAAGTTCTTCATTATAATTATACTCCCAAGAAAGAGTTAAATATCCTTCCTTATTTGTGAAGGTAATTACTCATGATACTTGGGCTATTGGGGTGAAAAAATTGACAAATGATAATGTAACTGAGTGCTCACTTTGTAAATAAAAAAGCCTTTCTGAAATGGTTTATATTGCCACTGTATAAAGAAAAGGCACCAGGAATTTATCTCACATGTATTTAGATGTATGTTTTCATATCTTCCACATAATAAACCTCAATATATTACCATGGCTACAAATACTCATTTGTTTAAAAGTGAAATGAACCTGAGGAAGTACTGGAAACTGTCAAGATGAATTAATCCTAAATATTTAAGAAGAGTTAGTATAGTTTAATTCGTTGGCAGTTCTATTAACTTATTTGTCTGGCCCTCCACCATCCCACTTCCTGCTTCAAATTTCCTTAGGTTCCTTCCTCTCTTTCTCCTACTAGTTGTTCCTGCTAGTACCTGGAGCCCTTACTTCCCTTAGTTCTAATTGACACTGAAGTCTTTGGCAGAGTGGATGCTGATGAGGAGGGGAACAAAAGTCCTAAGTCCATTCCCGTTCTCCAAGTCCCTGTGCTCTAGGAGATCAAGAAGGATCCGGACAAGACCTCTTAACCCACTCCTTTCATTATTGAAAAGGAGAGTGAGAGTAGCCAGAGTGAGAGAGGCAGTGTCAAGATCCTTGCCACGGTTTCTTTTTCTTTTCCTCCCCTTTCCTAAGCATTCAGGAGGAAAGTTTGTAAAAGCTCATCTGCTCCAGGAGCCGACCCTGCTCCCTTGTCCTCTTCTGCAGCCCACCCTGACCCCCACACTTTTCCCTTGCTCTTTCAGCTGCCATCCCGCCCTTCATCCTTCTTTCCCAAGTAGGTCTTGTCTTCCTTATCCCAGGATCGCCTCCCACTGCAGCTCTGCCTTTTTGTCCTTTTAACTCTGAAGCCTCATGCAGTGCCAACTGCCGTCTTTCCTGCCTTTTCTCCTGCTCTGCCTCGATCATGGAAGCCTAGGCCTGTGGTCCTAGGGGAGGAAACAGTTATACTCCAGGACTGAGTGGGGCAGGGATACTTGGTTTTATTCTAAGTTGATTGCTAAATGAGTTTTCCCATAGAAACGTTGCCCATGCAGGTTTGGTATTTTATTATACTTCTGTAACCTTATGGGTGTTTTAGCTTTTGTGGATTCGTTTGGATTCCTGCCACATGGACCTTTGTTTGCTGGGAAGGCAAGTTCTGAGATTCAAATAGATGATTTAAAAAAATCAGCGTGTGCTCCAGAAGTTGTTGGGGGTTGCATGCTTTTTGTTAATTACTCAGTGGGATGGTATGGAGCACACCTTTTAGCTGTCCAAAATTAGATATGTGGATCAGGTGGCTCTTCTGGGAGACAAACTGATAGCCTTTTTAGATGGTCAGTGAAGAATTTCTGAATTTAGGCAGATGTTTTGAAATGTAGTTGTTCAGTCCATCCCAGGTTAATATTTGTCCTTAAAGCAGTTGTTACAGTGTTGTGGAAAAAACAGAGTTTTGCTTTGTCATAAAAAGAATATCTTGTTCCCACTATTTCTTGTTGCTGTTTTGAAACTTTTCAAGGGTATTTGAACTCTACCAGTTATTTTATCCTAGTTTACCTAATGATAAACAGAGACAATGTGTTTGTTTTATGTTGAAGATTTTAAATAAAGTTTTATTAGTCTGTTGCTGAAGCTGCATGCCTTTACCACTGTAGTGTTCAAACAAGAGGGATTTCAAGCAAAATACATTTTAAATTTGTTCTCAGTAAATGTGCTCAGTCTTTGCTTGGTGGAAAGACAGATTCCTAATAAAAGGCAAGATGGGTCTCTCTATTTTTTTTTTTTTTTTTGGTCTCCAAACCACTCTTGTTTTAAAAGTGGAGTAAGCACCCTTTATTTATTTTAAGAGTTTGCCAAATTATTTAATAACACACACAGTGCAGTGGTTAAAAACATTTCTCAGGGTAAAATGCTTAAATGTTCAAATCTTACTTTTGACACTAGCTCTGTGATCTTGGGCAAGTTGCTTAATCACTGACCTGTTTCCTCATTTTTGAAATTGGGGTAGTGTAATACTTACCTCACAGGATTTTTGTGAGGATGTATAGTATATTTTTGAAACATAACTAGTGATGGTAAATACTCAAGAAGAGTTAGTTTTTTTTATTACGTTGTCATCAATATTGTTACTGCTGCTGTTACTACATTCTGAGACGACACCCCTTCTGTTCCGGGTGTGTGTGTGAGTGAGAGAGACTGTGAGTGAGAGTGTGAGAGAGAACTGTGAGTGAGAGATAACATTTATTCGGTAGTAATTTTTCATGCAAAGCTTATGGGGGGCCAGGGAGAGCAGTATATTAACTGTTGGATATATCCGAAATTGGCTGTAGTACAGGAAATGCATAAAATATTAAGCTAATTTTTTTTCAGTAACACCATTCCTATTATGTTAAGTATAAGAAACTGTGCCACTTTGGTATATGAACAAAACTGGATTATGTAACTGCGGTGTCTTTTATTAAAATTTGTTTAATTATCTTGGCGTCTATAAGGCCAAAATCTGTGTAGAGGGAGCCTCAGTTTTTATTTATTTTTTAAAAGATTTTATTTATTTATTTGACAGAGAAAGACAGCACAAGCAGGGGGAGCAGCAGAGAGAGAGGGAGAAGCAGACTCCCCGCTGAGCAGAGAGCCCGATGTGGGGCTTGATCCCAGGACCCCGGGATCATGACCTGAGCCGAAGGCAGCCGCTTAACCAACTGAGTCACCCAGGCGCCCTGAGCCTCAGTTTTTAAATGGTCCATTTATAAGACTTTCTTTTTGGAATTCACCACCATTTCCCATAGAAATAATGTCACATATGGCCTTTAGATTCCCAGACCAGTCCCACATATCTGAATTTGAAGACTGATAGTGCTATATAAACTAACTTGTATGTGTAACAGTGTCTCAACAAGAATATGCACTGAGTGCCTCAGGTAGCAAGATTATGAACACAATCTTGAAGGTGGGATGGGGAGTCACATTCCTTCACGATCCTAGCAAGGACTCCCAAGTCTTGGGCAGAGGGCTTGTTTCTCTAAGTGGATGCTGAGGACAGGGTGAGTAGTGGGACCTGGTCTCTAGAAAGCAGAAGTTTTTTCCTGGTGTGGCTCCTCAGAAGGCTGTTTAGTATGGTGGTTGCCCTCAAATCTCTGTTCCATCACTTATAGAACTTATCTGTAAAATATAGATATTAGTACTGTACTGTCTACCTTATAGGTTCTTGGGAGGGTTCAATGTGTTAATATATATATAAAGCGCTTAAAACAACAGCTAGCCCATAGGCAAGTGCATAAGTAACATTATACACGTATTTATTATTGTTACTGTTTTAGGACTATAGAATACCCCCCTCTCTCTGGGATGCCTGGGTGGCTCATTCGGTTTAGCCCCGTTGGCAGCCCTGCAACGGGCTCCCTGCTCAGTGGGAAGTCTGCTTGTCCCTCTCCCTCTGCTTCTCCCCACTGTTCATGCTCTCTCTCTCTCCCCCTCTCAAATAAATAAAATCTTAAAAAAAAGAGAGTCCTGTGATAGTGGAAAGAATGGGGATGGCATGGAGAGTAAAGCATTTTTATATTAAAAATACGTTTCACAGGACTAAACGGGTTGTTTTATGTACTGTACACTTTTGATGGAGTTAGCTTCAGAATGACAAGTCATTTTTCCTTTTAAAAATGTTAAAGTTGGGGCACCTGGGTGGCTTAGTCGGTTAAGTGTCTGCCTTCAGCTCAAGTCATGATCCCAGGGTCCTGGGATCGAGCTCCATGTCGGGCTCCCTGCTCAGCTGTGAGCTGCTTCTCCCTCTCCCTCTGCCCCTCCTCCCTGCTCATGCTCTCTCTCTCTCAAATAAATAAGTAAAACCTTAAAAAAATAAATAAAAATGTTAAAGTTATATAGAAAGCATACTTTCTTCATATTAGATGTAGAAGCTACCTGGAATGATTTGGAGAAATTATTTTTTTGGACTTACTGATTTAATTAGAAATTAGTATTAAGTTAGTACTATAATTTTATTGTCACTAACTGAGCTTTTTTTTTTTTTTTTACTACGTACTGATTTCAGGTTGTGGTCATGATTGGTTTTTTGGGTCTTTTTCAGGGGTACCATATGCTATAGGTGCTATTGACATTCTGAATTACCATACATGCTTTAAGTTTGATGTCAGAGTTGTCATTTAATGTAAACAGAAAGTTATCTGTTAGGTTGCACATCATGAACTTTACTTTTAGAAAGTCTTATCTTTTCTGCTCCAGAAATAGCTTTTGGCTATTAGTCATGAATGGCAAAGAAATTAATTTTGAGTTGGTAACATTTGGATGAAAATGTTTCAGTTGAATATAGCATGTATTGAGAGACACTGCCAGTAGACAAATTCTCTTGCTGGGTAGGAATCCTCTAGAACTTAAAATTGGGAAAGTGATGAACTTAATTAAATAACTTTGTTTCTATTTATGGAGAGCTGCTTATGACCTTGGACAAATCAGCCAATTCAGAAGACCTTGGTTTCTTCATAAAATTAGGAGATTTGACTAGATGTGTGAATCTATTAGTTTACTTCTTAGATTTGAAAGACCCTCTTATTTAATAAAAACATAAGATCAAGTGGCTTGTGTTAGAGCTTTATGAATCAATACTAGTCACTAAATCTAGATATAAATCAGTTTACCTTTTTGGGTTTGAATAGTTTCAAACCAATTTTACTGTAAGTTTGAGAGTTCCTAGTTGGTTTGGCATCTCTGAATATTTTTTTTGGTAGTTAGCATGTTGTCTAATACCTACTTTTTAAGTTTTTGTTAGTTATTTGATTTCTGTGATTTGACCTGAACCAATCAAACTTTTTTTTTTAAATGTTTTATTTATTTATTTGTCAGAGAGAGAGAGCACAAGCAGAGAGAGCTGCAGGCAGAGGCAGAAGCAGGCTCCCCGCTGAGCAGGGAGCCCGATGCAGGGCTCGATCCCAGGACCCTGGGATCATGACCTGAGCCTAAGGCAGTCGCTTAACCGACT
Organism: Neomonachus schauinslandi; assembly: GCF_002201575.2. Lineage (NCBI taxonomy): Eukaryota > Metazoa > Chordata > Mammalia > Carnivora > Phocidae > Neomonachus > Neomonachus schauinslandi. The sequence continues at coordinate 100,461,040 of NC_058419.1, forward strand.
GAGCCACCCAGGCGCCCCCCAATCAAACTTTTTTGCTCTCCTGTCCCTTAACAAATTATGAAAAATAAGTACTCCTTCATACTTAAAAAAAGAATTTATTAAAAGTGTATAAAATATGCAGAAAGCATACATCAGTAGTAAACAGCTCAGTGAATTTTCACCAACTGAGCACATTTTTATACCAGCACCTAGATCAAGAAAGTGAACATTACCAGTCACTTAGAAGCCCTTTTGTGTGCCCTTCTGATCATTTACTACCCTACCCACCCCCCCACCATTTCCCTGACTTTTTTTTTTTAATAACTGGAAATTTGTACCTCTTCATCTCCTTCACCATTTTCCTGATGTTTAACATCACATGGTTTTGTCTACTTTTGTACTTTATGTAAATGGAGTCCTCTTGTATTCTTGGGCGACATTATGAATGTGAGATTTATTTATATATTGTGTATAGTTGTAGACTGTTTCTTCTCATTAGGGTATATTCCTTTGTGTGGCTATATCACTATTATTTTGTTGTTGATAGATACGTAGGTAGGTCTCAGTTTTTGGAGAATGTCTTTGTGACCTTGGAGTAGGCTAAGATTTCTTTTTTTTTTTTTTTTAAAGATTTTATTTATTTGACAGAGAGAGACACAGCGAGAGAGGGAACACAAGCAGGGGGAGTGGGAGAGGGAGAAGCAGGCTTCCCGCTGAGCAGGGAGCCTGATGCGGGGCTCCATCCCAGGACCCCGGGATCGTGACCTGAGCCGAAGGCAGACACTTAACGACTGAGCCACCCAGGTGCCACTAGGCTAAGATTTCTTAAACAAGACTTTTTCAATGATAAGTATTTCTTTAGGAATTGCCAATGAAGAAAGAAGAGAGAATTGGTTTATTTTAATATGGACATCTGAAACATTTTTTTTCAATGTTAATAAATAGTAAAATCTTTTAGTCTAAATCTCAGGGAAAGTGTCAGTATTTACAACTAAATTTTCTAGGTGACTGAGGTTTGTGTTTTTATAACTATTTTGGACTGAATTCCTTCAAGAATGTGTCATGTACTTCATTGACTATTTTGACTTGCTGATTTGTAGAAGTTCTTTGTTATGTGCTAGAAATGAGCCCTTGCTGGTTGCATGAGCATGTTTTTTCATTTTTGATGTGTCTTTTGATAAACCAAAATTCTTTAATGTCGTCTGATTTAGAAATATTTTCCTTTGTATTTAAATTAGATACCAGGTTCCATTTAAAATATCCTTCCCTATCTCAGGGTCTTGAAGATATTCTCTTTCATCTTCCAGAAGCTATATTATTTTGGCTTTTTTTTTAAGATTTTATTTATTTAATAGAGAGACAGCAAGACAGGGGACACAAGCAGGGGGAGTGGGAGAGGGAGAAGCAGGCTTCCCACTGAGCAGGGAGCCCGATGCGGGGCTCGATCCCAGGACCCTGGGATCATGACCTGAGCCAAAGGCAGTCGCTTAACCAACTGAGCCACCCAGGCAGCCCTATTTTGGCTTTCATGTATAGGTCTAGCATGTACCTGAAATTGATTTTTGTGTATTGTGTAAGAAAGGGGAAAATACCATTTTCTACATGGCTAGTTAATTGTCCCAGCACGGTCTTTTTCCTACTTTTGTCAGGAATCAAATATTCCTATGTTTGTGGTTCTGTTTCACAGCTGTCTATTCTGTTCCATTGTTCACTGCACTGATACCACACTGTGTTCTTCACTAAAACTTTATCATAAGTCTTGATGATCAGTAGAACAGGTTCTTCCACCTGCTTGTCTTTTCAGAGCATCTTGGGTATTCTTGGGTCTTTGCACATGTATAATGCGTTTTTATCATCATGTCACTTTCCACACATCACATCATGTCACTTTCCACACATCACATGTACACACACAAAAAATCTGTTGGGATTTTGATTGGATTTCTGTGAAATCTATAGAGCAATTTAGAATTGACATCTTTATCATTTTATTTTCTAATTCATGATCATGATCTCTGTTTATTTAGGTCCTCTTTAATTTCTCTCAATAATGTTTATAATTTTCCTCAGGAGAGACGTTTGCAACATTTAAGATTTTTATTCCTAGATACTTGATATTTTTTGATATTGTAGTTTTTGAAGAGATCATTTTGTTTGTTGCTTATCAAAATACAATTGACTTTTATATTGACCTTATATATAACAATTGTGCTAAATGCTTATTACCTTTAGTAATTTATCTTCAGTCTTTTTGTTTCTTCCTTTCGAATTGCTGTACTTTTGTTTCTTAGTGCTGACTAGTATTAAGATTATATTATTGAATAGAAGTGGAAATACAGGGCACCATTGTCTTCTTCCTTTTTGCAAACGGGAAACTTTCAATATTTCTTCATTAAATATGTATTTGCTTTAATTTTTTTCCCAGTTACCCTCTCAAATTAAAGTTTTTAATCTGTTCTTAGTTTGCTAAGGGCTTATCTCATGAGTGATACCGGATTTTTATCAAATATTTATTGTTAAAAAGGAATTATGATTTTGCTCCCTAAATCAGGTTATATCTATTGATTTCCTAATGCTAAATCAACTTTGCATTCCAGGAATAAATCCAGTTAGTTCCAGTTAGTATCACATTTTCCTTAGGAATTTTGGATCTTTGTTCTTGAGTGAGATTGGCATCTAATTTTGTTTCCTTGCAGTGCCCTTGTCAGGTTTTGGTGGCCTTGTAAAATGAGTTAAGGAATATACCTGCTCTTTCTATTCTCTGGAAGAGAGTGTGTTAAGATTGGTTTTATTTCTTCTTTAAAGGTATGATAGAACTGAGCCCTGAAGCCATTTAGGCCTAGAGTTTTCTTTGCAGGAAAGCTTTTAATTACAGATTTAAGTTTTAAAGTAGTAGTAGTATATTTCAGGTTTCTTTCTTTTTTTTTTTTTTTTCTTTTTTAAAGATTTTATTTATTTGACAGAGAGAGACACAGAGAGAGAGGGAGCACAAGCAGGGGGAGTGGGAGAGGGAGAATAAGGCTTTCTGTGGAGCAGGGAGCCTGATGTGGGGCTCGATCCCAGGACCCTGGGATCATGACCTGAGCGGAAGGCAGAGCTTAAAGACTGAGCTACCCAGGCACCCCTCTTTTTTTTTTATTGAGGTACAAACATTGTAACATATAACATTGTATCAGGCCTACAACACAATGATTCCATTTTTTTTTTTTAAGATTTATTTATTTATTTGAGAGAGCGAGAATGAGAGAGAGTACATGAGAGGGGGGAGGGTCAGAGGGAGAAGCAGGCTCCTCGCTGAGCAGGGAGCCCGATGCGGGACTCGATCCCGGGACTCCAGGATCATGACCTGAGCCGAAGGCAGTTGCTTAACCAACTGAGCCACCCAGGCACCCCAATGATTCCATATTTGTATGTATTGCAAAATGATCACCACAATAGGTCTAGCTAACATCTGTCACCATACATAGTTATTACCCCAATTTTTTTTTTCTCTGGATGAAGACTTTTAAGATTTACTGTCTTAACAACTTTCAAGTGTGCACTACTGTATTATTAACTATAGTCACCGTGATGTACATTACATCCCAGGACTTACTTATTTTATAACTGGAAGTTGGTACCATTTGACCTCTTTCATCCATTTTGCCCAGCCTCACTTGCTGCCTCTGGCAGCCACTAATCTGATCTGTTCTCTGTATCTGTGAGCTTTCTTTCTTTTTTTTCTTGAAGATTCTACATATAAGTGAGATCATACAGTATTTGTCTTTCTTTTTTATTATAAATAGTGCTGCAATGAATATGGGAGTTAGTGTTTTTTGAGTTAGTGTTTTTGGGTAAATACCCAGAAGTGGAATTGCTGGATCACATGGTAGTTCTATTTTTAACCTGTTGAGAGACCTCCATAGTGTTTTCCATGGAGGTGGCTCCATTTGCATTCCTACCAAGAGTGGACAAGGGTTCCCTTTTCTCCACATCCTCACCAGCAGTTGTTATTTTTTGTTTTTTTGATATTAACCATTCTGACAGGTGTGAGATAATACTGGTGTGGTTTTTTTTTCACTTTTTTTTTTTTTTTTTAAGTAAGCTCTACACCCAATGTGGGGGCTCAAACTCATGACCCTGAGATCAGGAGTTGCATGCTCTACCAACTGAGCTAACCTGGAGCCTCTCATTGTGCTTTTTTCTTTTTTAAGATTTTATTTATTTATTTGATAGAGTGTGTGCACGAGGACACATACAGGAGGAGAGGGAGAGGGAGAAGCAGGCTCCCCGCTTAGCAGGGAGCCTGACGTGGGGCTTGATCCCAGGACCCTGAGATCATGACCTGAGCCCGAGGCAGATGCCTAACTGCCTGAGCCACCCAGGTGCTCCCTCGTGCTTTTGATTACATTTCCATGATCATTAATGATGTTGAGCATCTTTTCATGTAGCTATTGGCCTTCTTCATGCCTTGTTTAGAGAAATGACTATTCAGAACTTCTGCCCATTTATAAATTGGGTTGTTTGGGTTTTTTTGGCTATTGAGTTGTATGAGTTCTTTATATATTTTGGATATTAACTACTTACCAGAGATATGATTTGCAGATATTTTCTCCCATTCGGTAGGTTGCCTTTTCATTTTTGTTGATGATTTCCTTCGCTGTGCAGAGCCTTTTAGTTTGATGTAGTCCCACTTGTTTGTTTTGCTTTTGTTGCCTTTGCTTTTGGAGTCAGATGGAGAAAAATCTTCAAGACTGATGTCAAGCTTATTATAGCCCGTGTTCTCTTCTAGGAGTTTTATGGTTTCACGTCTTAAATGTTCAAGTGTTGAATCCATTTTGAGTTAATTTTTGGGTATGGGGTAAGATCGTGATCCAGTTTCATCTTTTCCAAGTAGCTGTCCAATTTTCCTGACAGACTTTATTGAAGAGACTCTTCTTTCCCCACTGTATGTTTTTGGCTCCTTTGTCATAATTGATTGTATATGCTTGAATGTATTTCTGGGCTTTCTGTTCTGTTCTCTTGGTCTGTGTGTTTGTTTCTATGCCAATACCATACTCTTTTGATGACTATAGCTTTGTAAGATAGCTTGAAATCAGCGAGTATGATGCCTCCAGCCTTGTTCTTTTTTCCTCAAGATTGCTTTGGCCATTTTTGGGGTCTTTTGGAGATCAATCCTACACATTTTAGTATTGTTTGTTCAAAATACCAAACTGCCATTGGTATCTTTTTTTTTTTAAGATTTTATTTATTTATTTGTCAGAGAGAGATAGAGCACAAGCAGGAAGCCAGGGAGAAAGAGCCTCCCCGCCGAGCAGGGAGCCCGACGCAGGACTCGATCCCAGGACCCTGGGATCATGACCTGAGCTGAAGGCAGATGCCTAACCGACTGAGCCACCCAGGCGCCCCTGCCATTGGTATTTTGATAGGGATTACATTGACTCTGTGGATTGCTTTGGATGATTAGGGACATTTTAACAGTATTAGTTCTTGCAATCCACGAGCACAGACTATCTAGCTATTTATTTGTATCTTCAATTTCTTTCATCACTGTCTTACAATTTTCAGTGCAGACAAATCTTTCACCTCTTTGGTTAAATTTTTTCCTATTTTATTCTTTTTTTCCTTTAATTTTTATTTATTTATTTATTTGACAGAGAGACATAGCAAAAGCAGGAACACAAGCAGGGGAAATGGGAGAGGGAGAAGCAGGCTTCCCGCCGAGCAGGGAGCCCGATGCAGGGCTCCATCCCAGGACCCTGGGATCATGACCTGAGCTGAAGGCAGACGCTTAATGACTGAGCCACCCAGGCGCCCCACCTATTTTATTCTTTTTGCTATAATTGTAAATGGGATTGTTTTCTTATTTCTCTGATAGTTTTTTAGTTAATAGAAATGCAACAGATTCCCGTGTTTTGATTTTGTTTTCTGCAACTACTGAATTCATTTATTAGCTCTTAACAGTTTTTTGGTGGAGTCTTTAGGGTTTTCTCTACATAATATGTCATCTGCAAATAGTAACAGTTTTATTTTTCCCTTACCAGTTTGAATGCTTCCTTCTTTTTCTTGCCTAATTGGTCTGCTAAGATTTCCAATACTATGTTGAATCAAAGTGGTGAGAGTGGGCATCCTTGTGTTGTTCCTGATCTTAGAGGGAAAGCTTTCAGCTTTTTACTGTTGGAGTATGATGTTATATGAGAGCTTGTTATATATGGCCTTTATTATACTGAGGTATGTTCCCTCTGTATCCACTTTGTTCAGACGTTTTATCATAAAAAGGTGTCGAATTTTTTTGCATCTATTGAGATGATCATAGGATTTTTATCCTTTATTTTGTTAATGTGGTGTGTAACATTGATTTGCATGCTTGTATCCCCGGAGTAAATCTCACTTGATTCTGGTATATGATCCTTTTAATGTATTGTTGAACTTGGTTTGTTAATATTTTGCTGAGCATTTTGCATCTAAGTTCATCAATGATACTGGCCTATAATTTTCTTTGATTGTGGTGCCCTTGTCTAGTTTTGGTATCAGAGAATGCTGGCCTTGTAAAATGAGTTTGGAAGTGTTCCCTTCTCTTCCATTTTTTTGGAAGAGTTTGAGAATGATTGGTATTCTTCTTTGAATGTTTGGTAGAATTCACTAGTGTCACTGTCCTGGTGTTTTGCTCATTGGGAGGTATTTGATTATTGACGGAATCTTCTTACTAGTATTTATTCATTTTTATTATTTTATTTATTTGTCAGAGAGAGAGCATGTGCACACAAGCAGGGGAAGCTGCAGGCAGAGGGAGAAGCAGGCTCCCTGTTGAGCAAGGAGCCCGATGTGGGACTCAATCCCAGGACCCTGGGATCATGACCCAAGCCGAAGGCAGCCGCTTAACTAACTGAGCCACCCAGTCATCCCACTAGTAATTGTTCTGTTCACTTACTCTATTCTGCCATAGTTCAGTCTTGGAAGGTTGTATGTTTCTAGGAATTTATCCATTTCTTCCAGGTTTTTCACTTTGTTTGCATATAATTGTTTATTGTGGTTTCTTATGATCCTTTGTATTTATGTGGTATCTGTTGTATCCTCTTTGATTTCTCTTTTTATGTATTTGAGCCCTCTTTTTTTCTTGTTGAGTCTAGCTAAAGGTTTTCAATTTTGTTATTTTTTCATAGAACTAGCTCTTAGTTTTACTGATCTTTTCTGTTGTCTTTTTCATCTTTATTTCACTTATTTCTGCTCTGTTCTTTGTTATTTCCTTCATTCTGCTAACTCTGGGCTTCCCCGCCCCCCCCCCCCCCCCGCCCCCCAGTTCTTTGAGGTGTAATGTTAAGTTGTTTGAGATCTTTCTTGTCTTTTGATGTAGGTATTTTTGCTTTGAACTTTTCTGTTAGAACTGCTTTTGCTGCATTGCATAAATCTTGGCATATTGTATTTACATTTTCATTTGACTCAAGGTATTTCTTTAAAGTTTTAATTTAAATTCCAGTTAGTTAATCTACAGTGTAATATTAGTTTCAGGTGTACAATATAGTGATTCAGCACTTCCATACATCACTTGATGCTCGTCATAAGTGCACTTCTCAATCACCTTCACCTGTTTCACCCCCCGCCCCCCCGTAACCATCAGTTTGTTCCCTATAGTTAAGTGTCTGTTTCTTGGTTTGCCTCTCTCTCTCTCTCTCTCTGTTTTTTCCTTTGCTCATTTGTTTTGTTTCTTAAATTCCACATGAGTGAAATCATACCATATTTGTCTTTCTCTGACTTATTTCACTTAGCATAATATTCTCTAGCTTCATCTACATCATTGCATATGGCAATATTTCATTCTTTTTAATGGCTGAGTAATATTTCATTATGTATTCCAGGAACCTCCATACTGTTTTCCACAGTGGCTGCACGAGTTTGCATTCCCACCAACAGTGCAAGACTGTTGCCCTTTCTTTTTTTTTTTTTTTTT
>NC_058419.1:100469045-100471329 GCF_002201575.2 Neomonachus schauinslandi
TTAAAGATTTTATTTATTTATTTATTTGAGAGAGAGAGAGAGAGAAAAACAACATAAGAGGGTCAGAGGGAGAAGCAGACTTCCCGCTGAGCCGGAAACCCGATGTGGGACTCGATTCCAGGACTCCCGGATCATGACCTGAGCCGAAGGCAGTTGCTTAACCAACTGAGCCACCCAGGCACCCTGTTGCCCTTTCTTTACAGCCTCACCAACACCTGTTGTTTCCTATGTTGTTGATCTTAGCCATTTTGACAGGTATGAGGTGATAGCTCATTGTAGTTTTGATTTGCATTTCCCTGATGGTAAGTGATGTTGAGCATCTTTTCATGTGTCTCTTGGCCATCTGGATGTCTTCTTTGGAGAACTGTCTATTCATGTCTTCTGCCCATATTTTAACAGGATTATTAATCTTTTGGGGGTTGAGTTTGATAAGTTCTTTATATATTTTGGATACTAACCCTTTATCAGAGGTCATTTGCAAGTATCTTCTCCCCATTTCATAGGTCGCCTTTTTTTTTTTTTTTTAAAGATTTTATTTATTTATTTGACAGAGAGACAGCGCCGAGAGAGGGAACACAAGCAGGGGGAGTGGGAGAAGTAGAAGCAGGCTTCCCGCAGAGCAGGGAGCCTGATGTGGGGCTTGATCCCAGGACCCTGGGATCATGACCTGAGCCGAAGGCAGATGCTTAACGAACTGAGCCACCCAGGCGCCCCACCATAGGTCGCCTTTTTGTCTTGTTGATTGTTTCCTTTTCTGTGCACAAGCTTTTTATTTTCATGTAGTCCCAGTAGTTTATTTTTGCTTTTGTTTCCCTTGCCTCCAGCGACATACCTATAAAGAAGTTGCTATGGCCTATATCAAAGAAGTTACTGCCTGTGTTCTCTTCTAGGATTTTTATGGTTTCAGGTCTTACATTTAGGCCTTTCATCCATTTTGAATTTATTTGTGTGTATGGTGTAAGAAAGTGGTCCAGTTTCCTTCTTTTGCATGTTGCTGTCCCATTTTCCCAACACCGTTTATTGAAAAGATGGTCTTTTTCCCATGGGATATTCTTTCTTGCTTTGTCGAAGTTTAATTGACCATGTAATTGGGAGTTCATTTCTGGGTTTTCTTTGCTCTCCCGTGGATCTATGTGTCTATTTTTGTGCCAGTATCATACTGTTTTGATTGCTGTAGCTTTGTAACATAACTTGAAGTCTGGAATTATGGTGTCTTCAGCTTTGCTTTTCTTTTTCAAGATTGTTTTGGCTATTTGAGGTCCTTCATGGTTCTATACAAATTTTAGGATTGTTCTAGTCTGTGAAAAAACCTGTTGGTATTTTTTTGGTAGGGATTGCATTAAATGTGTAGATTGCTGTCTCAATGTATTTTTTTATTTCTCTTTTTGATTTCTTTGTCAACCCATTAGTTATTTAGTAGCATGTTGTTTAATCTCCATGTATTTGTGAATTTTCTATTTTTCTTCTTGTAATTGGTTTTAGTTTCATACTATTGTAGTTAGGAAAAAATGCAAAATATGGCTTTATTTTTTCTTATGACCATTTGGTAAATCCTATATTTATAAAAATTTGTTTCATATGAAGTTTCAAATGTATTGGCATAACAGTTTCACTTTTTTGTCATTTAATGTGTGCAGATTCCTTAGGGATAGTCTTCCCTTTTATTCCTTTTTTAAATAGCTTTGAGTGTACAATTTAGTGGTTTTTAATACATTCACAGAGTTGTCCACCATCATCATAATCAACTTTAGAACATTTTCATCACCCCAAAAAGAAATCCTGCTCCTATTAGCAGTCACTCCCCATTATCTCCCAACCCCTTCCCCTCTTCATTAGCCCTAAGTAATCACAAGTCTTTTTTTCCCCTTATAGATTTGTTTATTCTGAAATTTTCATATAAATAGAGTCATATGATATTTGGTCTTTTGTGAATGGCTTCTTTCACTTAGTGTAATGTTAAGACTTACCTATATTGTAACATCTTTTAGTTTTATATTTTTATTGCCAGAAAATACTACATTTTATGGATATATCACTTTATTTTTTTATTCATCAGTTCATGGACATTTGGGGTGATTTTTACTTTCTGGCTATCATGAATAATGGTGCCATAAACATTCATATACAAGTTTTCATGCAAATGTATATTTTCATTTCTCTTGGGCCTTTTTCATTCATTACTGGGTATATGTATCTCTCCCCCCCCCCCCCTTTTAAAAATAATTTCCATGGCACCTGGGTGGCTCAGTCAGTTAAGCATCTGCCTTCAGCTCAGGTCATGATC
>NC_058419.1:100471429-100743202 GCF_002201575.2 Neomonachus schauinslandi
TGCTTGTGTGCTCTCTCTCAAATAAATAAATAAAATCTTTAAAAAAAATTTCTGTGGTGGTTTAGCAATTAGAGTAATTTTTCCAAAAAACCATTTTAGGTGTTTTTCTATCTTGTTAATATCTGCTTTTATGTTCATTATTTCCTTTTACTTTATTTAGAGTTTACTTTGCTTTTCTTATTCTAACTTCTTAACAGGGGTAGTTAGGTATAAATTTGCAATCTTATTTCCTTCCTAACACATGGATTTAAAACTATCATTTCAAGGGAGACAAACCATGAGAGACTCTGGACTCTGGGAAACAAACTGAGGGTTACAGAAGGGAGGGGGATGGGGGATGGGGTAACCGGGAGATGGGTATTAAGGAGGGCATGTGTTGTGATGAGCACTGGGTGTTATGTGCAACTAATGAATTGTTGAACCTTACATCAAAAACTAGTGATGGGGCGCCTGGGTGGCTCAGATGGTTAAGCGTCTGCCTTCGGCTCAGGTCATGATCTCAGGGTCCTGGGATCGAGTCCCGCATCGGGCTCCCTGCTCCTTGGGAGCCTGTTTCTCCCTCTGCCTTTCTCCCTCTGCCTTTCTCTCTCGCTCTGTCTCTCATGAATAAAAAAAAAAAAAATCTTAAAAAAAAAAAAACTAGTGATGTACTATATGCTAACTGAACATAATAAAACTTGAAAAACAAAACAAAAAATTATCATTTCACTTTCAAGTATTGCTTTACCTGAATCCCGTAATTTTTGGGGGGTAATATTTTCATTATTTCACATCATTTTCTAATTTCCATTGTTATGTCTTCTTTGATCCATTGGTTATTTAAAATTGTATTTTTTAAGTTCTAGTAATAGAATTTTCTAAGTATGCGTATTTTGCAATTGGTTTCTGTCTTAATCACATTTTCCTTAGAGAACTTCCTTTGAGTGACTTTAAAATTTTTTCAGATTTACTTTATGGTCAACCTGTTGTCATTTTTCTGCAGTATAAGTGCTTGACAAATATATATTCTGTAGCTCTTGGATTCAGTGTTCTATGTGCCCATTGGTGAAGTTTGTTAATTGTTTTATATCTGTATCATTACAGATTTTTTGTCTTCTTATTCTTTTAACTACTGAGATTTTTTTTAAAGATGTTATTTATATGACAAAGAGTGAGAGAGAACAAGCAGGGGGAGATGGATAGGGAGCAGCAGGCTTCCTGCTGAGCAGAGAGCCCAACATGGGCTTCATCCCAGGACCCTGGGATCATGACCTGAGCTGAAGGCAGATGCTCAACCGACTGAGCCACCCAGGCGCCCAGAGAGAGATCTTTAAATCTGCCACTGTGATACTGACCTATGTCTGTTTCTCCTAGTAATTCTATCCATTTTACCTATGTATATAACTTGAGGCCATGTTACCAATCACATACAAATTTAGTTAATTATGTTGTTCTGGTGAATTAAACACTTTGTTTTTGAAGTGACTTAAGTCTAGTGATAATTTCGCATGATGTAATTTTCTATCCTTTTAGTCTTTTTTTTTTTTTTTTAAGAGATTTATCCATTTTACAGAGAGAGAGAGAGTGCACACACAAGCAGGGGGAGTGGGCAGAGGGAGAAGCAGGCTTCCTGCAGAGCAGGGAGCCCGAAGCGGGGCTCAATCCCAGGACCCTGGGATCATGACCTGAGCTGAAGGCAGTTGCTTAACCAACTGAGCCACCTAGGCGCCCCTGTTTTTTTTAATCCAATTTTATAATCTTTAATTTTTTGGAGAACATTTAATTGATTCACATTTAATATGATTACTGGTATTTTGGGATTACTTCCAGCATCACATTTCTGTTTCACCTGTTAGATATTTTCTTTGTTTCTTCCTTTATTTTGATAATTTTTTATATCAGTTTTTCCATTATTGGTTCACATACCACATATTCACTTTAATACTTTTGTGATTATCCCAGCCCTCACAGCATGTATATTTCACTTATCAAAGTCTAGTGTTAAGTGATACTTTTACTTTCCTCTTGGTTGAAGCAAGAATATTAAAACTCAGTTCCATTTAACTACCTCCTGACATACATGCTGTTGTCCTGTAATTTCATATTCTGTATATATTTTTTTATAAAAGTTATACACATTTAGTATATATAACTTAATGAGTTCAGAGGTAAGTTTCTGTATGTATCTTAAACTCCCCAAGACATTATTTTATACAGTGTTTTGTTAGGTTTTAAACTGCTTACTTAAACTTTCATGGTTCTTCATTCTTTTCTGCATCTCTGACTTTCCAATTTGGATCAGTTTTCTTTTGCTTTATGATTTTTTGGGTTTGCTGGAAGTTAATTCTGTTGTTATTTGTCTGAAAATATATTTCATTTCCATTCTTTTTTTTTAAAGATTTTATTTGTTTATTTGACAGAGAGAGACACAGCGAGAGAGGGAACACAAGCAGGGGGAGTGGGAGAGGGAGAAGCAGACTCCCTGCAGAGCGGGGAGCCCGATGTGGGGCTCGATCCCAGGACCCTGGGATCATGACCTGAGCCGAAGGCAGACGCTTAACGACTGAGCCACCCAGGTGCCCCTCATTTCCATTCTTGATGGATATTTTCTCTGCAGTGCAATACTAGGCAGTTGTTTTTCTTTCTGCTTCCTAGAGATTGTTTTAGCTTCCATGTTTGTTGCAAATTAAGCTATCTTTGTGTTGCTTCTTTGAAAGTAATCGCCTCCCCCACCCCCCATGCATTTGAGTTTTTCTTTGTTGATTGTGAGTTTGGAATTCATTGATAATTTTTTTTTTTAAGATTTTATTTATTTGAGAGAGAGCTCACGAGTGGGTGGAGGTACAGAGGGAGAGGGAGAAGCAGACTCCCTGCCTAACAGGGAGCTCGACGTGGGGCTTGATCCCAGGACCCTGGGATCATGACCTGAGCGGAAGGCAGATGCTTAACTGACTGAACCACCCAGGTGCTCCCGTTGAGAATCTTAAGTTTGTGGTTTGACTTCATGTATCATTTTTGGAAAATTTCAGCTACTCAAATATTGCTTCTGCCCCATACTGTTTTTTTTCTTCTGGGAGTCCAATTAACTGTGTTATATGGTAGACCTTCTACTTTTTCTTCCTGATCTGTCTTCTGATTTACTGTCTCAACTGTCGATCTGATTTACTATTTCACTGGCTGTTAAACCTGTATATTGAATTCTTAATTTTGGTTTTTATATTTTTCAGTAACAATTACTTTTTATTTCTTTTAAAACCTGCTATATCACTTTTTATGGTATTTTAGTTCATTGCTGAGATCGAGTTGTAATTTAAAAATCTGTTTGGTAATTCCAATATTTGTAGTCTCTGTGAGTCACTTTTTGTTGTTTTGTTTGCTATTTCTGTGGCTTTTGATCTTGTTCTCTTGTCTCCTCAAGTGCCCAGTTCTCTTCAATTGTATGCTGGGCATTGGATTTGGAAAATTATTTTACAAATTATTTGAGACCAAGGATATCTTCCAGAAAGGATTTATTTTTGTGGCATCTGCTTTTTTTTTTAAAGAGAGCGAGAGAGGGGGGGCAGAGGGAGAGAATCTTAAGCAGGCTCCACGCCCAGTGCAGAGCCCAATAGAGGGCTCGAACTCACAACCCTGAGATCATGACCTGAGCCAAAATCAAGAGTTGGATGCTTAACTGCTTGAGCCACCCAGGTGCCCCATATTTTTGTGGCGTCTGCTTGAAAGAATCCAGGATTACTTAGCCTCATCTCAACTTTCAAGATTTTTCTGGGCCAACCAGATGAATCAAGGCCAAATTGCATTCAGTGTATGGACTGATTCATTTCTTTTTTTTTTTTTTTTTAAGATTTTATTTATTTATTCATGAGAAACAGAGAGACAGAGGCAGAGGGAGAAGCAGACTCCCCGCGGAGCAGGGAGCCCGATGCAGGACTCGATCCCAGGACCTTGGGATCATGACCTGAGCTGAAGGCAGACGCTTAACCAACTGAGCCACCCAGGCGTCCCTGGACTGTTTCATTTCTGATTCACCCTTACTAATAAGGTGCTGCTCCTCAGATTCCTAACCTGAAGGTGGGAGAAGAGGATTTTCTTTTGTTCTTCTCAGCTTGTCAGGCTGTCAGATACAGTTTAACCTCCGTTTCTTCTGGATTGTTGGGGTAACTTCTCAGAATTTTCTGGTCCTCTAATCAGTCCAAAAGCACTATCCTGTCGGTTCTTCAGTCATTTACAAAAGTCATTTCTTATATTTTGTGCAGCTCTATTTACATGTCTTCAGCAGGAAGGTTGGTTCAGATCACCTAATGTGCCATAACCAAGAGAGGAGGTCCTTCTGTTGGCTCTTTATGGCAGAATATGATTTTGTCATGTTTCTCTAAGAGTTCAGACTCAGCCCCTAGTTCGCTTTAAGTTTTATGTAATTGCACATGTAATTGTACTCACTTTGATACTTTTGTACGTTTGTATTAAAAGGTTATATTCTGTGTGTGTGTGTGTAAATACAAAGTTTTACCAGAATACTCAGTGTTTTAAGTCTCTTCAACGTTGGGCAGTTTCTAGACCTTGACAATGGACACATTTGTTATATTTAAGTTTCAGCCAAAAATAGTGTCTGGAATGAGTCTCAGAACGTGGAATCCCTCTTCATTGCTATTGAAATTGGGATGTGCAATATCAACTAATTTTTTTTAATGTCGTGGAAAAGAATGCTTTCCTAGCTACACTTTTATCATCATTACATATGTCTCAGTTTATCTGTTTGTAGGTAAGATATATATCTGTCCTTTTGAAATAGAAAGAAAGATGCCGTTGTGCAGAGTTTCCTTTTTGCTGTCCTATGAGAGCTCTCAAACAGCCTCATAAATTAATATAGTCCTTGGGGCGCCTGGGTGGCTCAGTCAGTTGGGCGGCTGCCTTCGGCTCGGGTCATGATCCCGTGGTCCTGGGATCGAGCCCCGCATCGGGCTCCCTGCTCAGTGGAGAGTCTGCTTCTCCCTCTCTCTCTGCCTACTTGTGCTATCTCTCTGTCAAATAAATAAATAAAATCTTAAAAAAAAAAAATATAGTCCTTTACAAGTGAGAACCATTTTCCTTCTTTGTATAGTTTCCATAATAGCCTTGTGAGGTGGTGTGATAGTTATGTGGTATTACACAAAGGATTAGGAAACAGGGCCTAAGAGAAGTTAAGTGACTTGTCTGTGGCTCTACACCTGGTTAAGGACAATGACCACTAGAGCGTTTTTTCATCTCTTGTGACCTGTTAAAGCTTGTCTGTAGATACTCACCGATTGCCCAGTTTTGTCATGTTATGCTTTTTTCTTTCTATAAACTAAATGATAGAATGACTTCATGACTCATGTCCTAAGGATTTTGACAGTTGGGAGATAACTCCTTCATATCCGATCCTCACTGACTTCCCCCCGCCCCGGCCATTTCTAGAACATGGTTCCACTAAGCTCTGGAATTTGCCAACTCCGCTGCCCTGTTGGAAAGCTTGCTTTGTTACTAGTCTTTTGTCTTCCCCACATGTACAGTCAGTCCCTTTCCTTCTCTTTAGACATGTTTCAGTTTTTCCAGTTCTGAGACATACCTTTTTTTCCCCTAACATATTTGCCATCCTTGTCATTCTTATGGTTAAAATCAAACTCTAACTCCTTTACTGGATATCTTCTGTAAGGCTTCTTTTCTTATTCTCTAATCACTCTTGATTAAGATACTAGTCAAAATCTTGTTTGCTCTGATCACGTGAATCTTAGGGGGAACAAAAAGCGTTTCTGCCTTGGACCCTTTTGGCAGCATTAGAGTCAGTGCTTCACCACAAGTACGGTGGTGCCTCTGCTTCTGCATGGTGCTCACATCGTATTTGCAGTGCCCTGGTTATGGTAACCTTGAACAGTTATATTAGGTCTGTGAATGTCAGATGTCCTTGTTTACTTGGAGTATACTCAGTCACATAGTGTTCGTTTACTACATATTAAAGGGTATGCGGATGTGGCCTCAAATTCAATATTACTCCATTTTTTTTTCAAGAACTATTTTTTTAAATCCCTGTAAGGATTCTTTTCTTGAAAGTTCATTTATTAGTTTTGCCTCCTGTCCCACTGACAAATCTGTCATGCTCTGAAATGTTGATGGAGGGGCGCCTGGGTGGCTCAGTTGGTTAGGCATCAGACTCTTGCTTTCGGCTCAGGTCATGGTCTCAGGGTCGTGAGATTTGAGCCCCGTGTGGGGCTCTGCACTCTGTGGGGAGTCTCCTCCTCTCCCTCACCCTCTGCCCTCTGTCCCTGTTTGGGTGCGCGCGCGCGCTCTCTCTCTCTCTCTCAGATCTTAAAAAAAATAAAAAATAAAATGTTGATAGAACTGTGACTGGTGCCATTATCTTTTGAATATCCTCATCAGAACATTTGCATTTTTTCCCTTCCTTTTTTAAACTCCTCTATTTTGTTGTCTACTTTATTTTTCTTCAGTAAATTTGATTTACCTGAACCCATCTCTCCCTTCTCTGAACTGTGTGTTACTAGGGTATGCAGTATGTTCTTTTTCACCAGCTCAAGTGGAAGCTTTAAAACAGGGCATGGGCTTCACAGTCTTGCTTTATCACTTATTGCAGAGCGTTGCATATAACAACTTTTCATTAAATACGTAGATTAATATGTGTAATATAATCAGTTATAAATGATAATGTGATAATTATAATTAATAATAGGATTACTAATTTTAATATTAATATTAAACTGATAGTTAAATTGAACAGTGTTGGCTTTTTAAGGATTTTCTCTCTGGACTGCTTTAAGAAGCCTTGCAGTAGTTTTATATCCCCAGCTTCTTTTTCTGCAGTCTCTGTACAAAATAATGAAAATGGTCAGCTTTTAAATGTTAATTTGAATTCATTGATGTTTTCTCCTTAAAGGACTCCGCAGTGACTCCTAGCTGATTGCTTTTTATTTTTGCCTTTTTATTTGTGAACATTTCGAAATGTACACAAATTAAGTTCAGTGAACCTCTGTGCTGCGGTCATCAACATTTCACCATACTTGTTTCCTCTTCCCCCAGCCCACTGTTCTGCTGAGAATTTATAGCATATCTAAGACATTGTTTTATTCCTAAATAATACGTCTCTAAAACAGCACCTTTTCTTGCATTACTGCAATAATGCATTATCATATACAACACACCTGATAATGATTTCTTAATAGCTGATATGGTATTTTGTCCAGGTTCAAGTTTCCCTGGTTCTTTAAAAAATTTTTTTATATAGTCTGATTTGTCAGCAGGCTTAGGTGATAACATCCTGATCCCTTCATGAAGCCCCACTTTTTACCTAATTCTTTTACTATCCATTGATTACCAATGCATGGATTAGTTATTTAATTAAAAATTAAAAAATTGAGGGGCGCCTGGATGGCTGAGTTGGTAGAGCATGTGACTCTTGATCTTGGGGTTATGTGTTCAAGTCCCACATAGGGCGTAGAGTTTACTTATTAATAAATAAATAAAACAAAGTAGTGATTGTTCTGGTTTGGTCACTTCTGCCATTATTAGCTGTAATCTTTCTCTGTAGAAGAATTTTTCCTCATTCAGTAGGGCTACTTGGTTAACCTAAAATATCTAGTCAGTTCTTGAGTTGTTAATAATGCCTTTTGGGGAACTGAAGACTGCTTTCTTCTTTTTTAAATTGATGTGTAAGTAGTGTACAGTGTTACATTAGTTTCAGATGTCCAATACACTGATTCAACAATTCTATATATTACTCAGTGCTCACCACAAGTGTAGTTACCATCTGTCACCAAACAACATTATTACAATATTACTGACTACATTCCCTATGTTACTTTTCATTTCAGTGACTTATTTTATAACTAGAAGTTTGCACATCTTACTCCCCTTTGTTTCACCCATTCCCCCACCCACCTCCCCTATGGCAACCATCAGTTTGTTCTCTCCATTTAAGAGTCTGTTTTATTGTTTGTTTTGCTTTTTAGATTCTACATGTAAGTGAAATCATATGGTATTTGTCTTTCTCTGATTTATTTCACTTAGCACAATACCTTCTAGGTCCCATCCATGTTGTCTCAAATGACAAGATACCTTTTTTTTTTTTTTTTAAGATTTTATTTATTTGACAGAGAGGGACACAGTGAGAGAGGGAACACAAGCAGGGGGAGTGGAAGAGGAAGAAGCAGGCTTCCCGCGGAGCAGGGAGCCCGATGCAGGGCTCGATCCCAGGACCCTGGGATCATGACCTGAGCCGAAGGCAGACGCTTAACGACTGAGCCACCCAGGCATCCCGGCAAGATAACCATTTTTTATGATTGAGTAATACTCCATCATACACACATACGCGCGCATACACACACACACACACACACACATACATGCTGTATCTTCATTCGTTCATTCATCTACAGATGGACACTTGAGTTGCTCCCATATCTTGGCTATTGTAAATAATGCTGCAGTAAACATAAGGGTGCATGTATTTTTTCGAATTAATGTTTTCATTTTCTTTGGGTAAGTACCCAGTAGTGGAATTTCTATTTTTAATTTTTTGTGGAACCTCCATACTGTTTTCCACAGTGGCTATACCCATTTACCTTTCCACCAACAGTGAATGAAGATTCCCTTTTCTCTACATCCTTCCCAACACTTGTTATTTCTTGTCTTTTTGATAATAGCTATTCTGACAGGTTTAAGGTGGTATTTCATTGTGATTTGCATTTCCCTGATGACTGAGAATCTTTTCTGTGTCGGCCATTTGTATGTCTTTGGAAAAATGTCCATTCAGGTCTTCTCATTTTTTAGTCAGATTATTTGAGGGTTTTTTTGGCCTTGAGTTGTTAGAAGTTCTTTTTATATTTTGGATATTAGCCCCTTATCAGTTAATATCATTTGCAAGTATCTTTTCCCATTCAGTAGGTTGCCTTTTCATTTTGTTAATGCTTTTCTTTGTTGTGTAAAAGCTTTTTATTTTGATGTAGTTCCAGTAGTTTAATTATGCTTTTGTTTCCCTTGCCTGGGGGACATATCTAGAAAAATGTTGCTAAGGCTGATGTCAAAGAAATTACTAGCTATGTTTTCTTCGAGGAGTTTTGTATTTTCAGGTCTTACATTTAGGTCTTCAATCCATTTTGAGTTTATTTTTGTGTATGGTGTAAGAAAGTGGTCCATTTTCGTTGTTTAGCATGTAGCTGTTCAGTTTCCCAGCACCATTTATTGGAGAGACTCCTTTCCCCATTGTATACTCTTGCCTCCTTTGTCATGGCTTAATTGACTAAGTGTGGGTTTATTTCTGTGCTCTCTATTCTGTTTCTTTGATCTATGTGTCTGTTTTTGTGCCAGTACCATAGTGTTAATTATTACAGCTTTATAGTATGTCTTGATATCTGGGATTGTAATACCTCCAGCTTTGTTCTTTCTCAAGATTGCTTTGGCTATTCAAGGTCTTTTGTGGTTCCATATAGATTTTAGTATTATTTGTTCTAGTTCTGTGAAAAGCACTCCTGGTGTTTCAATGGGGATTACACTGAATGTATAGATTTCTTAGGGTATTATGGATATTTAAAAAATATTCTAATCCATCAGTACAAAGTATCCTTCCATTTGTGTCTCTTCAGTTTCTTTCATCGGTGTTTTATAGTTTTCAGAGTATAGGTCTTTCACCTTCTTGGTTAAGTTTATTCCTAGGTATTTTATTCTCTTTGGTGCAATTGTAAATGGAATTGTTTTAATTTCTGTTTCTACTACTTCATTATTAGTGTATAGAAATGCAACAGATTTCTGTATATTAATTTTATATCCTGCAATTTACTGAATTCATTTATCAATTCTAATAATTTTTTGGTGGAGCCTTTAGGGTTTTTTCTATATAGTATCATGTCATCTGCAAATAGTGAGTTTTACTTTTTCCCTACCACTTTGGTGCCCTTTTTTTTTTTTTCTTTTTCTTGTCTGATTGCTCTGACTAGGACTTCCAGGTCTATGTTGAGCAAAAGTGTTGAGTGTGGACATCCTTATCTTGTTCCTGATCTTAGAGGAAAAGCTCTCACTTTTTTGTTGTTGAGTATGCTGTTAGCTGTGGGTTTTTATATATGGCTTTTATTGTATTGACGTATGTATGTTCTCTCATCCTACTTTGTTGGGAGTGTTTATTGTGAGTGGATGTTGTACTCTTTCAAGTGCTTTTTCTGCATCTGTTAAGATGATCATAAGGTTTTTATCCTTTCTCTTGATTATTTGATGTATCTCATTGATTTGCGAATATTGTAGCACCTTTGCATCCTTGGAATAAATCCTACTGATCACAGTGAGTGATTCTTTTAATGTAATAATGAATTTGGTTTGCTCATATTTTGTTGAGGATTTTTGCATCTGTGTTCATCAGGAATATTGCTCTGTAATTTTCTTTTATTGTAGTATCTTTGTCTGGTTTTGGTATCAGGGTAATGCTGGTGTCATAGAATGATAATGGAAGTTTTCCTTCCTATTTTTTGGAATACTTTGTGCAGGATAGGTATTAACTCTTTAAATATTTGGTAGAATTCACCTGTGAAGCTGTCTGGTCCTAGACTTTTGTTTTTTGTAAGTTTTTTGATTACTAATTCAGTTTTATTGCGACTATAGTAATCATTCTGTTCAAATATTCTATTTCTTCCTGATTCAGTTTTGGAAGATTATATGTTTCTAGGAATTTAGCCAACTCTTCTAGGTTGTCCATTTTCATGCTGCATAGTTTT
This sequence comes from Neomonachus schauinslandi, assembly GCF_002201575.2. NCBI lineage: Eukaryota > Metazoa > Chordata > Mammalia > Carnivora > Phocidae > Neomonachus > Neomonachus schauinslandi. The sequence continues at coordinate 100,482,139 of NC_058419.1, forward strand.
TGGTAGTAGTCTCTTACAGTCCTTCGTGTTTTTGTGGTGTCAGTTGTTACTTCTCTTTCATTTCTGATTTTATTTATTTGAGCTCTCTTTTTTTCTTGATGAATCTGGCTAAAGATTTATCGATTTTATCTTTTTCAAGAACCAGCTCCTGGTTTCATTGATCTTTTTTTATTGTAGTTTTAGTCTCTATGTCATTTATTTTTCCTGTAATCTTTTACTACTTCCTTCTTTCTACTAGTTTTGGGCCTTGTTTTTTCCTAGCTTCCTTAGGAGTAAGGTTAGGTTGTTTACCTGACATTTTTCTCATTTCTTCAAGAAGGCTTGTATTGCTATAAACTTCCCTCTTAGAAGTGCTTTTACTGCATCCCAAAGATTTTGGACCAGCATATTTTCATTTTCATATGTCTCCATGTATTTTTTTGATTTCCCGTTTGATTTCTTGGTTGACCCGTTTTTTAGTAGCATGTTGTTTAGCCTACATGTATTTGTGTTTTCCAGATTTTTTTCTTGTAATTCATTTGTAGTTTCATACTGTTTTTGTCAGAAAAGATGGTTGATGTGTTTTCAGTTTTCTTAAAATTATTGAGATTTGTTTTGTGGCCTTACATGATATCTTCTGGAGAACGTTCTGTGTGCACTTGAAAAGAATGTGTATTCTGTTGTTTTTGGATGGAATGGTCTGTTTATATCTGTTAGGTCCATCTGGTCTAATGTGCCGTTTAAAGCCATTCTTTCCTTTTCATTTTCTGTCTGAATGATCTATCTGTTGATAGAAGTGGGGTGTTAAAGTCCGCTACTGTTATTTCATTACTGTCTGTTTCTCCCTTTCTGTCTGTTAATAACTGTTTTATGTATTTTGGTGCACCTATGTTGGGTGCAAAGATGCGTACAATTATTATATCCTCTTATTGCATTGTTTCCTTTATCATTATGTAGTGCCTTTCTTTGTCTTTTGCTCCAGTCTTTGTTTTAAAGTCTATTTTGTCTGTTATAGGTGTTGCTACTCTGGCTTTTGTACATAGTAAGCTTTTTTTTTTTTTTTTAATAGGCTGTGGAGCCCAACATGGGGCCTGAACCCACGGCCCGAGCTCAAGACTTGATCTGAGATCAGGAGTCAGGTGGTTAACCGACTGAGCCACCCAGGTGCCCCTGTTACCCTGGCTTTTTTTTTTTCCTCACTTGATTTGTATGATAAATGCTTTCCCATCCCTTCACTTTCAGTCTACATGTGTCTTTAGTTCTAAAGTGACTCTCTTGTAGACCGTGTATAGATGGTTCCTGTTTTTTTAATTCATTGAGTGACCCTGTATCTTTTTTTTTTTTAATTAAGTAGGCCCCACACCCAGTATGAGGCTTGAACTCATGACCCTGAAATCAAGAGTTGCATGCTGTACTGATAGCCAGCCAGGCAACCCTTAACCTTGTATCTTCTTATTGGAGCTTTAGTTTATTTACATTTAAAGTAATTATTGATAGGTATGTACTTATTTCTGCTTTCCTCTTTATATAAGGCTATTTTTTCACTGAGGCTTATGATCAAGTATTTTTCTTTTTTCATATTTTTGAGTGATAGATGAGTGACTTTGTGAGTTGGGTTATGGGGAGGGCCTCCCAGTCTTTAGTGAGCAGTTGTAATTCTATTGAGAAGGTATAGCAGGTGACAAAGAACCATATACCCTCTTTGCTTTTGGGCTTTGCAGTGAGGGTGTGGTGCTCATTTGGGGTGTGGAAATCTAAAAAAATCCTTTACTTTACCAGAGAATAACTTAGACTTGGTATGGAGTCATTTAAATTTTAAGACCTATGGCTCTTAAAGAGCCTGAAACCCATTAATTTTAATGGCTAGTATAAATGGGGAGCTGTAGGGACCCCTGATGGTTTGGCAGAGATGCAGTTAAAGTTCCTCTTGCTAGCTTTCTGTGAAGACGAAACCTCAGAAAAGCTTTGCCCTAACCCTAACCCTCTGCTGTTGCCGGCTCTCCCTTAGGTACTGGAAGTGACTTAGTGGGAAGGGGAACAAGGTGACTGATATAGTCAGGTGAACTTTCTATTAGTATTGATGGAACATCAACTTTATTCTCTGGAATTTCATGTAGTAAAGCGGTACAAACAGCTGCTTTCTCTTTCATGACCATTTATTTGCTGTATAACTTGCTCATGCTCTTTTCTTTAAACCTTTCATAGTTGAAATCTTACCTGTTGGGTCTTTAATTTTTTTAGGATAGTGTCTGCAGCCTTTTCTCAAGTTTTTCACCGTGAATTGTTGTGTGTCAAACTGGACAAGGTATCTTATTTGAAGCTTCATCATTTGAAAAATTGGAGGTAAGGAGTGTATATCTATATATATGTCTTTATTTCTGTAGTTATTAGAACAACAGCCTTTTTTGAAATCTGATCTGTATTGCTGTTAACATGTTTATCTTATCCCCTCACTCCCATCCCTTTTGTGCATTGAATAGCAAGGATGAGAAAATAAAAGATGTCCAGGTAACCTCAGATGTCCAGGCCCTTAATTCAGGACCCTAAGGAGGTCTTTGTAGATTTCATTGTTTTAATTAGAAGCCTCACCAGCCAACGGAAGGGTAATTTAGCAGTTGATTTTGAATTAAAGGGGCAAATCCTACCCAGGTTCCAGACACCCAGTGGTTGTGGCTCGAGCTGGTAGAGCTTCAAAGACCTGCCCTCAGGAGTAACTGAGTGTGATGTGTGCATATGCTGATCTTCCAACTTCCTAGTTTTTGTTGTAATTTTTCTTACAGGGCCATGTTCAACAACCAAGTTGTATAGATGATAAATCTAGTATTATAAACAAATACGGGTATAATTTTTTAAATGGTAGCATCATTCTTGCTTTGAGCCATTGATAGATCTGTTTCAAGAAAGACGGCATAATAATATCACCTTTGATTTCTATCTAGATAGTTTGTTTTTCCACCTTATACAAACGTTCCCACTCTTTTAAAACATCTGTTTCCTAGTATAATAACATGTGTGGGTGTGTGTTGTGAATTAAACACTGGACAAGATGTTATGAGGCCTGTTTTATAAACTTAGCTTTTTTAGCAAATTTTAAAATCCCTGTGGCCTTCAGTTACCTTCTTGTGTAAAACAAGGGGATTGTACTGAGGTTGGATTCAGGGTTTCTCAACCTTGGCACTATTGACATTTGGGGCCAGATAATTCTTTGGTGTCAGGGGCTGTCCTATGCCTGTAGGATGTTGAGCAGTGTCCTTGGCCTCTGCCTACCAAATGCCAGTAGCATCTCTCTCCACTATGACAACTATAATTGTCTCCAGACATTTCCAAATGTGCCTTTTTGGGCAAAATCATCCCCAGTTGGGAGCCACTTGGTTACATGATGCGTAGAGTTCCTTCCAACTTTCTATTTCTATTGTTTTTATTTCAAAAAATCCTATTCTTTGCAACCTAGCTTAAATATCATCTCTTCGATGAAGCTTTCCTTCATGCTCTTTTTCCTTGTCTTATTTTAATTGTTTCTGTATCTGACAACTTATTATAAAACTTAATCCCACTCTACTCTGTCATTGTGTTTCTTTGAGGGCATGGGTCTTCTCTACCTCTAAGCTGCGTACTCAGATTTTGTTAAATGAATGAACAGTGGATTTGGGAGGATTATCAGGTTTGTCATTGTTAAATAAATGATTATAAATGATATTTTTGTTCATCTTTCTTACCTTGGAAATTCCCACAGTTTGTGATCTTGAATTTCTGGGTTTAGGAAACTGATTACTTAAAAAAATCTTTTTAGAAGGCAGGAACCTCCAGTAGTATGTGAGGAAGCCACACAAAACACATTGAGGCTGCATTTGAGAAAGATAAAGTCACATAAAAATTCATAACATAAAGAGATGTTTTGGCTTTTTTTTTTTTTTTTTTAAGATTTTATTTATTTATTTGAGAGAGAGAGAGAATGAGAGAGAGCAAGCACATGAGAGGGGAGAGGGTCAGAGGGAGAAGCAGACTCCCTGCCGAGCAGGGAGCCCGATGCGGGACTCGATCCAGGGACTCCAGGATCATGACCTGAGCCGAAGGCAGTCGCCTAACCAACTGAGCCACCCAGGCGCCCCGAGATGTTTTGGCTTTTATATCCAGATGTTTCTCAACTCCATTTGGTTAATTAGAAAGCTGCCATCTATTCAGATAAAAGTAAAATGGAAAGGTAGTAAATATTCTTTCTTACATAACCTATAATACCTTGCTATATTGTAAGTCAGTGTTTCTCATAGCAAACCACAGTAAAACAAAAAAATAAACAACACATTTAAATCATGATTTAATACATATCCACACTCAAACAAGTTTTTTGAACCACTGTTGACCATTACTGTGTATAAAGCACTCTGATACTTTCTATGACATTTCTTTTTTTTCCTTAAATACTTGTCATCACCCAATAAATTTGTTACACAATTCACTAATAGGCCACAACTTACCATTTGAAAAACACTGTTATAAGTAATCTCTTTAATAAAATGTGGATATGATCTGCCTCTAGCATGTGTTACCAGTCAGTTGTCCTGTCTTTCTTTTTAAATAATGCCATTTAAGAATTGACCTAATGAAGACCTTGGAGGGAGGGACGGCAGGCCAAGAGAGCGGCACCCGGGTCCGGTGCCGAGCCTAAGCCAGCCGGACGGGAGGCAGCCCACCCGCAGCCTCGACCTTGGCCCTGCCAGCATGGCTGGCTGGACCATATGGACTGAGACCCAGAGCTGGGGTAAGGATGACATCAGGAAAGTGATGGCAACCATCGAGAAGGTCTGGAGATGGGAGATGTCCTGGGTGACTGTGGGCAACACTTCCCTTCACATCTTCAAGTGGGTGCTAGTGGTGGATCCCCAGGAGGAAGAGTGACAGAGGGCAGGTGGGGGTGCAGAGAAATCCTCAGGCCTAGAGTGGCAGGGCAGGGACACCAGTCCCCGGGCGCAGGGTGGCCCTCCTCATCCTGCTGGATCTCCCTGAGAACCATAATCAGTTTCCATTCGGGAGGCTCCCTGCAAAAGGGCACCGAGCCCAGCCCTGGGGGCATCTGTCAGCCCAGCTGCCCTGTCACTTGCCAGACCACCAGAAGGGGTCGCAGAGGATGCTCGGCCCCCATGGCTGGGCTAAAGAGAGCAATCCTGGAAGCATTACTGCAGGCAGCACTGATGAACCCCAGTGCTGACCAAGGAGGATTCTGTTCCAGAATTGCTGGAGGCTGAGGCCTTTGGAGTTTACCCTGTCTTTGAGCTAGTGCCGCCTGTCCCCAGGGCAGACCAGGGTGACACAGAGGACTCAGAGGGCACCCCCTCCCCCTACTCAAGCACATCTGCCCAAATGCCCCTGACCCCTGAGAAGCCGGCCTGTCTGTCCTGTTGCCTGAGGAGCCCCTTTGGCTTTTTACAAATAAACACCCTTTTGTTTAAAAAAAAAAAAAAAACAAGACCTTGAAACACCTTGATTCCCAATTAATGTAAAATCCTGTATTTTGTCATTTATACTAAGTATTTAGTGTGCACAAGGCGCTGTTGGTTTTTTGTTCTCAAGATTTACAGTGATAATACCTAGAGGAGAATAAAAAGTTAAAAAACATTATTTCAGGTGTTCATAGTGGTAATAAACGCATGACTTTTTGGGCATTTAGGAAGGGGAGAAAGCTGTGGTGATTTAGGTCACTGGGAGAAAGCATGAATGTGGGGTGGATTTCTCATTGTCATATCAGAGATCCGAAAAAGCTATTACATGTGGTAGAAAACAGCATTCATGTAGGTGCCCAGGACTTTGGCTCATTTTTTGGGTAATGTTTAAGATAAAGTAATTGAGAAATTAAAAAGTAAGAAAAAATATGGTAAAGTGCTGAAAATATACAGATAAACAGGGTATGTTAACTCTCCTGTGGTTATAAAATGAGGTTCAGTCAGGAGATTAATTAGAGACTTGTATCTGTGGTCCCTCTGATATAAGGCATTATTTGCCCCCAAATGATAAAGTTAACATTGGATTATTAGGTTTACTGGATGAAGGTATGGTAGTTCCCCCCCCCCCCTTATCCACAGGGAATACGTTTGAAGATACCCAGTGGATTCCCCAAACTGCAGATAGTACCAAACCCCATAATACTATGTTTTGTTTTGTTTTTAAGATTTTATTTATTTATTTGACAGAGACAGCGAGAGAGGGAACACAATTGGGGGAGCCGGAGAGGGAGAAGCAGACTGCCCGCTGAGCAGGGAGTCCAACGCGAGGCTCGATCCCAGGACACCGGGATCATGACCTGAGCCGAAGGCACACGTTTAATGCCTGAGCCACCCAGGCGTCCCTACTCTGTTTTTTTCTGTATATAACCTGTGATAAAGTTTGTAAAGTAGGGACAGGAAGAGATTAATAGTCATAAAATAGAATATTTATGACCGTATACTGTAATGAAAGTTATGTGAATGTGGTGTCTCTCTTAAAATAGCTTATTTTGGGGCACCTGGGTGGCTCAGTTGGTTAAGCAACTGCCTTCAGCTCAGGTCGTGATCCTGGAGTCCCAGGATCGAGTCCCACATCAGGCTCCCTGCTTAGTGGGGAGTATGCTTCTCCCTCTGACCTCTCCCCTCTGGTGCTCTCTCTCATTCTCTCTCTCTCTCAAATAAATAAATAAAATCTTGAAAAGAAATAGCTTATTTTAGGGGCACCTGGGTGGCTCAGTCGGTGAAGCATCTGCCTTCGGTTCAGGTCATGTTCCTGGGGTCCTGGGATTGAGCCCCGCGTTGGGCTCCCTGCCCAGCCGGGAGCCTGCTTCTCTCTCTTCCCCTCTCCCTCGCTTGTGCTCTCTCTCTCTGTCTGAAATAAATAAATAAAATATTTTTTTAAAAAAAGCTTATTGTACTGTACTTACCCTTCTTATGATGATGATGTGAGATGATAAAATGCCTGCCTGATCTACAGTGGGATGAATGGCATAGGCACTGTGACATAGCGTTAGGCCACTATTGACCTTCTGATGCTTTGTTGGAAGGTGGATCCTCTGCTTCTGGACTGCAGTTGACCACGGGTAACTGAAACTGCAGGAGGCGAAACCACATGTGAGAGGGGACTATCGTAGTTTCTGAATGATGGGGAGAGAGAATACTCATCTGTCAAAATAAGCCAGTAAGGTTACTGTTCTTTATATAAATTGCTCTTCATGGAACAGAAATGGATTGTACCTAATCCAGCATTTTTTTAAAAAGATACTTATTATTTTGGCCGTACAATTTAAAGTTTCTTACGTGCTTGCAGGGCCTGGGCTTCATCCTTTCTTCTATAAATAGATGGCTCAGGATGCTACGTCACAACCAGGTGTGCTTCAAAAGCCTTAAGAAAACAAATGTTGGGTTATTTTTTTATTTTTCTGGACTGCTGCTCTCTTCTTGGGATAATGTAGAATTTAGTTACTGTAGAAAATACTTGTGACCTAAAAGAAAAGATGATGATTCAGCTTGTGATGGTACTTGGGAAGGAACCACCTGCCCTAAAAGTGTGGTCTAGCCTCCTGTGTGCTGTTACCTATAAGCACCAGAAGTCTTGAGTTTTTGTCATGTTTCCATACTGAGTTAGGAAGTTAGCAAAAGGATAACTAATTCCTCATTTTGTCACTTTTCTAGACTACTGAAAAGAAGGTGCTTTTAGAGCTGGAGATGTGAATAAGACTTCTGTGCCAGAGATCATAAATCATCTTGAGGTAAATTTTTTAAAATTAAGTAGATTGTTTTGTACAGTTTTAATTTTACAGAAAAACTGAGAGGATAATACAGAGAGTTCCCATATGCCCAGTACCCAGTTTCTTCTATTATTAATAGATGACCTTGGCATGGTACGTTTGTTACAGTTAATTAACCAATATTGAAACACTGTTATTAACTAAAGTCCATAGTTCACTCCCTTTTCCTTTTTAACTAATGTATTTTTTCTGTTTTAGGATCCCACCGGGATGACGTTTAGTTGTCATGTCTCCTTAGGCTCCTCTTGCTGTGACAATTTCTCAGACTTTCATTGGTTTGATGACCTTGTCAGTTGTGAGGAGAACTGATCAGGTATTTTGTAGAATGTCCCTCAATCGGGATTTGTCTCATGTTTTTCTCATTGTTAGACTGGTGTTCTGGGTTTTGGGGAGGAAGACCACAGAGGTAAAGTGCCATTCTTATATTCTTGTCACATCACGTCAAGAGTACGTACTGTCATCATGATTTATCACTGTTAATGTTGGCTTTGGTCACCTGGCTGAGAAGGTTTATGTCCGCTTTCTCCATTCTCCACTCTAATGTTACTTTTTTTTTTTTTTAAATTCTCTTTTGTACTGTGTTGTTTGGAATGAAGGCACTGTGTAGTCGCCACTTAAGGAGTCGGAAGTTATACTGCATCTCCGTTCGGGTGTTCTACATAAATTATTGGGAATTCTTCTGAATGGGAGATTGTCTCTTCTCCCCTATTTGCTTATTTATTTAGTCATTTCTTTGTATCATTAGAGGTTCATGGATAATTATTTTATACTTTGGGTCATATTCCTTTACCACTTTATTTTGTTGCTTAAATTTTTCTAGCTTTGGCCATTGATGAGCTCTTTTGGTTGGCCCATGTGTTACCTTAACATGCCCCCATTGTCATGGGATGGGGTTCCTTTTGAGCACTTCCTTACTTTCGGGCATTGTAAGATACTCCAGACTTATCCTGTGTATCCCCTGTTTTAGTTCTAGAATCAGCCATTTCTCCTCAAAGCCCTGGTTCCTTTTATTAGAGAATGCTAATGTTATTAGAAATCAAGATCTTAGTACTAGGTAGGCTCACTGCTACTTTGGGGGGGTGATTTTTCTAGGCTCTGTTAGCTGAAATCCCACGTATACACTATCTGTATATTTATGCATGTCTATACATGTTTCTCTGTATCTGTTTTTACATATTTATATCAATATTAAGCTAAACATGAGTTTTTACTGATGTCTTCAACCTAATCCATTACCACATGGATCATTCTAGCCTTCTCTCCTTGCTTGTCTGTAACCTGTCCCAAACAGTGAGAAACCTGGCTTTCACCATTCACCATCAATGTACTTAATTGTTCACTCCTGGTGTGTGTGTGTGTGTGTGTGTGTGTGTGTGTGTGTGTGTGTGTATGTATATATATATATATACACATATATATATAATATAGATGTATATCAGTTTTGTTAACTTCTACCCCTATGGGAAACAGCTTTATCAACTAGAGTGCGTTGCTTATGTATATTTCCTTTTGCCTTTACTTTAGTCTTACAAATGCCACTCATTTCCAAAATTATGTAGGTCAGCACCTTCCCCCCCAACCCTCTGGAATGACATTGTTTCACGCATTTGTAATACAGTTAGATTATGTCATATGGTGTCTGTTCCTTCCTGGGATCCCCTGACCTACTAAATGATCTTAAATTTGCATACTTTAAGGCTCACTCTTGGGGCGCCTAGGTGGCTCTGTTGGTTAAGCATCTGACTCTTGATTTTGGCTCAGGTCATGATCTCAGGGTCATGAGACTGAGCCCTGCATCAGGCTCCGGGCTGGGCATGGAGGCTTCTTAAGATTCTTTCTCTCCCTTTCCCTTGCTCCTCGCCTCCTCAAAAAGAAAAAGGGTTCACTCTTTGTATTATAAAGTTCTATGGGTTTTGACAAGTGCATGATGTCATGTATCTACTATTAGAGTATTATACAGAATAATTTCACCCCCTTAAAATTGCCTATGCTTCATCTATGAACCCTCCCCACAAACCCCTGGCAACCACTGATCTTTTTGCTGTCTCTATAATTTTGCCTTTTCCAGAATGTTCTTGAGATATTTTTATAGTAGGAAACCTTTGATTTTTCTAACCTAGATACCATTTTTTCCTACCACCAATCAGTATTCCTAAATGAACAAAATATTTCTAGTAAGAATCAAGGCTTTCCCATTTCTTTTTTCATATACCACTCTATAAGGGCATTTTGCTTCATTTTTTAATATCCTACTTCTTTGGGGCACGTGGGTAGTTCAGTCGATGGAAGATGCGGCTCCTGATTTCGAGGTCATGAGTTTGAGCCCCATGTTGGGCATAGAGCTGACTTAAAAACTAATAATTGGGGCACCTGGGTGGCTCAGTCAGTTGGGCATCTGGCTCTTAGTTTTGGCTCGGGTCATGATCTCCTAGGTTGTGGGATCAAGCCCCGTGTCAGGCTCCCCACTGGGCTGGGAGTCTGCTTCAGGATTCTCTCCGTCTGCCCCTCCCCACTGCTGGCTCGAGCTCCCTCCCCGTCCCCCTTTTCTCCAAAAAATAATTTAAAAAAAAAAAGAGTAAAAAAACTAATACTCATATCCTGCTTTTTTGTTACCATACTCAGAATTGGGAAAAGATCCCAAGTACCTTTATTTTTATTTTTGTTGGGGAGGTCGTGGGGGGCAGCAGGAGTGGCACATATCATGGGTTCTGTAGAGGTGGCAGCTAGCAAGCAGATACTCACTTGGGAGGACGGGTGCTCATTTTAAATTTAAACTGAATATGGGGGCGCTTGGGTGGCTCAGTCGGTTAAGTGTCTGCCTTCGGCTCAGGTCATGATCCCAGGCGGGCTCCCTGCTCAGCCCGGAGCCTCCTTCTCTCTCTGCCCCTTCCCCTGCTCGTGCGCTCGCTCGTGCTCTCTCTCTGTCTGAAATACATGAATAAAATCTTTAAAAAAAAACAAAGACAAAAAATAAACTGAATATGCTTCTATTTGTTTCTGGGGGACTATATTTAACATGAAGATACTTTTGATTCTTTTAATATAAATATTGATCCCTAGTATATCTCCTTTGAGAATATAGTAGAATGTAAGATAGATGCAACGAATATGTGACTGTTTCAGAATGGTTTCCATTATAATCAAAATCCTGTGGGACGATTGTCTTAGAAATCATCTGGAAGGCTCATTTAGGGGAAATAATATCGTATTCCTATCCCTTCCTTGTTATTTAGTTGCACCTTTACATATGCATGAAAAATCTTGAAATTGGAACCCTTACCTGTACCAGTAAAAGATCATTAGTTATGCTCCACTACTGGCCACTTCTTGTTGCTGCTTACCTAGAAGAATTTACTATCTAGTACAAAAACCCCTTCTATTTTATAATCAGGTTTTGATTTAAACTGTCTTTAAGAGTTTTTGACATCATCAGAGTCTTACGATGTAGCCAGAAGTATAGGAGAATAATGTTTGTTTCCTAGCTTTGCTGCTTGTTGACTCTGTGACTACAGGCAAATTATTTACCCTCTCTGAGCCTCACATTTCCTCATTTGTAAAATGTGGATGATATTATTTGCCTCTCCTGTGGGATAAGGGGGGTTAAATGAGACAAAACACTTAGCCGGTGCCTGGTACGTACATATGGCTCAATAAATATCATCTAAAACCAAAACTTCCAAAGCAACAAGAATATGGGTGAAAATTCCAAAGGTTTATATGAGTATACATGTTTTTGTTCAGTGGTTATTGGCTGGGCCAGACTAATCAGAAAAATGAATGATTCCTTTCCTTAAAAGTTCTCTCAAGGCCAGGCTAACTTTTCCTCAAACCTCAGCAGTGTTCACCTCACCAAACTTAAGATGCTAGCAGTGGCTGTCAGCCTGAGATACTGTTGTCTCTCTAGGGACCACCTGGGGGCGCTTCTAGCATTTTACAGGCCAGGATGCTAACCACCTTGTGACACATGGGGCAAGCTTGCATGATGAAGCATTATTGTACCCCAAATTACCGGATCAGTAGCCGACTGTGGAGACACACTAGACTAGACTGATACAGTACTGGCTTTAAACCTTTTATGGAACATATTGCAGGTGGCACAGACCCTGCTGGTATGCCAGTGGGTGAGGCAACCTCAGGCCTCTGTGTCTGGGACGGCCTAGGGAGTGTGGACAGTAGGCAGGCTGGAAAGTACGTGTCCCTTCTACAGGGCGCAGCCGTGCCTCAGCTGTAGCCACTTGCCTGCTATTGCTGTAGCTTCTGATTTTTTCAGCGAGAAGTTGGGTATCCGGGTGGTTAGGTAAAATTTCTCTATTTTAAAGTGTGGCTCCGGGCACCTGGCTGGCTCAGTCAATGGAGCACGTGACTCTTGATCTCCGGGTGTGAGTTTGAGCCTCACTTTGGGTGTAGAGATGACTTAAAGAAATAAAGAATCTTCAAAAAAAAAAAAATGTGGCTCAGCTTTTTTCTTTAACACTATTGAGGTCAAACCAAGCAGATCAGTGGGCTGGATTTGGCCTATAGACCATTGGTTTGTAACCTCTGCTATAATTATTTTAGGTAGTGAGCTAAAATGTGGCAGAAGTAAACACTCAGGCCTATAACCGCACAACCCTGCATATTTGCTGATCTCAGAAAATATTTGCTGTGGAAACAAAGCACTAGGTGTGAGGTCATTTTCTAGAGTGCGGAGAACGGCAGCATCAGAACAGAGCTTTGGGGGAGCTTTCTCTCTGTTTGGGAGGAGGAATTCTGTTGGAGAAATCCCAGTAGCTGCTTTCTGAGGATCAGAACCCACTGCGCCTTGTGGTGCTGGCACTCCTGAATGGGGGTGGGGGTAGCTGCAACCCTGGAAGAAGGCTCAGAGTGATTCCACCGCTGAGCCTAGCGTCTGGGCCCCCTACTCTCTATGCTGCCCTCAGAAATTGGGAGTTGCCTGCAAAGCTGACAGACCACAAAGGCTCCACCCTGTAGAACTTCTTGGTTTATGTGGCTTTAGAACCCTATGACGATCGTGGGGTTTATGCCTTTAGTATTTCTTCTTATTTTTGATCTAGGGTTACCGCCTACACAGCTCCACAAGCCACAGCTGTGGCCATCTGTGCTTTAGTGGGGGTGTTTCAAGGGTGTCCCAGGAGTTAGGTCACAGCCCAGCCTAGCCAGCACAGTTCAGATACTGCTTGAGTCCTCTGGTTGGTTTCAGATCATGACTCATCACTTTAGAATTGTATAAAAAGAAGCAGCCTATTAAAAGGTTAAGAAACAAAGTCCATATCTATTAAGCATAGTTGTTGCATACATTGATAATATCTGGACAGGAATAGATGGTGTGTTTTGATGTGCATCACATTGAAATCTGTAATATAAGATACTGTAGGCCAGTGTTTCATCTTAGTTGTATTCTGTGGGATTACATGCAAAAACGTAGTGTAGTACTTTATTTTAAAACTTTGTTTTTTAGGGAAACAGGCTCATCTTACTGGCTAGAATACTTTCTATTTGTAAACTATCTGTTTTAACCTCTCAGCAGAAAGGAAATTGCTTTTTTAAAGAAGAATTTTTTTTTTTTAAGATTTTATTTATTTATTTGAGACAGAGAGAATGAGATACAGAGAGCATGAGAGGGAGGAGGGTCAGAGGGAGAAGCAGACTCCCTGCCGAGCAGGGAGCCCGATGCGGGACTCGATCCAGGGACTCCAGGATCATGACCTGAGCCGAAGGCAGTCGCTTAACCAACTGAGCCACCCAGGCGCCCTTAAAGAAGAATTTTAACATGTTTTTAATCATCAGGAAATTATTCAGAGTGTTGTATATTGCAAAATACTTAATGATTATCCATGTCAGTTAGTGCTTATGAAAATGACTGTATAGGGCAGAGTGCTAACCACTGTTCAGATTACGTACATAATCCTTTAAAGAGAAGACATTTTCATATTTGCTGTGAAAAGTAGGTCTGCTGTTAATCATCTTTTCAGGGGACGCCTGGGTGGCTCAGTTGGTTAAGCATCTGCCTTCAGCTCAGGTCATAATCCCAGGGTCCTGGGATTGAGCCCCACGTCGGGCTCCCTGCTCAGCGGGGAGCCTGCTTCTCACTCTCCCTCTGATGCTCCCCTTGCTTGTGCTCTCTCTGTCTCTGTCAAATAAATAAATAAAATTTAAATAAATTTTAAAAAATCATCTTCTCAGATGGTAGCCATCTTTGTGGGTAAGTTGTTGGCTTTGATTTTAAAGATGATTTTTTAATATGTTTTTTTCAAAGGCAAGTATCTGTAACTCTTAAGGGCGATTTTTTTCCTTTTAGCTCTGCCTCTTATATATCCTACAACAGCTTATTTATACAAGGGTTCTTTGCACCCCTCTGAGCCCTTCACTTCCCACCCCTGTAACCCCCTTTTTGGATAAGTTGATGGGGGTTTCTTGTCTTTTTTTCCCCAAAGAAAGACGCTCATTCTCACCCTACTGGCAGTGTCCTTGATACCTACCAGTGACATAGTGGAAAGAACACAGCCTTTGGAGAAGGCAGGCTTGGATTTGAGTCGTGATTCTGCCATATGCCCATTCTGTGAGGTGGTTTTCTTATTTTTAAAAATTTTTTATTTTTTTAAAGATTTTTATTTATTTATTTGACAGAGAGAGACACGGCGAGAGCGGGAACACAAGCAGGGGAGTGGGAGAGGGAGAAACAGACTCCCCGCCGAGCAGGGAGCCCGATGTGGGGCTCGATCCCAGGACCCTGGGATCATGACCTGAGCTGAAGGCAGACGCTTAACTGACTGAGCCACCCAGGCGCCCGGAGGTTGTTTTCTTATTTGTAAGCTAGAGATAATCACAGCTACCTTGGAGGGCACAGTTGTTCAGTAAATGGTATCGGATAGCAGTAGTGGTGAAATTAATGGTAACTTTGGTGTTGGTGGCTCCTGAGGTTTTAAAGGTGGACAGAGCTGGCAGAGAGCTAGCAGCTCCCAAGAGCTCAGAACTGGACAGAACCCAAGCTCTTGCTTGACGCCTGAAGCGTCTTTGTTTTTGTTTACCCTTGTCGCGTAAGGAGGCAGTTGTATTATCCTTATATTTTAAAGGCTTGAAATTAGGGTTGAGAAATGAATAAAACAGTTCTTTGGAGCCACTAGAGAAGCTTGAGTTAAGCTTTTGGGTGCTTCAGAAACTCTTTTTTGACGACAGTTAAATAGCTAGCAAGTGTTCTGAATATGGTTAGCCCCTCAAGTATTGAAGTATCATTTCCTAGTGGGAAAGTTGTCATCATTTCTGTAAATACAAGCAGATTTGATGACTAAGGTCATCCTTATCATTAAATTCAGTGAATTCCATTTTTCTTTTCTATTTCACCTAACAAATGTTCATTGAATACCTAGTCTGTGCCAGACCCTGTGCCTAATCAATTGTATACCCTCAAAGGATATACTGAATTATAGAATCTAAGAGTTGTAGGTCTTAGCCTTTTAATTGAATGCAAATCCTAAAGCCTTAGAGCTGCCTGCAGGTAGCTGCTGACTACTTGAAACGTGGCCAGTCTGAATTGTGATGTGCTGTTCGTATAAAATGCACACTGGATCTCAAGGACCTCGTTGGAGAGAAATATGTAAAATAGCTCATCCGTGATTTTTATATTGATCATATAGTAAAACAATACTATTTTTGATAGATTAAATAAAATATATTGAAATTTCACCTTTGCTTTTTCCTTCAGGTGGCTACTAGAACATTTAAAGGGACTTGCATTATATTTTTATTAGACAGTGCTATCTTAGACCTTCAGTGACTTGGCAGGGTTATTCATCTAGGACTCCTTTGGCTAGTGCAAATTATAGATCACCTTACTGTGAAAATGGCAGATGATGGTTGTTTTGATGAAAATGGTGGGTAATTCAAACAGGTTTAAAGATTTTATTTATTTGAGAGAGAGAACACGCAAGCTAGAGGGAGAGGGAGAGAGAATCTGAAGCAGATTACTCGCTGAGCGCAGAGTCTGACACGGGTCCCTATCTCACGACCATGAGATCATGACCTGAGTTGAAACCCAGAGTTGGCCATTTAACCGACAGAGCCACCCAGGTGCCCTCGAACAGGTTTGAATTGACCCTAAGGACTAAAGTTAACACTAAGGACTTTGAAATAATGTACATTTTAAATTAAGCCTGGATTGTTAATCTGGTAGAATTTAGCTTTTCAGATATCAGGGATATTTTAAGAGTAGAAAACTGGAAAAACATACTCAAAGATTGAGTAGCTTAAATCTATTTTCCCTTTTTCCTAAGCATTCACAAATTGTTCTACAGGGGTGATCCCTGATCCCCCAATATTTTATTGGGGGTGTGTATAGGAGGTAGGGGACAAGGTTCGTCTATATATAATTATTTTATTAGGTAGATTGGTTTGGTATAGTAAAAGTGACTCTTCATTATTTAATTATTTAACAGACATTTGAGCAATTGTGAGCTCAGGCTCTGGAAATGTAGGGGTGAACAAAGCATAGCCCTTGAATAGAACTACAGCCTTTTTGTTTTGTTTTGACTTTTTATTTGGAAATAATTCCAGAAGTACAGAGTTGCAAGAGTAAAAATTTTTACAAAGAGCACCTTATATCCTTGATCCATATTCACCTATTAACATTTCCCCTGTTGGCTTTATTTGTTCCCTCTTTCTGTGCATGTACGTGTGTGTGTGTTTGTGTACAGGGACATGTGTACACATACATGGTATATATTTTTTTCCTGAATCATTTTGAGAGTAAGTTGTCATACTGTTTACCCCTAAATATTTCACTACCTAATTTCCTAAAACTAATGTAGTCTCACATAGAACCATAGCACAGTTATCAATTCAGTAAACTTAGTAAGTTCAATAAATTAAACATAATGGAATACTTTTCATAATCTACCATCTTTCAATTTTGTCAGTTGATCCATTTTTTGGTAACATTTTCCCCACTTAGTATAGGACCCAGTCTAGGATTAGTTATTAGATTTAGTTGTTATGTACTCTCTTTCCTTTAATCTGTGATATTTTTCTTGCCTTTTTCTTTTATGACATTGGCATTTTTAAGATGACATTCTCACCCTGTCTCCACCCCTCCTTTTTTTTTTTTTTTTTTTAAATAAAAAATTTTTCTTTTTTGCTTTTTTTTTTTTCTCATAAGTTTCGGGTTCTGCATTCCTTTTTTTTTTTTTAAGATTTTATTTATTTGAGAGAGAGAGAGAGCACAAGCAGGGGGAATAGAAGGCAGAGGGGGAGGGAGAAGCAGGTTCCCCACTGATGCGGGATTCGATCCCAGAACCCTGGGATCATGACCTGAGCCACCCAGGCGCCCCTCAGGTTCTGCATTCCTGACTGGAATACTGTAAAGTAATATGTTTTCTCAGGGTGTCCCTCTAGAGGTGTACGTTGTCCATCTTTCCCTCATTGATGTTAATTTTGATTAGCTAATCGTGATACTGTTTGATTTATCTACTGTGTAATTCCTCCTCCCCCCCGCAATTAATAAGCAGTTCTTTGGGGGAGATACTTGAAGACCATTCATACATACTACTCTTCATCTAAATCTACTCCTAGATTTAGCATCCATAGATGATTTTTTTTCTTGAAGCAGTCTGTACTGTGATATCGGCAAAATGATGATTTTTTAAGGCTTCAGCACTCCTTGCATGTTTACCAGTTGAATTCTACTATAAATAAAAGTCCTCCCTTCTCCATTTATGTACATGTGTATTTAATACTGATAGCGACTCATGGGTTCCTGTTTTCTACAGGCCTGTAATTCATTACTGTCCTTAATTATTTTGGTACTCAAAACACAGGTTTGGCCAGTGGGAGCCTTTTCACACTGGCTCCCAGGTCCTTAGGACAAGCTCCCATCATTTTTTTTTTTTTTAAATATTGTTTTCTTTTTCTAAACATCTTTTTTTTTTTTAAGATTTTATTTATTTGACAGAGAGAGACATAGTGAGAGAGAGAACACAAGCAGGGGGAGTGGGAGAGGGAGAAGCAGGCTTCCTGTGGAGCAGGGAGCCCGACGCGGGGCTCGATCCCAGGACCCTATCCCAGGACCCTGGGATCATGACCTGAGCTGAAGGCAGACGCTTAATGACTGAGCCACCCAGGCGCCCAAGCTCCCATCATTTTTGAGTACTTCCCCCGCTCTGTGGTGTAACAGCATGTTCTAGGTAGAGCTACAGTTTATATGAGAGACCTTCAGATACACTGGTGGCTTCAGTGTTGTGTGTTCAGTGCGCCTGTGAGGATAAGCACAACCTGCAGTGAAAGCACAGTGGAGGGTCCTCTAGCACGGTGTGGGTAGAGGAGAGGCATGGCGGTAGGACTCGGGGAAGGGGGTTGTCAGTGGAAGCCCCCTTAGAGGAGGTGCCATCAGTACCAACATGTGCAGGATCGATGTGGCTTCGAGAAGCAGTGGGGAAGGGAGGAAGAAAAGCATCTCAGGCAGATGGATGATCATGGTCTCATGCCCTAGGAGGAGGTAGCACAGGACAGCCATGCACAGGATCACACCTGGCTCTGTTCCTTTGGGATGCAGAGTGGAGGGGGCATGATCAGATCTGCATCTTAGAACACAAATACTCTGGCTGTGATGTGGGAGGAAGGCAAGACCAGAGGTGAGAGAGCAGCACGAAGTTGGAGCCATAATGTTGATGACAGTATTAAAAAATGCCCCGAATAATAGTAACTAATGCTGAC
Source organism: Neomonachus schauinslandi (assembly GCF_002201575.2). Lineage (NCBI taxonomy): Eukaryota > Metazoa > Chordata > Mammalia > Carnivora > Phocidae > Neomonachus > Neomonachus schauinslandi. The sequence goes on from NC_058419.1 coordinate 100,500,590, forward strand.
TTACTAACGTTTGACATTTAAATTTTACTACAGCCCTACTATTATTTCCATTTTATAGGTGAAATTTCAAAGGTGTAAGGATTGAATATTTTCTTAGACACTAGCAAATGGCAGAACTGGGGTGGCAACCATGACCACTTCGTTTCACCCTGTAGTTGGTTGTGCAAGAATGGGAAGTCAGGGATCACACCCTGGTTTCTCGTAGTGTTACTGAGTGAATAGTGGTAACATTCGTGGAGAGAACAGAGAGCATTTGGGGAAGGGTTGTGGTGAGGATTTCCTTTTTGAACATATTGACAATTATCTTTGGGCATATCCAGATGGTGCTCTGTAGTAGGCAGGTGGCTATATGTGTCTGGAGTCTTGGAGAGAGCATGATGTTCAAGATACCAATTTGGGAATCCTCAGCCTTTAAATGTTACTGAATGCCTACTAGTGGATATGATCACTGGTTAAAAGGATGTAGAATGAAAAGAGGAAGCAACTTAGGGCAAAAACCAGACAGACGTTAATGGGACAAAAGAGGTAGGAAGAAACCAGGCTACTGTGTTGTCAAAGAGGCTAAAAAAGGGAGCGATCAGTATTGTCAGATGCTGCAGAGATAAGGGGGCATAGGGACCAGAAAATATATCTGGATTTGGGAGCAGAGAGATTGTGGTATTTCAGTGGAATGTTGATAAGAGCCAGATTAAAGCAGACTAAATGAATTGTAGGGAGAAGAGTACAGGGTGGACAGAAAGCCCATATATGTGCCAGTCATATTCCCCCACATTTTAATTTTTCTTCATGTTCATTAGATAGCTTTCATGTTGTGGCTGGAAGTCATTAAAACAGTCACTGATGGCTTTTTGTTTTAACCTGTGGTTAGGCAGAGTCTCATAGGTATGGGCTTTGTGGTCACTTGGTAGACAAAAAGAGTGTACATAACTCTTGACAGTCTTAGCTTGGAAGGAAGAGGAGAGCAAGCCAGACGCCCAGTGAAAGCTAGCAGTTTCTTTGCAAAATGAAATCAAGTTTGAGATTACATAATGATTGTTTTTTAAGTATCTATTTAATTATAAACGAGCAAAAGTAATTCAGTATTTTCCTTAAATATCTTTATTTCTTCATTTGTTTTTCAAAGATTCATTCAGTTTTTATTTTTTATTTATTTTTATTTTTATTTTTTTAAAGATTTTATTTATTTATTTGAGAGAGAGAGAATGAGAGACAGAGAGCAAGAGACGGAAGAGGGAGAGAGGGAGAAGCAGACTCCCTGCCGAGCAGGGAGCCCGATGCGGGACTCGATCCAGGGACTCCAGGATCATGACCTGAGCCGAAGGCAGTCGCTTAGCCAACTGAGCCACCCAGGCGCCCCGATTCATTCAGTTTTTAAAAAAAATTTTTTTTTCTTCAAGGGTAGTGGACTTACAATGTCATATTAGAGGTATACAACAGAGTGATTCAACAATTCTATACATTAGGAATGCTCAGTACAGTAAGTGTAGCTACCATTTTTCATGATACATCATTATTACAATATTATTGACTGTATTTCCTACTCTTTTTATCCCTGTGACCTATTTATTTTATAACTAGATGTTGGTACCTCTTAATCCCCTTCATGTATTTTGCCCATCCCTCCTCCCCGCTGGCAACCACCAGTTTCTTCTCTGTGTTTATGAGTCTGTTTCTGTTTTCTTGCTTGCTTGTTCTTTTTTTTTGTTTTTTTAGATTCCGCATGTAAGTGAAATCATATAGTATAGGTCTTTCTGTGATTGGTTTATTTCACTTAGCATAATACCCTGTAGTTTAATGTTGTGAGTGACAAGATGTTATTTTTTGTGGCTGAGTAATACTCCATTGTGTATATATTCTACATGTTCCTTACCATTCAGCTATCAGTGGACACTTGGGATGTTTCTGTAACTTGGCTATTGTAAATAATGCTGCAGTAAAAATGGGGGTGCGTGTATCCTTTCAAATTAGGGTTTTTATTTTCTTCAGGTAAATACCCAGCAGTGGAATCACTGGGATTGTATGGTAGTTCTATTTTTAATTTTTCTATTTTAATTTTTAAACCTCCATACTGTTTTCCATAGTGGCTGCACCAATTTACATTCTCATCATTAGTGCATGAGGGGTTTTTTCCTCCACATCCTCGCCAACACTTACTTTTGTCTTTTTGATGTTAGACATTTTGACAAGAGTGAAGTGCTAATTCATTTTGATTTTGATTTGCATTTTCCTGATGAGTGGTGTTGAGTGACTTTTCATGTGTCTCTTGGTCATCTGGATGTCTTCTTTGGGAAAAATGCCTATTCAGGTTCTTCTGCCCATGTTTTAATTGGAATGTTTGGTGGTTTGGTTTGGTTTGGTTTTGGTGTTGTATGCATTCTTTATATATTTTCTCCCCTTCAATAGGAAATATCTTCTCCCCGTCAATAGGTTGTCTTCTTTGTTGATGGTTTCTTTTGCCATGTAAAAGCTTTTTTTTTTTTTTTTAAAGATTTTATTTATTTATTCATGAGAGACAGAGAGAGACAGAGAGGCAGAGGGAGAAGCAGGCTCCCAAGGAGCAGGGAGCCCGATGCGGGACCCGATCCCAGGACGCTGGGATCATGACCTGAGCCGAAGGCAGACGCTCAACCATCTGAGCCACCCAGGCGCCCGCCATGTAAAAGCTTTTTAGTTTGATGTAGTCCCCATAGTTTTTCTTGTTTCCCTAAGGAGACCTCAAGAAAAATGTTGCTGGGGCGCCTGGGTGGCTCAGTCGTTAAACGTCTGCCTTCGGCTCAGGTCATGGTCCCAGGGTCCTGGGATCGAGCCCCGCAGTGGGCTCCCTGCTCTGCGGGAAGCCTGCTTCTCCCTCTCCCACTCCCCCTGCTTGTGTTCCTGCTCTCACTCCCTATTTATTTATTTATTTATTTATTTATTTAAAAGTTTTTTTTTTTTTAAGATTTTATTTATTTATTTGACAGAGAGATAGTGAGAAAGCACAAGTAGACACAGTGGCAGGGAGAGGGAGAAGCAGGCTCCCTGCCGAGCAGGGAGCTGGACATGGGGCTCGATCCCAGGACCCTGGGATCACAACCTGAGCCGAAGGCAGACGCCCAACGACTGAGCCACCCAGGTGCCCCATAAAATCTTTAAAAAAAAAAATGTTGCTAAGGCCGATGTCTAAGACATGACTGACTATGTTTTCTTTTAGGATTTTTATGCTTTCAGGTCTCACATTTAGGTCTTTAATCCTTTTGAGTTTATTTTTGTGTATGGTGTAAGAAAGTGGCACAGTTTCATTCTTTGGCATTAGCTCTCCAGTTTTTTTTTAGCACCATTTATTGAAGAAACTCTTTTTTCCCCATTGTATATGCTTGCTTCCTTTATTGTAGATTAATTGACCGTGTATGCCTGGGTTTCTTTCTGGGCTCTGTGTTCTGTTTCATTCATCTTATGTGTCTATTTTTGTACATTACCATACTGTTTTGAATACTGTACCTTTGTAGTATAGCTTGAAATCTGGGATTGTGACACCTACAGCTTTGTTCTTCTTTCTCAAGAGTGCTTTGGCTATTTGGGGTGTTTTGTGATTCCATACAAATTTTGGGATTATTTGTTCTGGTTCTCTGAAAAATGCTGTGGGTATTTTGATAGGGATTGCATTGAATCTGTAGATTACTTTGGGTAGTATGGACATTTTAACAATAATAATTATACCACTCCATGAGCCTGATGTATCTTTCCATTTGTTTGTGTCATCTTCGGTTTCTTTCATCAGTGTCTTATAGTTTTCAGAGTACGGGTCTTTCATCTCCTTAGTTAAGTTTATTTCTACATTATTTTATTCTGTTTTGATGCACTTGTAAATGGGATTTTCTCATTTTGTCGTTAAGTGTATAGAAATGCAACAGACTTCTGTATATTTTGTATCCTGTAACTTTACTGAAATCATTTATTCTAATAGTTTTTTGGTGGTATCTTTGGGGTTTTTTCTATATATAGTGTCTTGTCATCTGTGAATAGTGAGTTTTATTTCTTCCTCACCACTTTGGATGCCTTTTATTTCTAGCGTATGATTGCTGTGACTAGGACTTCCAGTACTGTGTTGAATAAAACTGGTGAGAGTGGACATCCTTGTCTTGTTCCTGACCTTAGAGGGAAAACTCTCACTTATTCTCCATTCAGTGTACTGTTTTTCATCTATGGCCTATGTTATGTTGAGTTATCTTCCTTCTGAACCCACTTTGTTGAGGGTTTTTATCATGGATGCATGTTGAATTTCGTGAAAATTTTTTTTCTCCATCTATTGAGATGATTATATACTTTTTATCCTTTTGTTAATGTGGTGTATCATGTTCATTGATTCTTAGATATTGAACCATCCTCACATCCCTGGAATAAACCCCATTTGGTTGTGGTGAATGTCTTTGTCAGTGTGTAGAATTTGGTTTGCTCATATTTTGTTGATGATTTCTGCATCTTTGTTTATCAGGGATAGTACTCTGTCATTTTTTTAATTAATTTTTTTTAAGAGAGTGCGTGAGCAGGGGTGGGAGGGGTAGAGGAAGAGGGAGAGAATCTTAAGTGGACTCCTCGTGGAACCCGATGTGGGGCTCGATCTCATGAACCTGAGATCATGACCTGAGTTGAAATCAAGAATCGGACGCTTAACTAATTGAGCCATCCAGGCACCCTTGTAATTTCCTTTTATTGTAGTGTCTTTACCTAGTTTTGATATCAGGGTAATGCTCATCTCATAGAATGGATGTGGAAGTTTTCCTTCTATTTTTTTAAAATACTTTGAGAAGGTTAGGTGTTAGCTCTTTAAATGTTTGGTAGAATTTACCTGTGTAGCCATATGGTCCTGGACTTTGTGTGTGTGTGTGTGTGGGGGGGGGGGCGGTAGTTTTTTGATTATCGATTCAGTTTTGTTACTAGAACTAATCACTGTTCAGATATTCTCTTCTTTCTGATCCAGTCTTGGAAGATTGTGTATTTCTAGGAATTACCCATCTTTTCTGCAGTGTCCAGTGTCTTGGTATATAATTCTTTGTGGTTTTGTGGCGTCAGTTGTTATTTCTCCTCTTTCATTTTTCTCTTCTTTCTTTTCTTTTTTTTTTTTTTTTGAGAGAGCACATAAGGAGAAGGGGGTGGGGAGGGAGAGGGAGAGAGAGAATCTTAAGCAGACTCTATGCCCAGTGTGTGCTTGATCCCACAGCCCTGAGATCAAGACTTGGATACTTAACCGACTGAGCCACCCAGGCGCCCTCTCCTCTTTCATTTCTGATTTTATTTGATTCTTCTCTTTGTCTTGATGAGTTTGGCTAAAGGTCTGTCAGGGTTCTTTTTTATCTTTTCAAAGAACCAGCTCTTGGTTCACTGATCTTTTCTATTGTGTTTCAGTCTCTATTTCATTTATTTCCACTCTAATTTTTACTCTTTTCTTCCTCCTGGTAACCCTGGGCTTTGTTTGTCCTTATTTTTTCTGGTCCCTTCAGGTATAGAGATTTTTCTTGTTTTTTTGAGATTGGCCTGTATCACTATAAACGTCCCTCTTAGAAGTGCTTCTGCTGTGTCACAAAGATTTTGAACTGTTGTGTTTTCATTTTCATTAGTCTCCAGGTATTTTTAAATTTTCTCTTTCATGTCCTTGTTGACACATTGGTTGGTTAGTAGCATATTTGTTAGCTTCTGCATGGTAGTGTTTTTTGTGGCCTAACATGTGATTTATCCTGGAGAATGTTCCATGTGCACTTGAAATGAATTATGTATTCTTCTGTTTTGGGATGGAATGTTCTGTATATATTTGGTCCCTCTGGTCTAATGTGTCATTCAAAGCCAGTGTATCTTGATGGATTTTCTGTGTCAGTGATCTATCTATTGATGTAAGTGGAATGTTAAAGTGTTGCAATTATTGTATTACTCTGAAACCCTTTCGTTTGTTAACATTTTTTTTTTTTTTAGATTTTATTTATTTATTTGACAGAGAGAGGGACAGCGAGAGAGGGAACACAAGCAGGGGGAGTGGGAGAGGGAGAAGCAGACTTCCTGCTGAGCAGGGAGCCCAATGTGGGGCTTGATCCCAGGAGTCTGGGATCATGACCCGAGCTGAAGGCAGACTATTAACGACTGAGCCACCCAGGCGCCCCTGTTAACATTTGTTTTATGTATTTAGGTGTCCTATTGTTGGGTGTGTATTTACAACTGTAATATTCTCTTGTTGGATTGATCCTTTTATCATTACATAATGCCTTTCTTCTGTTGCAGTCTTTGTTTTATTTTATTTTTTAAAATATTTTATTTATTTTAGAGAGAGCCCAAGAGAGAGCGGAGAGCACAAGCAGGGAGGTGAGGAGAGGGGCAAAGGGAGGGGCAGAAGTGAACTCCCCGCAGAGCAGGGAGCCCGATGTGGAGCTCTATCCCAGAACCCTGGGATCATGACCTGAGCCGCTTAACTAACTCAGCCACCCAGGTGCCTCACAGTCTGTTTTAAAGTTTATTTTGTCTGATAGAAGTATTGCTACCCAGGTTGTTTGTTTGTTTGTTTGTTTTTGGCTTTCATTTGCATGGAATGTTTTTCCATCTCTTCATTTTCAGTCTGTATATGTCTTTTTGTCTGAAGTTAAGTCTCTCCTAGGCAGCATGTAGATGGGTCTTGTTTGTTTTTTTTTATGCATACCCTGTGGCTTTTGATCAGAATATTTAGACCATTCACATTTAAAGTAATTATTGATAGGTATGTACTTATTGTCATTTGTTAATTTTTTCTGATAGCTTTTGTAGTTGTCTGTTTCTTTATTCTCTTGCTCTTCCCTCATGATTGGTGACTTTTAGTTTTATGCTTGGATTCCTTTCTTTTTATTTTTTGGTGTGTTTCTTACAGGTTTTGTGTTGTAGTTACCTTGAGATTCATATATAACATCCTAAGTATATAGCAGTTTATATTAAGTTGCTGATTGCTAAAGTTCTATGACACATTCTAAAAGAACTATATTTTTACTTTCCCATCCATCTTTTATATGTTTTACATCTTTTTGTGACTTCCTTAATTTTTTAAGTACAAATGATTTTACTCCTGTTGCCTTTTAACCTTCATACTAGCAGTGTAAGTGATTGATGTACTGTGTGTTTGCCTTTACCCTTGAAATTTTTTCCTTTCATTGTTTTCTTACCCTCTCATCATGGCTTTTTCTTTTGCACTTAAAGAAGTCTCTTTAGCATTTCTTGTAAGGCTGGTTCAGTGGTGATGAACTCCTTTAACTTGTTTGTCTGGGAAACTCTGTCTCTCTGATTTTATGTGATAACCTTGTAGTGCAGAGGATTGTTGTTTGTCAGTTTTTTTCCTTTTAGCACTTTGAGTACATCTTGCCACTCTCTTTTGGCCTGCAATGTTTCTGCTGAAAAATCAGCTGATATCCTCATAGGTTTTTTTGTTGTGCATAACTGTTTGGTTTCCTCTTGCTGCTTGTAAGATCTTCTCATTATCTTTGATCTTTGACATTTTAATTATTACGTGTTTTGGTATGGCCCTCTTTGGGGCTCTCTGCTTCTTGAACCTGGATGTCTTTTGTTCTCTGGGTTAGGGAAGTTTTCAGCTGTTATTTCTTTCTTTTTTTTTTTTATTTAATTTATTCATTTGAGACACAGAGATAAGAGAGAGAGAGAAAGCATGAGCAGGGAGAGAGACAGAGGGAGAAGGAGAAGTAGGCTCCCCTCTGAGCCAGGAGCCCGATGTGGGGCTTGATCCCAGGACCCTGGGATCATGATCTGAGCCGAAGGCAGATGCCCAACCATCTGAGTCACCCAGGTGCCCCTGTTATTTCTTCATATAAATTTTCTGCCCCTTTCTCTCTCAATCTCCTTCTGAGATCCATATCATGAGAATGTTAATTTGCTTGATGTTGTCATTTTTTAAAATTCCATTTCTTTTTGGTGTCCAGCTTGAATGTTTTTTGTTCCCCTGTTTTCGGGATTGCTCATCTGTTCTTCTGCCATCTTCTGCATCATCTAATCTCCTGTTGATTACCTCTAGTATATTTTTTATTTCAGTTATTTTAGTCTTTACCGCAGACTTTTTTTTAAAAAAACAGTGTCTTTTTGTGGAAGTTCTTAGTGAATTCATCCTCTCTTCTCTCAAGTCTGTTGAGCAACTTTATGATCGTTACTTTGAAATCTTTGTTAGGTAGATGGCTTATCTCATTTTGGTTTAGTTATTTCCTTGAAATTTTGTCTTACCAGCATATTCCTCTGCTCCTTTTTTAATTTTTTTTTTTTTTTTTATTTGAAGAGAGAGACACAGTGAGAGAGGGAACACAAGCAGGGGGAGTGGCAGAGGGAGAAGCAGGCTTCCTGCCGAGCGGGGAGCCCAATGCGGGGCTCGATCCCAGGACCCTGGGATCACGACCTGAGCCGAAGGCAGACGCTTAACGACTGAGCCACCCAGGCGCCCCTCTGCTCCTTTTTTAAATCTGATTTTCTGTGTTTGTTTCTATGAATGAGGTGAAAGAGCCGCCTCTCCCAGTCTTAGAGGAGTGGCCTTGTGTAGACACATCCCCCACGCAGACTGTGTGTTCCTCGCGCGTTTGGGTAGCTGGCTGTCTGGAGCTGCGATCCGTGTGGTCCCCGGGTCCCGGGGCACTCTGCAGCAGGGCTACCCTAATGGAAAACTGGAGCAGCACCTGGTGTGGATGGAGGTATCTCAGGGGGCTTTGCACTGTGCCCCCTTGGTGAGATTACTGGAGCCGTATTGGATATAGGCGAGGTGTGCCCTGGTGTGTGCCTCACTGGGGCTCCCCTGCTTAGATGGCTGGGGCTGGTGTGTGCTTGGGGCCCAGCACTAGCCGAAGAGACAGGCTGTCTAGAACATCCAGTCCCTGCTCCTTCGTGGACTGTCACGGTGGGAGTGGGCAGGTCACCAGTGGCACTCACCAGCACCTCTGACCCCAGGGAGACTTCCAGTCATTACCCCAGTTTGGTGGATGTTCTGGGGTTAATAAATGGTTTTCCTTCACTTATAGTCTAGTTACCCTTTAAACTGCAGCTTTTTTTCGGTGCACTGGGCAGTGATACCTTCCACTATTGCAGTTTGTGGCATCAAGCGGGGGAGATTGCCCTTGTTACCATGCATCTCTTTCTCTTGCCGTTCTGATTGAGGTCCCTCTAACCTTGTATTGTGTGGAAGTTGTCCCGTCAGCCCCTCGTTCTTTGGGAGGAATTGATGTATATATAGGTGTAAATGTGGTGTGTCCATGGGAGGACATGAGTTCAGGGTCTTCCTATGCTGCCTTCTTACACCCATCCGAACATTTTTTATTTTTGAAGTATTGATTGTAGTTCTCTACATTGTAATGGCATGATTTAAAGTTTCAGGACTTATTTGCAAGGTAAAGAAGATTTGGTGTGGAATGACCCTTCCTTATGAGTGTGGTTTAGACCATGTAGCTTACAATCATGGTTTCCATGCCTCTTAAGATGATGCAGGTGTTGGGTGCCTGGGTGGCTCAGTTGGTTGAGCGACTGCCTTCGGCTCAGGTCATGATCCTGGAGTCCCGGGATCGAGTCCCACATCAGGCTCCCTGCTGAGCAGGGAGTCTGCTTCTCCCTCTGACCCTCTTCCCTCTCGTGCTCTCTCTCTCACTCGCTCTGTCTCAAATAAATAAATAAAATCTAAAAAAAAAAAAAAAAAAAAGATGATGCAGGTGTTTACTTCACATACTTAAAAATATTTGACCATCTAGTGAGTGAACACAGCAGAAATTATGAGATTGTATGGTATACACTACGTTTTTCCCCTTTAAAAAAATGGGAAATATGTGCAGTTGAACCCTTGAACAACATACGTTGGAACTGTGTGAGTCCACTTATATGCAGATTTTTAAAAATAAGTACAGTACAGTGCTATAGATGTTTTTTCTTACTATTTTCGTAATGTTTTTTTCTCTAGTTTACTCTATTGTAAGAGTACAGTATATAATACATCATTTAACATACAAAATACATATTAATCGACTGTTTATGTTATCAGTAAGGTCAACAGTATACTGTTCGTAGCTAAGTTTTGGGGGAGTCAGAACTTAAATATGGATTTTCGACTGCACTGGGGTTGGTGTCCATAACCCTTATGCCATTCAAAAGTCAGCTGTGTTAAAACATGTATCAGTTCATTGACCCTTGATGCTGCCAGTGAATTTATGAATTCATTATTTCACTAGTTGCCTTATCTGTATGTGGGTGCTCAACTTGAGTAGTGCCGGTGAGATTGGATGTTAATTTTCTCCACTCAAACTGTACCCTTAAATCCTGCCATCTTAGCACCTCTGTCAGTGGCATCAGAAATAAGTGAAAGCCTAGCTATTTAGGTCTGGCTAATGATGGGCCAGCAGCATGATCTTTTTAATTAATAAATTTCTTTGTCTTCCAAGATTTTATTTAAATTCAAGTTAGTTAACATGTAGTGTAGTATTGGTTTCAGGAGTAGAATTTAGTTATCCATCACTTATATACAACATCCGGTGCTCATCACAAGTGCCATCCTTAATTCCCATTTCTCATTTAGCCCATCCCCTCCCACCTCACCTCCAGCAAAGCATCATGGTTAAAAACAAAGGATTCTAAGTTTCCGTTTTTGTTTGCTAAGTTATTTCCTTTAGACTTTGGGTTTCCTTTACTCATACTTCAAATCTTTCAGCCTCAGAGTACAAGTAGGATGTAAGACAGGACAGGTAATGCTTTCTGGTGTTATCATCACGTCCTTCCTTGTTTTCTTATTATTTCGGACATCAAAATGATTACTGTGCTTTAGGGGAGTGATGTGATAGACCTTGGGAAAATATGAGTGATTATACATAAGTAGCATTTCTCAAGGCTAGCAAAATATGGTTGCCAAATAGTAATACTCTGTAGTTTTAATCTAGCTGCTGCTTTATTTTTTTAAGCATTAAAATGAAACAGGTTTTCAGATGTTTTTTGGCTTTTTTTTGTTTCTAAACCAGTGATTGGCTATATTATATCAGAAAACTCTGGCTAAGTTGAATCTGTCAATTTTACAACTCTCCATTTTAACATAGTGATCATTTCTATTTGAATAAAGTGAAATATGTAAGTAAATTCAACCGTACCTTATTGAAGTATTGTTGACACACAATGTTACATGAGTTTTAGGTGTGCAAACACAGTGATTAATTTTGATTTCTTTTAATAGAAAATGAATGCGGTGTTGGAAGATCATTACTATTGGAAGGCCGGTTAGCATCAATTTCCCAACAGATACTTGACCACCATTTGTTCTGGCATGGCGCAGAGCACTCCACAGCTTGATATGCAGGTTCTCCATGACCTCCGACAACGTTTCCCGGAGATTCCAGAGGGTGTTGTATCTCAGTGCATGTTACAGGTAGATTACCCAGCAATGATAGTGATATTAAGCTACAGTTCTCCTTAAGTTTTCTTGTCTATGTGGAGGGCAGTAGGAGATATTTAGAGCAGGATTTCACAACCGTGGTGCTATTGACATTTTGGGCTGGGTAATCTTTGTTGTGGGGCCCTGCCTTGTACATTGTAGGCTGTTTAGCAGCATTCCTGGTCTCTACCACTAGATGCCAATAGCACTCTTGCAGTTGTGACAACCAAAAATGTCTCCACACATTGCTAAATATCTTATGGGAGGCAAAACCTCTACCCCATTGAGAACCACTGATTTTGGGGGGTGGAAAAAGGCATGCAGCAAAACAAAAACTGATTATGTTCATATTTCACTTTTTACATTTTTAGAGTTGTTTGATCAGTCCCCAAATCCTTGGATTTGAATTTTGAATCTCAGATTTATCATTATAACTTTTTAGGCTATATACTTTCGAGGCTATTTTTTATTTTTATTTTTTTTTAATATTTTTTTTATTTATTTGACAGAGAGAGAGACAGCAAGAGAGGGAACACAAGCAGGGGGAATGGCAGAGGGAGAAGCAGGCTTCCCGCTGAGCAGGGAGCCCAATGCAGGGCTTGATCCCAGGACCCTGGGATCATGACCTGAGCCAAAGGCAGATGCTTAATGACTGAGCCACCCAGGCACCCCAAGCCTATTTTTTAAAGTCTATAGAGAGTCCAGTCCCTTTCTTACTGTTTTTCTGGTTGATAAATGCTTACCAATAGGTAATTTTAAGTATAAGGCCACTTTCTCTAAGTTTAATCATATTCCTTTGGTTTGGTTGTCTTGTAGTGAAATGTATCTTTAATATTGGGTAATAATGTGTTTTCCCATTCAAGGGACAAGAGAGAAACCGGCCTAATGCTTCCCTTATTGAATTTTGCATCATCCTCCACAGGATCTCAGTGTGTTTTGGGTTACAGCATTTCCCTCTTTGGTTCACTTTTGGGTACAGCACCTTTGTCTTGCCCACTGGACTTCCTCACACTACAGTCAGTTCAAATTCTACCTTACTGCAGTGTAAGCAGCTCAGGTTATCACCTAAGCCTATATACAGTGGAGGTTAATTACAAATAGAACAGAACAATTGTGGTAAAAGAGGTGCTTCCTAGCCCTTCTGCTAGGTCTAGACCTTCAGGCTTACGGTTTTTGTATTATAGCTTGCTTTTTGTTTTTTCCAACACACATTCCCAGTCTGAATTTCCGTTCTTTACTTCAGTCACATTTTGGTCTCTAGTAGAGCAAAGGTGCTTCCCACTGGAGTAAAACCAAGCATGAGTGAGGCTTTTAGCTAAAACCATTTTCTAGCAGTCACCTTCCTTACCACCTATCCCCCATCTCTGACTTTGTTTTTTTCAAATTTAATTTATCCCTTTATCACCTGTATTTTTTCATGGCTTAGTGTCTTTATCACACTAAACTGAAGGAATGAACTTTAAATTGAGCTTAATGAACATTTGTTGCTAATTTACATTGACCCAAGTCTTTCTCTTCTTTGTTCCTTTGGGATTAATAGAGTTTATTGGTATGGAGACTTACTACCACAGAGTGGCTCTGAAAAGTTTTTCTTTTTTTTTTTTTTTTTTTAAAATTCATGAGAGACAGAGCGAGAGAGAAAGGCTGAGGGAGAAGCAGGCTCCCAAGGAGCAGGGAGCCCGATGCGGGACTCGATCCCAGGACCCTGAGATCATGACCTGAGCCGAAGGCAGATGCTTAACCATCTGAGCCACCAAGGCGCCCTTTTTTTTTTTTTTGAAAAGTTTTTCTGTTTGCATTTAAAGACTCAGCAGTTTACATTTAATATACAGTCTTAAAGCCTCTCTCTCTGGAGCTATCATCTCTCAATTTAGGGTCACTTTTTAGGAGTATGATTTTTTTTTTTTGCCTTGATCTTTTCAAGAGTTTATATATGGTTTTTGTTTGTTTAATTCTCACCTCTTGGGGTACCTGGCTGGCTCAGTCAGTAGAACATCCAACTCTTGATCTCAGGGTCGTGAGTTCAAGGCCCACATTGGACGTGGAGTCTACTTAAAAAAAAGAAAAAAAGAAAGAGAAAAGAATTCTGACCTCTTTATCCAACTAAGTAATTTTGATTTCTTTATTTATATTTACTATTTGGTAAATTTTGTATCCATTTTTTTTCTTTTGAAGGCATTCTGCAGGTTAAAGATAACATTTGAATCTATTTTGGTGGTATTCTTTTAAAAATGATTTCGTAAAAATAATACTTAAATACTTTGTATTGCTGTTTTAAATTTTTTCTTCATGTGAAAATTTACTTACTTTGTTACTATAGACATGCATTTGAATAGGCTGACAAACCAACTTTGTATCATTGTGAATTTGGGTCCTCGTGTGAGGATACTGTTCAGGCTCCCTAATTCACTGTAGAAAACATGAAATTTCAGCAGCGTTGATACAAATGTCAAATAGTGAAGTATCCACGAGTGCTTTAGATTTCATATAAAACTGGCTAATTTTTGTTCTCCTTTTAGTCCAATTGCAGAGATACCTTATTTTCACTTTTCATACATATTCTTTTCTTTCAGATATCTGTCAGTGACATTTGCTAGTTGGCAGTCAGTTTAAATCCTTTGGATCCAAATTTGCTTAATACCTAGCTTCTCTTCCTTGATCACAGTGATTTTTAAGCAGGACTTTTAAAAAGGCCAAACTTTGAGTTTTAATAATTTTCTTCTTAAATTTCAGCAATTACTTTTCTCTATGGCTCAGAATTTTAGTATCAAAGTTTTATGTAAGGAAACAGATACAGGTTATGTATGGAGTTTTGATGAAGCCAATTCTTTAAATTTCTGAGAATTCATTTTGCAAAGGTTTCCTTAACTGAATCTTTGTTTACTTTTTTTTTTTAAGATTATTTATTTATTTATTTATTTGAGAGAGAGAGAGAGAGCATGAGAGGGGGGAGGGTCAGAGGGAGAAGCAGACTCCCTGCCGAGCAGGGAACCTGATGTGGGACTCGATCCTGGGACTCCAGGATCCTGACCTGAGCCGAAGGCAGTCGCTCAACCAACTGAGCCACCCAGGCGCCCTCTTTGTTTACTTCTTAAAGCTTTAGTATAGTAATTTACTTTTGGCTTAACATCCTCTCCGTTGAAATTACTGTGTTATAGTCGAAACAGCAGTGGGAGTAGGAGATGGAGAATCTAGAACTGGCTCTCCTGTTAACTAGTTCAGTGCTAGTTCTCAAGCCATGTAACTCTTTGGGCATCTCTTTCCTCATCTGTATATTAGTTAGTTGAGTTGGAATAGATGAACCCTAAAAGTTCTTCCAGCTCTAAAATTACAGCATTGTACGTTCTGTTTTAGGTTTAACCTTATTTGCTTCCCAGCAGAAGTAAAAGTGTTTCCTTTTATTTTTATATAAAATGTGCTTTTTACTAAAATCAGTATGCAGTAGTAGGTATGTATGTGCTTATTTGTGTATTTATGAACTACAGAGAAAGTCACAGAAATTGAGAAATTTTATTCCAAGGGCAATGGATAATAGTGCTTTAGGCTAATAAAATAGTTCAGAATTTTGTATTTTAATGGAAAACTACCTTATAATTTTCATATTAAAAAAAGAGGAACCTCCTTCATTCGTTGATTATTGTTGGAGTATCTAAAATGTCACTTTGGTATTACCATCTTTGAGTGTATGTGTAGTGACTCAAAAAATTCAAATCCTACAATGATTTGAAAGTTCACCAAGCTACTTTTCAGTGGGTAAAAAATGTTGAGACTGTGGGAGTGTGAATGAATTTCATTAAGGCAGTCGAGACCTGGTTTTCTGTTACATAGCCTTAACTTTGGGCAAGTTGTGGAACCATAGTTCAAAAAGTGTGCTTGTTTTTACTGATTTCTTTGTTTAGCTTAATCTCTCCTAATGATAGTTGAAATTATATAGGGATAAATTTGGTTAAAAGAAAAGGCTGCTTTAGAATTTTTATTGTTTTGACTCTAGGAATTCTATTATAATTTTTCTCCTTTTGTGGTTTCAGTGCCTTTTGAAAACTAAAGCATGGTTATTTTCATGTTTTTCAGTTTGTTTGTTTATTCATGTATTTATTTTAAAGATTTTATTTATGTATTTGACAGAGAGAGAGAGCGAGCGCAGGAACACAAGCAGGGGGAGTGGGAGAGGGAGAAGCAGGCCTCCTGCCGAGCGGGGAGCCCGACGCGGGCCTCGATCCCAGGACCCTGGGATCATGACCTGAGCTGAAGGCAGATGGTTAACCGACTGAGCCACCCAGGCGCCCCCACGTTTTTCAGATTAAATATTAATGATGAATATTGCTTTAACTTATATGTTAGAGCATTGTGGTGAATCCAAGATTGGCCCAACATGTTAATTTGTGGAGATGCATCAGACCTAAAATGAGTCCTGGATTTGGACTCAGAAGACTTGGAGTTGAGTCACACTGTTCATTAGTGGGTGCTTTCCATTTGTGTAGCAGTAGCGGGAGTACCAGTCATAGGAACTAAATGTCTGTGAAACAATATGAATTGTTTGGGATCTCCTTGTCAGGGTAGGTGACTATGAAGCTGTTCGTGCTTAAAATGCTGCTCTCTACTTATTTTATGATAGTTGTCTTTGTATAACCTGCAAAGCTTGACTTCTATTAGGATTTGTTCATTTTGTCAGTGTTAATTTTACCATTTTTCTCCCCTAGAACAACAACAATCTTGAAGCCTGTTGTCGAGCCCTTTCCCAGGAGAGTAGCAAATACTTATATATGGAATACCATAGTCCAGATGACAACAGGATGAATAGAAATCGCCTTTTGCATATTAATCTGGGTATCCATTCTCCTAGTAGCTACCACGCAGGAGATGGAACACAACTTAATGGGGGTCGAACACTGGTACATAGCTCAAGTGATGGACATATTGATCCACAGCATGCAGCGAGTAAGCAGCTGATATGTTTAGTTCAGGAACCACACTCCGCTCCAGCTGTTGTGGCTGCTACTCCAAACTACAATCCATTTTTTATGAATGAACAGAATAGAAGTGCAGCCACTCCTCCTTCACAGCCACCTCAGCAACCATCTTCCATGCCAACAGGAATGAATCCGTCTGCTATGCAAGGGCCTTCGCCGCCGCCGCCGCCACCTCCTTCATACATGCACATACCTCGGTATAGTACAAATCCGATTACTGTTACAGTATCCCAGAACCTCCCTTCTGGACAGACTGTACCAAGAGCTTTACAAATTCTTCCACAAATTCCAAGCAATCTCTATGGGTCTCCCGGTTCTATTTATATTAGACAGACATCTCAGAGTTCATCAGGAAGACAAACTCCTCAGACTACACCATGGCAGTCCTCACCACAGGGCCCAGTGCCTCATTATAGCCAGCGTCCTTTACCTGTTTATGCACATCAACAGAACTATCAACCTTCTCAGTATTCTCCCAAACAGCAGCAGATTCCTCAACCTGCTTACCATTCACCACCTCCTTCTCAGTGTCCTTCACCCTTCAGCTCTCCACAGCATCAAGTGCAACCTTCCCAGCTGGGCCACCCAAGTTCCCACGTCTTTATGCCACCTAGTCCTTCAACTACTCCACCCCATCCATATCAACAAGGACCTCCTGGCTATCAGAAACAGGGAAGCCATTCAGTATCTTATCTCCCATACACAACATCTAGCTTACCCAAAGGATCCATGAAGAAGATAGAAATTACAGTTGAACCCTCTCAAAGACCTGGGACAGCAATGAACAGGAGCCCTTCACCTATCAGTAATCAGCCGTCTCCACGGAATCAGCACTCACTGTACACAGCCACCACACCACCTTCAAGTTCTCCTTCGAGAGGAATATCCAGTCAACCAAAACCTCCATTTAGTGTTAATCCTGTGTACATTACATATACACAGCCAACCGGACCTTCATGTGCTCCATCACCATCTCCTCGAGTGATACCAAACCCAACAACAGTTTTTAAAATTACTGTAGGTCGAGCAACGACTGAAAATCTTTTAAATTTAGTGGACCAAGAAGAACGTTCTGCTGCGCCAGAACCTATTCAGCCCATTTCAGTGGTACCAGGCTCTGGGGGAGAAAAGGGAAGCCATAAATACCAGAGGAGTTCTAGTTCTGGATCAGATGACTATGCCTATACGCAAGGTAATTTGAGCCCTTTTATGAAATTTCATCTTCGTGGTGAGGTGGCTTTTTCAAAATAAATTTATATTAGCTGTTTAGTTTTAATTAAATGGCTAGTGTTTATTAAATATTGGGCAATAGCATCGCTGCCAAGAATAGGGTTAGAAAAAAATACGGTCAGTGCTTCAGAGTTCTCTACAGGCTCTGTTTTAAAATATGAAAATATAGGCATGATAATAGTGACCTAAGAAGGCTGTTTTTAGGAATAACATTCATTGGGACAAAAGCATAGACAAGTGAAATTGATACTGTCAAAAAACAAACCACAGAGTGGGAAAAGGAGATTCATAGTGGATGGGCTAAAGTTTATCAAGGTTAAGGAATTAGAATCTTTTCTAATGAGATTGGCCTGGAGGGTGTAATATTTATAAGTGATACATATTTATAAGTGGGATTGGTGATGAAGACTAATGTAGGATTAGTTAATAGTGGACCTAACTAAAAGGAGGACAGAATTTTGTAAAAGTCTATTTAGATTTCAAGGTATCTGAGAATTTAATATTCTTTCATTATATAAGAGTAGTAATTATGACTGTAGTTCGACATGCCTGGTATTAAACCTGTTTAAAACCCACACAGGTACAGTTAAAAAGACAATCATAGGGAAACGAAGGTCAACAGAGCAAGAGGGACGTACAGATGATGTCATTTTGGCAGCAGTTACAAGAGCCAGATTAAAGCAAAATAGCATTAGCAAGACACAAGAGTAAATGCCAACTCAAAATGGAGGACAGGGTTTCTTTTGAGTATTTTATGCATTAGCAGTGCATATAGAAATTTCCCAGTCACTTGTTCAATGTTACCCTCTGCAATGACTCTATCTGTAACACTATAGCTTTGCTGTTACATCAGCGAGCAAGGATGGAGAGGTTAGCAAAGCAGTTGAAACTTGAGAAAGAGGAGCTAGAGCGGTTGAAGGCTGAAGTTAACAGTATGGAGCATGACCTGATGCAGAGACGGCTCAGAAGGGTCAGCTGCACCACTGCGGTCCCCACGGTAAGTCCTCTGTTGGCCTGCATGGACAGGAAGCTGGGGAGGATGGCTGTCCAGGGCATGTGTTTTTCTTTTAGGTTCTGTTCCTGGCAGGGCCTTTTTGTTTTTTCCACAATGGATGAGAGACTTTCACCTTCGGTTGTTCTCATCACAATAATTCAATGCTTTTATGTCTTCTCACATGTATGAATTCCATAGGTTCATCAGTATTGTCAAATAACTGACAGTTATAACGAAGGTATGGCATCTCATTTACTGTGAATTGCTTTCTGTCAAAATAGAAAAGTGTACCCTGCCCAAGCATTTTATATTTTTTTCTCGTGTGTTCATTTTTTCTTTTAAGCATATAATACGCTTAAAAATTCCAAAGATTTAAAAGTTATTTTCTTAAGTACGTTGATTCAGAGGAGTTAGAACAGTATCAGTATGAATCTGGGCAAGTGTGCCCTGTAGAGCATTTTAAGGCAGAGCAATTTTGTTAAGTATAAATAATTGTAGGAACGAAGGTAACAGTATTGACAGCGGTCCTAATCGAAACTGCCCTAATGAAAAGATTTGGATAATATATTCTTAACATATTAAGTACTATTTGAGTTCTAAAAAATGTTAAGCTATTCAGAACGTTTTGAAACCAGTCTCCTAAAATCTTGTGACAATACAAGCTTTCTGTGATCCGACCTATCGCTTCACCTTTTGACATTTATTGGTGCAGCAGTCCTTGTTGAGTTTATGAATGTGGTCCTGCGCTGGGTGCTTAGTGCATACCTGCTAGCGAGAGAAATAGACCCATGGACAGATAATTAGAATTCAGTGTGGTAAGTGCTGGTGATGCTCACGGGTAATGAGAGAACTCGTACATCAACTAGTCTGTGTATGTACTCAATGCATTTCTTCTGCTGGAATGCCCTCCTGAAGCTCTTCGTGGGTAAGTCCTGTGTATTCTTCAGGGCTTCACCTTACCCTTTACTTTGTCTCTGGAGCCATTCCTTATTTTCCTGACCTCTCTCAACGGAGGGTAATTTCTCCGCATTTACAGGTTTGGAGAGGTGAGCATGTATGTCAGGCCTCTTGCAGACAGCATGTCTGCAGCTCCGCCTTCGTATATAAGTTTTTAATGGAGGGTCATGGCTTCAAAGGCAGTCTGTGAACTTCTGAAATTATGTGCAGTATGGACGCATGTCTACAGTTTTCATCTGATTTTCGTAAGGTTAATAGAGTGAAGGGGAAAAGGGTGAGGACCCACTGCTCTAAACAGCATAGTGTTGCTGTATAGGCATAGAGGAAAGGGGGAAAGAAAAGAGAAAAGGAGGGAAAAGAACATGGAGATAAGATGTGAAGTTAAGACAGGGACAGACTTTCAGGAGGCAGCAAATACAGGTCTTACACTTAAGCTGAGATTTCTGATGTCTTAACAGGTTAGTGTGCATCTGCCGATTGGGGTTTAGACCTTGAGGGTGAGGTGTTTGAACGTCATTCTGCTGGTAATGGGGAACCAGTGGAATTTTTCAGAAGGAAATTATTGATAAACAGGCATATTTAGTAACCTAATGAAATTTTTTCTAATGTTGACGAAATTCCTAAATATAGTCAGTATTAGAAGTAAGAAGGGAGGGTTTTACTTAAAACACTTAGAAAATTACAAAGCTATCTTTAACTGAAAGGTAGTAAGTTTCTCATTGTTTTCTTCACTTGAAATCTTAATTGAATTCTCTGATTGGGGGAGGTATTGAAGAACATAACCCACATAGGAATCTACCCTGGTGGTTGGGCACTTTAGAATCTTTTAGGTACTTACGGAGCATAAACAGATTTTCTTAGCATAAAAGTCATTTACCCTAACTTAACCAAGTAAGTTTTGTTTAGTAACCTCTTGCTGTGTGGTAATTCCTGCTAAAATGAGCCCTACTGATTTTTTTTTGTTGTGTTAGAAAGTAGAGAACTGTCAAAGGTAACATAGGTTAGTGCTTCAAAAAAAATCCAGATTTTAGATGAGCACTTTTATTGATGAGTTACTTAAGAAAAGCGGAAGAGTGGAGTGAACCCCCTGTGTAGCCATCACCCAGCTTCAGAAATTGGTAGCCCATATGGGTGACAATTTTGAGAGAGAAGAAATTTGTTTGATTCCCTTGTGTTTCTGCTGCCAGGCCTAGAGTAAAATGAAGGACTATTAGCAATGCATGGCTGAGAGACGGACAGTTCTGCGTGGAGGTTCAGACAGTGCCTCTATTGAGATGTGAATTTAAATCCTCCTGCTACTTACCTGTCACTCATATATCCTTGGAGAAGTAACTTTCTCTGCTTGTTTTCTTACCTATACTATCTGTGAGTACCTATCGCATGGGATTAAATAAGATAATATACATAATTTATGCAGTCCCCAATAAATAGTAAGTATTCTTACTAATGTTGGTTGGACAACACTGGAAAAACCTGCTTGAGATACACACCCACACCCCCACGAACTGTTTTTGCAAAATTTAGATTTAGCCTTAGGTGTATGCATAACATAAGGTATATTATGTAGGAAATTAATCCAGAAGTAAAGCATTTTGTCAGAATTCCCTTTTGTTGATAGAGGCTCATTCGAGGTGCCATGACATAGTTGTAAAGAATGCCCACATAAGGGGTGCCTGGGTAGCTCAGTCAGTTAAGCAGCCGACTCTTCATTTCTGCTCATGTCATGATCTCAGGGTCATGGGATCGAGCCGCACATCGGACTCCATGCTCAGCGAGGAGTCTGCTGAAGATTCTTGCTCTTCCTCTCCCTCTGTCCCTCTCCCCCAAGCTCTCCCACTTGCTGTCTCTAATATAAATCTTAAAAAAAAAAAAGTGCCCACATAGGCTCTGGAGGCAGAATAGTTCTGGCAATCACTGGCTGTATCTAACTTATCTGCATTTGATTTTCCCTATCTATAATGGGAATTCTAATAAGTATATTTTAATATTGTCAAGATAAAAATATATGTAAAGTGCCTGGCATGGAGTTAGGTGCTCAGTAAAATGGCTGTCTTTATCTTTGTCCCACTCGCATGTAGGATTACATGATAGAGAATGGACTGTTTTTTGCTATTAAGCACATATTTCTACCTTCAAGTTTTCACATTTTTTATCAAGCAGTGTATTAAAAAAACGTGTGTGCCTCATGAGACTGAAATGCACATTTGTTACCAGCTGTAGAAGCTTAGAGCACCAGTGAAATAATCTAAGGAGGGCAGAAGTGCAAGATGGCCATAATCTGCTGTTCCCAAAGCCCTGTGTTAAGTGCTGTCGAAGAGGTCGTCACATAAAGAGATCTGTATGTGAAAGGATAGATGTGTGTCTGTGAACCTGCATGTATTTGTGAGAGAGAGAAAAGTTCATGTAAATTGACATTAAATCAGAAGTGTTGGCCAGTTAAATGGTAAGGATATTAAGTACTTTCAGGGTTTTGAGATAGAAATGTTAGCTTTTTGCCAGTAGGGTTCAAAGATGAGACAGTTTCATGGCAGAGGGGGACATTTAAGTTAAACCTTGAAAAATAAATAAGATTGGATTAAGCTGAGAGATGCCTGTTTTTCCTGTCATTTGTCTTGTTCTAAGTGGGTTTTTGGAATAACCCACGTTTGTTAGTCTCAGATGCATAATTAGGGCCAAGCCACTGAACAACAGTGGTCTTCGACTGGGTCTCTGTGATACAACTTCTTAAAGTGCTCAGTTGACTTAAGGTAGTTTTGCCACCTTTTGAAAAAGCTTAGAATTTTTCACTTTGAAATGTCAGATCTTTTACAAACAGCTCTAAATTACACACAGCTGATCTTGAAACGCCTCTTCCCTGAAAAGACAGTGTACTTTTTGGCAAATGGTACGGACTTTTCAGAATTTTTTTTTTTTTACATTGCTTTAGTCAGAAACTATGAAAAAGGACATATGAATCTTACAGATAAACTATTCTTTTAGTAAATTCCAGTGGTTCTCCTGTCTTTGGAAATGATTTTGTTGACTAGATCTCTTGTTATAAGCAAATGTGCTGTAGCTTCTAGACTATAAAGTGTATTACAGTCCTTGCATACTTAGTTCTAGAGCTTCACTATTTAGGACCATTGTGACTAAACCCCCCCCCCCCCCCCCCCCCCCCCAAAAATAGGAAGAATCAACTCCTTTAGGTACGTAATTTTCCTGTTGTGATTCTACGGAGAATGGGTTCTTTTACATATTCCTACGAAGACAGTATCTTTGAAACCCCTGGACAAGTGCTTTATTTTTAGTATAAATGCTCAGGTATATTTTAAACCCTTTTACTATTGCCTGGTAGACAAGGTATAAGCATTTTACATGGTAATGTCCCATATCAGATAGGAAAAAAGGAAAGCAATCCCTAATAAATATTTCTGAATGACCATTCTGAGGGACTGTAGTTCTTACTGTATTCTGTCACTTATGTTATGGTAATCACCATACATTCATCATCCCTTATTTTAAATGTTTCATACTTGCTAATGTAAGGGGCAGTCCCAATTATTCTGATAACATGTCCTAAAAGCATAAGAGCTTGCATTATTGTGAATTAAGAACCTTTTTGCTCCTTTGTAGAAAAATACAGGCTTTTTTTTTTATTTTTAAAGATTTTATTTGTCAGAGAGAGAGAACACAAGCAGGGGGAGAGGCAGGCAGAGGGAGAAGCAGGCTCCCCGCCGAGCAAGGAGCCCGATGGGGGACTCGATCCCAGGACCCCGGGATCATGACCTGAGCCGAAGGCAGCCGCTTAACCGACTGAGCCACCCAGGCGTCCCAAAAATACAGGTTTTTAACAGAAGAGGATTTTATTCTGTCATAGCAGATATTTATCTTTTACTTCGTATAGTTGAACGCACATCAGTAACTGAGTTAATATCTGGGCTGTGCTGAAAGCTTCAGTATCCATGCCTCTGGAATTCAAACTCTTAATTTTGTTACTGTGTATGTATATGTATGTATGTATATATAGTAAAGAAATCTAGAAGGTCAGGGGATGTAAAGGCTTCCAAAAAACTTTGAAGAATAGGGCATTACTGTACATTTCAGTGTCTCATGTATGCCTCTAAAAGGCCTAAGGATGGGTAGACTGGGCTTGAAATCAAGGAAGAAGGAAACAAAGTTGGAGGAAGAATGGGATCCATTTGTTTGTGAAATTTTCCTGTAATAGATTGCTTCCTTTGATCTAAATCCTGGTTCTACCAATCACTATGTTTTATAACCTTGGGAAAATTACATGCACTCTGGGTGCATCAGCTTCTTCATGTATAAATTAGCGATATTACTACTACTTGCCTTGAAAGATGTTTTGAGGAAAGAATGAGACCTCTGGTAAACACAGTGCCTGACACTTAGTATTGTTATTTTTTTCAAGCCTGGACAACACTAAAATCATGGACATTGCTTGTTTTACAGATTGATTCTCATAGATTCCCTTACCATGAAAACATAGAAGTAAAATATTTTTAGTGCTCTGTGATTAAAATGATATTTTGTATGATAAGACATAGTCTAGTACTGTAGCTTGCCACGTTTTATGCAGATTTTGTGTTTATGTGGCCATACTGATATGTCCCCATTTAACCTGACTGTTCCTTTAAACGTTTAGGACTTCTTATACATGCCCTCTTATAGACTAAGGCCATATTGTTGGTAATAACCAATCAGAACTATTAACATGAATAGCAGTTCTTAAATGTTGGGCTTGATAATGACTTTCCCACAATTGCTATTTTGGGTCCTTTCTTACTAGCCTGAGGAAATGACAAGATTGAGAAGCATGAACAGACAACTCCAGATAAATGTTGACTGTACACTGAAAGAAGTTGACCTCCTTCAATCTAGAGGTATAGACTTGATTATTTGGTAAACCATAAGTAATAGTGTGGGGTTTTAAGCTGCTTAAATAGCAATCATTTTTGGTTTTACAGATTTAAGAGATAGTTTTTATCCATTATGATCCTATTCAAGAGATCCCTCCACCCCATGGTCATAGATTTGGGGGATCAAAAATAGTTTTACTTTGGCAATTCCATCATTAAATTTGTCATTTAGACTGCTCTATGTTGTTACTCTGCATTTATAAAACTTCCTAGATTGATGCTGTGATAATCATCAAAAGTATCTATAAAAATAGGGAATCATGTATCAGATTTATCACTTTTAAAATAAATTCTATATGCCATTTTTTATATATCATATGAAAACATCCAAGTATATCTCAGACTTTCTGGAGAATGGGGTTTGTTTTGTTTTTAACGTTCTTATAGAATTGTACTACAGTAGAAGCTCTCTTAACTTTCATTTACCCAGCTCACCAGGTTAGAGCTGTTCTTCATTTCCCCTGTAAAATACTCTGACCCTGTCCACAGCTGCTGGCCACGTACTGGCATGTTCAAGTACTGTTGCTCTTAGCAATTGATTTGTCCGCTCAGTGAGTGAGTTGTACCTGTTCCCTAACCTGTATATGCCAGTTACTCTATTTCTGTAATGTTTATGGAGGAGCTGTTCTTCCTATAAAAAAAAAAACCAAAGGCAAATTACTTAAAAAAACAAGAAGGTGCGGTTGGGGGGGGCGTGGTCTGTGAATTAGATACGGGTGAAAACTGGAAAGGGTTAAGGGGAGAAATCACAAAAATCTAAGAGGATTCTGTTCTCTTACTCAAAATAAAACAAAATTGTAGAACTTAGGATTCAGGGAACTAGCCTGCTGGCTCCTTTTGTAGTTTTAGTCGAATATAGTCATGCCCATTTGTTCACATGTTGTCTGGGGCTGCTTTTGTGCTTCACCAGCACCCTCGAGAGCTTGCAACAGACTATTACAGGTTCACAAAGCATAAAATTGTTGATTTTCTGGACTTTTACATAAGAAAAGGTTTGGGGCAGAAAAAAAAGTTTGCCCACTCCCCCTGTAGCTCATCACAGGTGTAGTTTATGTAAGAAAGACAGTATAGAACTTCAGTGGACACATGTTTAAAAAAAAAAGTCTTGGTCCAACATTGAAGTTGACTAGTAATCAATCAGCCTCTTCCATTACCACCACTTACTGTTTTCAATTATGGCAGCTAAGAGAGCATCTACTCTGAGAGTATATAATAAATCTTGACTAAAAATGGCAATGAGGTAACTTTCACAGTAGAAGCAGGGGAACCTAAAAGATGCCCACCAATCTGAATGTGAAAGTTGAGCAGACTGGCCAGGTCAGAAGGTGATCCCTGTAGAGACTCATAGCTTGAAGCAGTGGAGCTCTGCATCATGGAGGGGTGATACAGATTATTGTTAGTGTATTGGAAGACTGCATCAGTTTTTGCTTGGGTGTTTTTTAAAGCAAAACACACAAACATTTGGTTAGGGTATTGATAGTAAGCCTTAGGAGATCTAGAAATTAAAACATCAGCTGTAACTTAAGTAATTGAAGAAATACATATGCAACACCTTATAGCACTGTGGCTTTCATTATCTTCCAAATGGATAAAAGCATCTGTAATAGGACCTGCAAGGGAAACCACTATTAAAGTTTTATAAGCAAAGAGCTGTGTTTTTGGTCTCCATTGGGCAACAAAGAGCTCTTTTTGGTGCTTAAGTATTTCTAAATCTCCTTTCATAAGGGGTCCAAATATGTCCATTTTATACTGAATTCTACTCTTCCACACTCTGGAAAAATTGTATACTGAATTCCAATGCAAACTTTGAAGTGAGAGAATGGATCTTAGATGCAGATCATTATTTGGTTTGCTGAAAAGCAGGTTTATTGTTGGTTTCGGTGAGGAAAACTTTGTGGGGGGAGAAGTAATGTCTAGAAATCAAGACATCTAATATATTTGAACTATTAGTACCTGATAGCATGCGTAGTTACAATGCTTAATTGGAGTTGTGCAGAACAAGCTGATTACAGTGATTGAAGTGAAGGTAGGACCTCAGGCTGCCACTGTCTCAGAACCCACCTTGGAGGAGTCATGGCAGGAATTGGGACTGAAATCGACACAAGGCCAAGGAGTGAACTTTGTAAGAGAGTTGAAAATTTTGTGGCAAGACAAAATTCTTAGGGATCATTTATCATTCTGAAATTGGCACCTTACCATCTTTGTTAAATCTGTAGACAACATTCAGTATTCTCCAGTTCTTGAAGATAGGAATCTGTGAGCTGCTGCTGTTATAACTGGATTCATCTTTGTATGTTTGACTTCTTCCACTGTTGAATTTAGAATGGATAACTTTTTAAGGTAAATTATGAATGACATGAAATAGTTCAGCCATCCTTTAATTTCTCTTCCTCATTTACCTCTGTAAGTGTGCCACGTACATAATCCTGCTGAAAGAGACTAGCTTTGCAGTTAGAAAAATATTCCTTCAAGTGATAGTTTATAGGCCAACACTGATGTGGTAGTTTGCTTGCGTCTTTTCTCACAGTGATCAAGAAGAACATTTTCAGTGGGAAGGTGATAGGAGTTTTGAAACCCTGGAAAGCAGTTTCCCTTTTTAGATATTTCTGTATATTCTTTAACAAAAAAGTCAAATAGGAGAAAGAGCCTTAAATGCATGGTGATTTTATTTTCTTTATAGGAAACTTTGATCCAAAAGCCATGAATAATTTTTATGACAACATAGAACCTGGCCCAGTTGTACCACCCAAGCCATCTAAAAAAGGTGAGTAGGGAAATGCCATAAACATCATAGAAATAAATACCAGAATTCTTTGAGAGTTCACCTCTTCAGCTGAAGAAATTTCCACTAGAGATATTAACTTGTTCAGCATAAAAAAAGTTAACCAAACTTTGAAAAGCACTAAAATTAGTAACTCATGGAATTATGGTCAAAGGTAATTAAGTGGGATATACAATTTAATTTTTTAAAAAGAACTTAAAGAATATATTATATAGCTAACATAAATTTACTTACCTCTGTAATAACTATAATCCTAAAAGATAATTCTTACAAAATAATGAGAACTTGAAAGGTCTTAAGTTAGAATGTTAAATTGGCAGGTCGCAAAAGCAGCCTTGTGTGCCCAACAGGTGAACATAATAATAATTAGATAGGGACTAGGTGTTTTTTCATAAAAGACAAAAATAAATCCTCTGTAACCAAGATTTGGAGGCATCACTTTTGGCTTTGTTCTATTTTTAGGTTAGCACTGTTTAATTGGCATTTCAGTGTCTTAAAAAACTAATTTGGATTAAATTTGAGTCATTGAATTTAGATAAATATTTTCTGTCCCATTCTTACTCAAGGCTCATGTTCTTTTATATAGTTCTCAAGACTGAGCTGAAGTATGCATTTCAGGTCTTAATCCATTTTGCTTTAAGCAACTTAAGGGTGAAACATGTTAAAATGTTGTCAGAGTTACTACTCCCTAGGTAATATATAAATTCTGTCACCTAAATTTTAGTTGAACAGTTTTCTATGTATTTTAAGTACTTGCTTTATAGGTTGCAGTGCGATACTACTACCACCATAGGTGTTTCATCTGATCTGCCTTTAAAATAGTATGATTCCTAAGAGTAATACACATAAGTATCTTAGTGGATGACTTCCAAGTATTAGATTTGGCCGTTTCAAGCTGAAAGTCAGAGTTATGTATCACTGATCACTGTAACCATTTGGATTAATAATACATGAGTCTTTAAACTTGATGTTGCCTGGGTGTCTACTAAAGAAGCACTACCTATTACTAATCCAACAGATAATTGATTCAAGGGCTGTTATAGAAGAATCACTCTATTTAAGGGAGTATGTTGAAAAGTTGTTAACCTGAGCCTAGAGGACCCAGTTGATGAGCAGACAGTGTGTCCACCATGAGCCATCTCATTAGCATAAACTCTCAGGTATGGTCCAAAGGGCCCACTGTAAATAACAAAGACCCTCTGATCACTTGGGAAATTTCAAGATTTTAGTGTTTATCTCCCAGGAGCTAGGGATTAAAGCTAGACCCACCTTTAGGCAAGGTCAGATTCTTTACTTACACAGAATTTATGCAGTGGTTACAAAGAAATTTGTAAATACACAAGACCTGAGGATTAATAATCAGTGACCTAAAATTCCACCTTAAGCTAGGAAAGAACAACAAAGTCAAGGACATGTAAAGATAAGTAAAACGTAACACAAATTATCGAAATCAGAAACAAAAGATGGGTTACCCATTAAAATAAAATGTGATGAACATCTTTATGGCAGGAAACTCGGCACTTTATGTGAAATGGACGCATCTACTCAACCTGAAAACGAGGTGATATAGGACCTAATAATAGCTGTATATCTATTAAAGAAATTGAATCCATTATCTTAAAAATTTTCCCACAAAGAAAACTCCAAATCCAGATGATTGCACTGGTTGGTGAATACTGTAACACATTGAAGGAAGAGATCCTACCAATCTTACACAAATTCTTTGAGGAAACAGGAGAAGAAGGAAAGCTTCCCCCCACCTTTTTTTTTTTGGGGGGGGGGGTCTTATGGAGTCAGCAGAGCCCTGATTTCAAAACCTGATAAAGGATTACCTACTCACCCCCGCCAAAAAAAAGAAAACAGAATTACAGATCAATAACCCTCCTGCACTTAAAGCAAAAAAATCCTTAATATTCACAATAAATAGGATAATATATCATGACCAAGTTTGTTTTAGCTTAGGAATGTACTATCAAAGGAGAAAAAAAGCTCATTATCATTTTACTAGATGCAGGGAAAGCATCTGACTTAAGTCAGCAGCCATTCCAATTAACATGGTTATTTGCAAAGACAACCTAAGGTAAAAAAAAAAAAACAAACTGTTAGAACTAATTAGTGAATTTAACAAGGTCTTGGGATGAAAGGTCAGTATACAAGAACCATATTTCTATATACTAAGCAAACACCTTAACGAAATTAAAAAGAATTACAAAACCATCAAAAGACACATTACACTTATGAATAAATCTAACCAGCAGTATAGGCTGAGAACTACAAAACATTGCCAAAAGGAATGAGAGTAATACACCATGTTTACAATTAAATAAAAATTGGGAAACTTATTATCCAAAATCATCTGTAAAAAGAATGAAGTTGGAAGTCTTAGCCCTAACTAACCTTAGGACTTACTATAAAGCTACAGTCATCACGGTGTGTTATTGGCATAGGGATAAAAAGTAGATAGAGAAATGATTGTAGCTTTATAAATAGCCCAGATCTAGACCCTCACTTAACACTGCCAGATTCTTGAGCAAAGCAACCAATGGAGAAGGGAAAGTCGCTGGAGCAATCAGTGCTGGAAGAACTAGATAACCATATGGAAAAATTACCAGTTTTGATTCTTACCTCCTATACACAAAAGTCACACACACTTAAGTGTCGAGCTAAATTATAGAGCTTCCAGAGCGAAACATAAAATATCCTTGCAACTTGAGTTTAGCTTAGAATTTTTCGGACCCACAGCAGTTGGTACTTGAGCCTTCATTAAAATTCAACACTTCTACTCATCAAGAGACACTATTAAGAAAGTGAAAAGGCAAGCCAGGCAGCTGGGAGAAAATACTTGAAAACATATCTGGTAAAAAACAAAAACAAAAAAACAAAAACCAACCAACCTGGTATCTAGAATATATAAAGACCTTTTATAACACAGTAATAAAAGGACAGTCCAATTTTTAAAAGGTCAAAACATTTGAGTTGACACTTGACAAAAAAATATATATAAATGGCCAGTAAGTACATGAAAGTGCTCTACTTGAATAGACATTAAGAAAATGCAAATTAAAATCCTGAGATTCCTGAATAATGATGGTATGAAACATTAAGGAGGATGTAGAACAAACAGAATTCTTACACATTTCTGGTAAAAGTTTAAGATGGGGTGACCATTTCTTATGAAACCGAACATTCATTCACCTGCCCGGTAGCTTATCAGTTCGCCTTCTGAAGACTTATCCAAAAGAATTTAAAGCCTATGTCCACAAAATGATTTGTATTAGAAGATTCATAGCATTTTTACTCAAAATAACCAAAAACTTGGGAACATACCAAGAGGCCATCAACAGATGAATGGATAAAGAAACTGATATATTCAAATCATGGAATACTACTGAGCAGTACAAATCAACTACTGTTAAACATCACATGGACCAACCTCAAGGACATAATGCTGCAAGAAATAAAACACAAAAGAATGCATACTGTATGATTGTTTATATCCATCTCATAAGCTATATATTTATGCCAAAAAAACAGAACAGCTGTTATCTCTGGGATAACAGCTCTACAGGTCGGGGATTAACTGGGAAAAGGCATGGGAGGATTTTATGGGCTAATGAGAATGTCTTGATCGGGATTTGGGTTATTAACAGCTGTATATGCATTTGTCAAAACTCCTCAAATGGCAACACATGTGGTTTGTGTATTTCATTGTGTAAGTTTTACCTTGAGAACTCAGAAGAAAATAAAAGGACACTTTCTTGAGGTAATGGGATAGATCAGCTGCCAGGAGCCCATACACTCCGTGTTCTAGCAGTGGTGATATTGGTGTGGCAGACGGTCACTCTGCCTGCTGTCTTTGAGACCAACACCATGTATTTGAGGTGGGGAGCTGGTGTTTGGCTCAGCTAGGAAAGGTGCAGGGCTTGCATTATTAGGATGCTGTAATATCAAGCTTCAGCGGGCTCTCTACAAGTACTTTCATACAAAAAAAGCTCTGTTCTATGGCACTTTGAATTCACACAAATTTTGCTAAAGCTGATAATTGGATAGTCCCTTGGAGTTAGCTGTAATTAAATTACAGTTACAATCAACTTTTAAATTATGTAGCAAATGCTCAGTATGTAGATGGATTATGTAGATAGACGCTTGATGCTACAAAGACAGGACTCCTCCCCCAGGCAGCTTATCGTCTACCTCTACAGTTTTGAGTAGACTAGAGAACTAACATCTTCACTATAAATGAATCTCTACTATAGAAATCCACTTGAGCTTTCATTATATATACTGTTGGTGAGAGTATAAAATGGTATTATTATGTAACCCTTATACTTTTTAAACCTTTCACCTCTTAAAATTTATGAATAGAACTTAATGCTACAATTCCTCAAGAAGGCTTTTCATTACATTTCTAAAAGCTATTTGATTTTCTCTATGAAGTCAAATTTGTTTTCTAAGCATTTGCAGATTTTTTAACTACATTGGCTTCTTCTAAAAAGTAGCTTAATGTAGGTTTTCTTGCAGTATCACTTAATTTAAGATCAAGTATAAATAACTGGTAGAATTGATTTATTGGTTAGAATAAATGCCTTGGAGTTATTACAGACATATATGGTAAATCCAAGTGGAATAAGGATGTTTGTCTGAAGTATGGTGATAAAAAGGAGAGAGTAAGAAAAAGAAACAGAAGGAAAAAGAGGGAGACCTGGAAACCTTTTGAACTGAACTTTGTATTGAAGCAGTGCAGTGTGCATGTAAGCTCCTCGGCGGACTCAGCAAGTCCTCCCCAAGCTATCATTGGTGAGAGCATTGACCTTGGTGTCCCACTACTGGAGCATGTGTCTGGGTAGTTTTGGCCACCTGACCTTGTTCAGATCTAGTCTGTGCACCAGAAAGGCCATCAGTCCAAATACTTAATAGTTTGTGTATTTTACAGGGCTGTTGTTAAGAGTCTGTGAGAGTAAGTATGTGACACTAAAGAAGTGCTTTACAAATTTAAGAAATAGAATTTACTCTTTGGAGCCTAAGGAGACCATTTACTCTGCTTTTGTTTACTCTGATAACGGAGTGTTTAAGTGCCGAGGCACCACGCTTAGAATTCTGGAGAAGTGATTTCCAAAGGTGGATTGTCCTAGGGGATGGCTTATGTGGGCTCAGAACGGATCAGAAAATACAAGATCTTTCTTTGTTCTTAAGGGCAAATGATACCAAGTCTTAATAGAAAGAAAGGACTACTTACTGATAATGTATAAATTAATAGAAACAAAATTCTAGCAAAAAATTGGGATACCTGCAGTCCATATTATTTTGAGTTCTGATTTTTTCAGTTACTGCTACTCCTACTCTTTCATTATGATGTACTATAGTTTTCTCTTATTTTAATGGATTCTTTGGCTAGCCTTACACATCATGTACTTTCAACCTGTGGTTTTCTAATAACTGTTGCTTACTAAGGCAGTTGCTAGAGTATCATCTTCCACAGTTTGCCCTTACATTGACATTTAATTACCATCACTGAATTTGCACTAGGAAGGGGGGCAACTGGTGAAATTAGGCATTGATTCCAAGTAATTGTAGAGGATGGAAAAAGTTCTAAGAGTACTGTTCTGTATAGGTTGTAAAAGCAATATTAAAAATGGCACTTACCCTCACAGGAGAACTAAAGGGAACATGAAGCAACAGAAAGGGTAAACAGGCAACTGTCCATGTCCCATGGGAGATCCTTGGGAGCCTGTCCACTCTTCTCATGGATGGCTTTAATCCCTTTTCTCCTGGCTTTGCTTCTTTTCATGCAGATTCGTCAGACCCTTGCACAATTGAGAGGAAAGCCCGAAGAATTAGCGTGACCTCCAAAGTACAGGCAGACGTCCACGACACCCAGGCAGCAGCTGCTGAGGGTTTGTACTTGTGTGTCCAGATTTTGTGCACAAAGTCCAAAGACACGTGTCCGCCCGTGTAGAGTTACCACAAGTAAAGGCTGCCTTTTTTGGTCCCCCTTTAAAAAAATAACTCTCTCCAAGCGACTGGCTGGCTCAGTTGGTGGAGCATGCGACTCTTGATCTTGGGATTTTGAGTTCGAGCCCCTTGTTGGGTGTAGAGACTACTTTTTGAAAATTATTCTCTTAGCCGAGTTTCTAAGGCTGTGCTGTCCAATAGAAATATAATACAAGGCAGATACATAAAATATTTCACCTAGTATATTGCAAAGTATTATCGTTTCAATATGAAGTCGATATAAACTAGCGAGATATTTTACATTCTTGATTTCATACAACATCTTTGAAATCTGGTGTACATTTTACACTTAGAGCACATCTCCGTTCACACTGGTCACATTTCAAGTGGCCAGTAGTCACCATATTGGACAGATTGCTCTTAATAATAGCTTCTAGAAAGCAAGGCCAAGTAATTAAAGAAATAACTTGAAAGTTTGGGATTTTATAACTTCTCACTGCAATTTTCTAATGCTTCTTGAATTTTACCCTGGGATTCAGTTGAAATAAGGGTTCTAAAAAGACTGTTTATGTTTATGTAAGTATGACTGTATAATATAAACAATATTGGTGAAACTGTTGATTTATGATGTTTTCGAGGATGATTATTCTTATGGAAATCTGGCCTATTAACCCATTTAAAAATAGTTTAAGTCTTTTTTTTTTTTTTTTTTTTAGGAATCTCTACACCCAACGTGGGGCTTTTAACTCATGACCCCAAGATCAAGAGTGGCATGCTCCTCTGAGTCAGCCAGGCGCCCCTAAAAATAGTCTTAAAGGAAAAACATATTGACTTCACTTTTCCTTTGTGTATAAATATGCATATTTTAAGGTTTTTTTTTCTATGAGGCCTGAAATATTTTGTTAAACAGTCCATAAAAAGACAAGATTTTACAACTGTCAGTCAAATGAAAACGGACATCTAAAATGTCTTTTGGGTTTTAGAGGCTTCTATTTATTTATTTGAGAGAGGGAACACAAGCAGGGGGAGTGAGAGAGGGAGAAGCAGGCTTCCCACAGAGCAGGGAGCCCGATGCGGGGCTCGATCCCAAGACCCTGGGATCATGACCTGAGCCGAAGGCAGAGGCCCAACAACTGAGCCACTCAGGCGCCCCTGGAGGCTTCTATTTAAACAGTACTTCCCTGTGATGAAATGAGCAGTGTCTTACCAACAATAATTGTAAATTAGGTGCCTTGAAAACTTCTGATAAGTTACTTCAGAGTGACTTGATTCCAAGTTAAATCATCCCGGTCCTGAAGGAGAAAACGTGCCCCCACCAAACACACCTCTTTGGCACGAGGAAGGGTTACTCTGACGGACTGTGAAGGCTGGAGCAGCCCTGACAACAGAGTACAAGTTACCCTTGAGTAAGGAACATCTACATTGATAAAGGCAGTCTCCACCTAGAAGTGTTTCCCTGCCCCTCCCAGAGAGCCTTGTGACTAAATCCAAAGAGAATTGGATCAGTGGAGAAGGGAACTGACTTAAATCTAGGTAGATCTTCCCTAACTGGCTTCCCCTGCCCTGCCTCCAGCATCTTTCTTTTGTCTTTAGCTGTAGATGGTATGTTAAGTGGCAGCTTGGCCCCCTTTGGGGAGTTATTTTTCCTAGGTCTCTGCCCTGTGTGTGTGTGAGGTACACATGTTAATGAACTTGGTTTCTTCTCTTGTCTTTTATTATAGGGTGGGTCTCAGGCAAGAACTCAGAAATATAGAGGGGAAATTATTTTTACTTTGCGTACAGTATTAGACAATGAAGAGGAGCCCCAAGTATCCTGTATTAGTTACGTTAAAATGGGTTGTGCAGGTATTTATGGAGTTTAGAAAATAAAATTTAAGGCTAGGTTTGGAGTTACACTTCATGAAGTAAAAAGTTGCCTGCTCTAGAAAAGTATAAAAGTGAGTTTTCAGAGCCTGTTTATTAAAAACCAACAGCAATACGGTTTAAGTGTTTACCTTTTAGGAGAACAAAATGCCCTGAAAACCAGAGTATTGTATGAGAGAGGACCTTTTCTGGAAGTGGCGTGGAGAACATTTTTCCTCTAACAGAAGGCTGTAACAGTTAAATGTGCTTTTTATTCTTCCATATTGTACAAAAAAGAAAACTATCAAGTCTCTGTGTTTTGGAGTCATGAGCCAAAAGATACAAGGTGGGTGATAATGGCCACTCAGATCGCCAGTGGAGGCCAGAGAAACAAACCCATTCTCCTTTTTATAGTTCTAGGAATTGGTTGATGAACCCAGTGGTCGTCTATTCTGTTGTAAAGCTAACATCTCCCTCCTGTTTCAACCTGAGCCGCCTTATTGCCTGTTGTAAGGTTTGAGGTCTAAAACTTAGGTCTCTTTTCACACCAGCCATTTGTCATGAAATACGAATTGCTAACCACAAGTGAGTTCATTAATTTCCACTGGAAGATAAACTTAACCCCAAATGGTAATTGATTAAAGCCTTCCATCTTAGTTTCTTCTGTGACCGGCTTAGGTAGGCTGCCTACCTTAGATCTTAATCTCATTTGCGTCCACAGTGATGATTTCCAGTGTTTTACAGGTAGATTTTCCCAGCCTCCTGGCCATGCTCCGGATTCCAGGGGGAATTCCACCCAGATATCTTTAGCCTCCTACTCACTGCTGCCACTTTCAGTAGGGACTGTTCTTAAAAAGCAGGATTTACAAATTAACTTCCAAAGCAAAGAGCCTTTTTTTGAGCTCAAGGCCAGAGAGATGAGGATCTAAGTTTCAAGTATTTTTAAGATTTTATTTATTTGACAGAGAGAGCGTACATGAGCAGGGACAGAGGGAGAGGAAGAGGGAGAAGCGGACCTCCCTGCTGAGCAGGGAGCCCGACGTGGGGCTCGATCCCAGGACCCTGGGTTCTGGATCTGACCACAGGCAGACACTTAACTGAGCCACGTAGGCACCCTAAGTTTCAAGTATTATTTTTAAAGAAAATCCTGAGGACTGGGGCTATTGGGTGGCTCAGCCGGTTAACCTTTGGCTCAGGTCATGATCCCATGGTCCTGGGGTCTTGTGGAGCTCAGGCTCCCTGCTCATCCCTCTCTGCCTCCCCCCACCCCACCCCAGCTCATGTTCTCATTCTCTAATAAATAAAATCTTTAAAAAAAAAAAATCCTGAGGACCCACCTAAGGTTGCGAGCATTTTACATTGCCAGATATAGACATTTTTTAAAAAACTATCTGAAGGACCTTATAATGCCAAAAAGGAAAAAATACGAGAATAAAAAACAGTCTTTCACACTGAATGAATTTAGCATTTATGAAAAACTAGAGTCTCTCTCTTTTAACCATTCTGGGAGCAACTCCGTGAGGAACCATCACAGTCACTGTGAACCATAATAATTAACTAACACATACATACTGTGAAGCTGCAGGTCTCCCAGCGGATATTGAATACAGTATAGCCACTACTATGAGGGGGCGTGTCCTGGGGGGCTGAAGTTTGGGGGGGGGGGGGTGGGGGGGGGGCTGAATTTCACATGCTGCCTGATATTTCTCCTTCTGTTCATTCGGCTACAATACAGTATAACCACTATCTCTGGATAATGAATGAGGAAGGTAGTCTATCCTGGACTTCAATTTATCTTCTTAAACCAAGTACAATTTGTATCATAAACCTCCTGTTCTAGTAGCTGTGGACATTCATTGGCTTTCACCTTAGGCCAAGTAGAAACTCTTTTTTTGTGTGTGTTTTTTTCAGTTTGGATTATATTTGGAAAAATTCAATCTCTTTTCTCTCTTGATCCTAACTTCCCTCAGAGCATCTAACTGGCTCCAAACAGAGTCCCCGGACCCAACCCCGCGATGAAGACTATGAGGGGGCCCCATGGAATTGTGATAGCTGCACCTTCCTGAACCACCCCGCACTGAACCGCTGTGAGCAGTGCGAGATGCCACGGTACACTTGAACTCCCAAGAGTCTGCGTCGACTTGAGAGAGAAACTGGGAGCACCCACCAGAAGAAAAGGAACCTTGGGAGTCTGTGCATCTGCCTGGCCTTTTCATTTCTGATTCCACCGGGGGAGGAGCAGCGCCCCTGTAGGGCTCGTGCTCACTCAAGAAAAATGGGGCGTTCTCTTTATTTTGTGTTTCTGTTTTTTTCCTTTCTTGACTCATTGCAGAGTGAGATAGAAAGGGATACTTGAAACTGGGAAAGGATTCACTCCTGAAAGAATGTCCACAGAGAAGTCAAGAACTCTTCTGTGGACTCCCAGTTAAAGTTACTGCTGAGCGGCCCTCACTTTATAAACTAGAACTTTCAATCATGCTGTGACATGTTACATACAGTTCATGCAGACTGACTGTGACTTCCCGGAGCAGACTGCCCTGGTCACAGCTCTCTAGAAAACCAAGGTTCCCCAGGCTTCTTCCCGTTGTTGCCTACTGAGGAGAAGGACAGGAAAAAGCACCCAGAATATGACCTTTTTTGTGTGGGGGGCGGGGGGGAGAGCAAAATAATAAGGGTATTTGTAATTGCTGCTTTTTTCAGAGGTAATTTCAAACACAAACACAGTGGCTTAAAATGTGATTTGTAGCAGTCAGGAATGAGGCATATCGTGCCCTTCCTTCAAAACTACAATCAGAGGTGGTAAGATCCCTTTTACTTGTACAATAATTCATCGAGTTCAATCAACACTGGTAACTAAGACCTAATGATGCCACATAGTAGATATTATTTTTAAGTTACTGCATGCTTTTATTAGGCCATTGGCTTTAAAAATAACAAGTCCTTACCAAGTACGATTTTATGAATGACCTTCTCGTAAAACTCTGCTTTGCCAATAACACAGTGAATGTACGCCAAATGTAAATCCATTCCAAAATCCATTCGGAAATCTTGAGCTCAGCTGTGGTTCTGTAAGAAATGTTTGCAGTCCATAGGGCCTTTTTTTTTTTCCTCCTTCCAGTTTTGTGACGAATTCACGATGTTTACAGCACAGTGTTTTGTGCCAGAATCCTTACATAGCTGGAAAAAAAAAAAGAGCTGTTCAATACAGATTGATTTGCACATGTTAATTACAGTTGGCCAAGATCATAAAGTTGTACACTGCATTACTTGGGAGGAAGAGAAGGCTAGTCAAGAAACAGGATTAAGAGAAAGGTGAATTACAAAGGACTTTAAAACTAAGAACTGTTTCAATTTAACATACTGTATTCAGAGGTAATATTGAGTTTGTTCAAGTAGTTCAGGTGATACTAAAGCACTCCTTGTTTATGAAACCCCAACTTTAGGGTATGAATAACTGAAGAGATATAAGATCATGTGATTCACTAGGGTGTACCACTGGAAAATTATGAATAGGACATTTAATTAAGGTCTCTATCACTGTTGAATTTCCTTCCTAGCTCAGAATTGGATTTTGGAATCTTCTTGTTATTTGGGTGACTATAAATAGCAATAAAGTCATTAGGGTTTCTAATCCTAAAGGATTTTACCAGAGGTAAAACACCATACTGTGTGTCCCGCTACACACACACAAACACACACGCACGCTCTTTAAGCTCTTATTGTATTCTACTTTAGAAGTGATATCTGGCAGACCTGGAAAAACAAGCTGCACTTAATAGTATAATGAAACCAAAGGCTTAATAACCCATCATCATTTTCCATCGAAATCATCTAATTTCACACTCGGCCTACAGCTTTGAAAACATTTTTTTTCCTATGTAGGAAATCCCCGCCCCCGCCCCCCCCGAAATATCCACTCGTCTCACAAAAGTATGCGTGGCTCTGTGATGACACTGATAAACCATCTCTCATGAAACTGTGGCCAAACTGTGAAAATAATGGTGAGAAAACAGGTGGGCTTAAAAGCGACCTGAAAACGGCTTTCTTTAAGGTTTCTGTGACACTGGGATCTGTCCGTCTCCAGTAGCCGTCTTTCAGTCCTACTATTCTCTAATACGCCAAGGCCTTCGCCTTTGTATGGTTTCGTATCTCTTTAGGGATGATCAACCCCACTTGGTATTAAATAACAATTTAGGGAAAAATATGTATCCTGCTTGGTGTTCTAGCTAAAGGTTTACCAGTATTCTTCGATCTGCTGAAGGGGCAGCAGGTAACTTGGCACTTGTCGGTTGAGAATGAAAGTAGCATGTATGCAAACAGTCGGATGCTATATTAAAACCCTGTAGATGACTTTACAACTATTGCATGAACACACATCCAGGTTAATAAGCTGTTCTCATACCCTAGATGCATGGTTCCAGTCCTTTGGTGATCTAGTAAATCATCCTTTTTACCTGCCAGGAAAAAGAAGCAACCAGTGTCTGTGATAGGTGTAGAGGGTGGGGTAGGAGACATCAGAGCTGGATTTTAAAGGCGTTTCGTCTGTGTTCAGTTCTGGTTATGCCCAAGTTTCATAGGCCAGCGTAGGCTGTATTCAGTTTTTCAAATAAGCAAAACTGTCTTACACTGACACATTTGGGAGGTTTACCTGTGTTCCCTGTATATACTTGCCTGTGACCGCTTTAAGCAAGAATTCAGTCCACTCTCACGGTGCCTTTGCAAAAGGTCTCCCAGTCAGATGGACGTGCAGGCACGGTCGGCATCGGAGTGGGAGGAGAGAAGGTGCGCGGTGCCCATCCGCCGCCCTACTTCGGCTCTCTGGTTCCGTGGGTGCACTTTGTGTTTCTAGTAAAAAGTATTGTTTCTGAAAACATG
The DNA here is from genome assembly GCF_002201575.2 of Neomonachus schauinslandi. NCBI lineage: Eukaryota > Metazoa > Chordata > Mammalia > Carnivora > Phocidae > Neomonachus > Neomonachus schauinslandi. The sequence goes on from NC_058419.1 coordinate 100,540,485, forward strand.
ACTAGTTTGATGTACCTGGTAACACATAGGCCTGACGATACATGTCACACTATTTCATGGCTTTGTAAACTGGGTTTTTAGAAAGCACATTTGCTGTTTTGTTAAAAGTACATGGCCCCTTAACTTTTGGAGTAGGTCTGCAGAGTTTAAAGTGGGAATGGAGGAGCCAGAAACTTTCTACGCATTGTCAAATGTTTGGAATTCATAATGACCTTGTATGCGAGAGCAAAGAGGCAGGAGGTTTTAAAGAAATAAAAGAACTGCATTGTAGAAAAGGTAGTTTTAGAGAAGATAAAGGATGGTGGGGAAAGTGTTGCTAATTTGTTTATTTCCCTGAACGAAAGGGGAAGTGTGATGAGCAGTTTAATTTTTAAGGAGCTGGTCTCGATTTTAGTACTTTTTAATTATTAAAAAAAAAATTATCGTTTCCGTAAATTTTGTCATTGGTTTGTCCCGGATATTGAGGGTTCATATCCAGCTTTCTGTGGCAACTCCGTTTTAAATAGTATTTTAAAAGGTGACTGTAATAATGTCTTTGACAGTATAAACAAAAAGCAAGGATATAAGGCATAGAAAATTTGTCCTTTGAAAATATCGGTGATGTATCCTGGAATGTGAAGATGTCCCTTCATAGTTAAATTTGATTTATTTTACTATTGTAACCACTGTTCAGACTTTGAATGAATCCATGTTACAGTGTGTGTCTGTATATTGGTCGAGCAAGAAAAATGACCATTGAAATATTACTATAAAAAATCAGAATTGGGCACTGTCTGTTGCACCACTACTGTATCTCTTTGAAAGAATTAACAGTATTTTTATTGTAAAAGTTAATTCTGATGATGTTTTCACATTCACTAGACCTGCATTTTTTTTTTATCATTTGCATCCCCAAATATTTAATACAAGTAGATTTTGCATGGCTTGGGCATTCAGAGATTAATAGGATGGTGACGCAGTCTTAGTTTCTAAAGCCATGAAAAGTTGCTTTGAGACTGAACAATTCTGAATTCTTATTTATAATGACACCCAATGTCCATGTTTCCCTACTGTAAAAGAATTGATCAGTTTCTTCATTAAAACAGCAAGAACTTCTTAAATCTTGTAAATACCATGTTTCTTTTAGATTTCTGTGTATGCTGTGAATCATTTTGAGGTGAAATTGTACAAAGGCATCTTAAAAGGCTATGCATGCATCGTACTTCCAAACAGTACATATTCGGAAAGTCAAAGATTCCTGCAAAATAAATTAATAAACTAAAAGCAAACACTACATTCTGCATCTTTTCTGTGTAGTTAGAAATGATCTACAGTATCAAACTAGTCCAACACATTTTCTAGACTGAAATACGCGGTCTCAAAAATGTAATGTTCCATATTTCTGTTCCTATATTAGAACACGTCGTAATGTTAGATTTGGGCATTAAGTGTACATTAACTTTAAACATTGGGTAGAGGGGCGCCTGGGTGGCTCAGTCGTTAAGCGTCTGCCTTCGGCTCAGGTCATGATCCCGGAGTCCTGGGGTCGAGTCCCACATCGGGCTCCCTGCTCGGCGGGAAGCCTGCTCCTCCCTCTCCCACTCCCCCTGCTTGTGTTCCCTCTCTCACTGTGTCTCTGTCAAATAAATAATTTTTAAAAAAAAAAATAAAATAAAATAAAATAAACATTGGGTAGAAGGGGGGCGCCTGGGTGGCTCAGTTGGTTAAGCGACTGCCTTCGGCTCAGGTCATGATCCTGGAGTCCCGGGATCGAGTCCCGCATCGGGCTCCCTGCTCGGTGGGGAGTCTGCTTCTCCTTCTGACCCTCCTCCCTCTCATGCTCTCTGTCTCTCATTCTCTCTGTCTCAAATAAATAAATAAAATCTTTAAAAAAAATAAAAATAAAAAAAATTAAAATTGGGTAGAAGGATATATAAGCAAATTTTATGAAAACAGTGGAATATGTTAAATAATGAGTAATTTTCTTCTCAATTTTTTTGTCATTTGTAGCTAGCTACAAGTTGACCCTTGAACAATATTGGTTTGAACTGCATAGGTCCACTTATGTGTGGACTGTGATAAAGACAGTACAGGACTACAAATGTGTTTCGTCTTCCTTGTGATTTTTCTCCATACTTCCTTTCCTCAGTGTGCTTTATTGTAGCAATAGAGTCTATGATACATAGAACATACAACATATGTGGTGAAGGACTATGGTATCTATAAGGTTTCCAGCCCACATTAGACTATAACGTTTCTGGGGACCCAGAAGTTACATGCGGATTTACCACGGTGCAGGGGGCCAGTGCCCCCGAACCCCCATGTTGTTCAAGGGTCACTTGTCATTTGTCCAAGGCAAATTGTCAGAGGCCTTGACCCACTTGCTAGAGTCTATAGTCCATGTTCCAACATTTGCACAGCAATCAGCACAGATGAATTCTAGGAGGTAGCCTTTTCAGCGAGTAAGCATATTTGAAGTCAAAACATATCTATTACTTTTTAAAAATATATTATATTTATATACACACCCAAATACAGAATTGTAGAATGATCCCTCCTTTGCTCATTACCCAGCTTCCAAAAGGACCCTTATGTAAGCAAATGAATTTCATCTGTATTCTCATTTCCCCCTAATTATTTTGAAACAGAACAAATCCTAGGCATCATAGCAATTCATCTATCAACTTTTTTCAAAACATAAGCACCATATACTCCAATCGCACCTTGCAAAATATCACATACCCTATGTTATATTTTCCAAGTAGCTTTTTTTTTTTTTTTTTTTTTTTACAAGCACTTCTCAATTAGGGTCTGAGTAGAATACTTAAAATTGTTGTCCCTTACATCTTGAAACTACACAAGTGTTTTCTCTCCATATCTGAAATCAAACTTTCCCTCATTACTATTTGGTTACCTCCCCACCACATCTTACAGTAAGTAAAGTAATGCATAGACAGAAAATCCAAGACAATTTTAACAATGGTAGGTGGACTACTTTTCTAATTCCCCTGCTCCCTTATTTTCCACATCCTAGGTTGTCCCTTTTTTTTTTTTTTTTTTAAGATTTTATTTATTTGACAGAGACACAGCGAGAGAGGGAACACAAGCAGGGGGAGTGGGAGAGGGAGAAGCAGGCTTCCGGCCGAGCAGGGAGCCCGATACGGGGCTCAATCCCAGGACCCTGGGATCATGACCTGAGCCGAAGGCAGACACAATGACTGAGTCACCCAGGCGCCCCTAGGTTGTCCCTTTTCAGTAATGGATTTTGAAGTAGAAAATGACTTCAAATCTGTTAACACAATACTGAGTCATTATGGTACTCATTTTTTGTAATTAAGAGAGGCATCTGTGAGAACTACATGATCTCCCTATTACAATCCCACGATCTTTATCATAATTTCTCTCTAGGTATTGAGTAGCTCAGTTTTCCACACAGAAGTCTGGGGCACTGTTGGGTACAGGGTGTTTGTCTCCCACCTGCATTCCTCCAAAGACTCCCTACTTAACTGGTCTGTTGGCCTTTTCCTATGATGGTGCTCTGGCCATGTTTTGTGATAGGGGTTTCAAAGGTTTTAACGGGATACAGATTATGTGAGTGATATTATGGTTCACCACTTCCAGGTTCTCCTATCAGGCAAACCACCACACTTTTCCTGCCTCTTGGAATTTGATGGGTATGCTTCTGACTGCCCTTTCTTGACATTCTGGTGGTTAAGAAATACAGAGCGCAGGGTGCCTGGGTGGCTCAGTCGTTAGGCGTCTGCCTTCAGCTCAGGTCATGATCCCAGGGTCCTGGGATCGAGTCCCGCATTGGGCTCCCTGCTCAGCGGGAAGCCTGCTTCTCCCTCTCCCACTCCCCCTACTTGTGTTCCTGCTCTCGCTGTGTCTCTCTCTGTCAAATAAATAAATAATCTTTAAAAAAAAAAAAAAAAAAGTGCAGGGAAAATCAGGTGCTTCTCACACAGCCGGGCTTCCTCAAGTTTTGCACTGTGGTTTGGGAACATGGTGCTTGTTATATTACTTTGCTTGGTTTGGACTTATTTGTGCCTTTATTCTCTTGGGGACCAAGGTGGTTTTCAGGGAGTACTGTTGCAGTGGTCAAGAACCACTAACATTTATAGCCTTTTTAAAATCCCATCCTCCAATTTTGATTTCTTCTACATCACTAAGAATAGTCTGCCCTGGGTAGGTTAGGTTTAATTCAAAAAAAGATCTTTGGGTTAAGCATAATTAAAGTCGCTTGCATTCCCTATATACTTTGGCAAGGAATCAAACGGTCACACGTGGCAAGGGAACTCCTATTTTAAGATTTGGATTTGAGTTTCTCTTCCCAAGTTCTAAAATAACTAATGAAAACATCTTTAATGGTTGGAGAACAGGAAATGATGTTCTGGGGGTCAGAAATGACAAGGTACAGATGGGGACATACTGAAGGCAGCGGCAACCAGGATCAGCCAGCCCACAATTCCAGTCACCAATGAAGGTCATCAAGGAAAACCTGCAGAGCACGTCTATGGGACTCCCCGAGAGAGCCCGTGGTAACCCCCAAGCTCTATGCAAGGATAAGTGTGCTGGACAGGAAGCACTGAGACTGCAGCTTTGGTCTTTGTCTTACTTGCACCATGGGTTTCACTAAATAAGCAAGGCCTTTAAGGGAGTAGTTTGGCCACTGAGATAAGGGGCATGATGCACCAAGTAACTTCCAGCTACCACAACGAACACGGAGGAAAAATTTGCTTGGCCTAGCTGAGGATTCCAAGGAACAATTTTCAACTCCCCAGGAAATACCTAAAGCAGTACCCACAGGTGCTTGGCTAAAAACAAAGGCTTAGCAGAACATGCACTTCCCTGTCTTTCCCATGCTCTGTTATCAAGCATTTTCTCATGGAGGAAAATCCATAGAAAGAAAGTACAAAGCTTGAGCTTTCTTTTTATTATTTTTTTATTTATTTGACAGAGAGAGAGACAGTGAGAGAGGGAACACAGCAGGGGGAGTGGGAGAGGGAGAAGCAGGCCTCCTGCCAAGCAGGGAGCCCGATGTGGGGCTCGATCCCAGGACCCTGGGATCATGACCTGAGCCGAAGGCAGACGCTTAACGACTGAGCCACCCAGGCGCCCCCTTGAGCTTTCTTTTTCATTAAGGATTAAAAGATCTGAGCATTGGGATCCACATAATCTTTTTAAAGATTCCTTAAAAATCAGTAAACGCTTGGAAAGATTTAGCATTCTAAAAGAAGGACCTCATCCTACAGAATCAGAGCAGAAAACTTTAATTTCTAATTTTAATTCCAAACAAAATGTACAGTGATGAGATATCTCTCAGAAAGGATCAATCAGATCAAAATGGTTTCCGTCAAATGAAAACTGGTTTTTCCCAAATCCTAAACTACAAATACAGGTAGTGAAACTTAAGAAACCTGAGTCAATAGAAAATTATTCTAGAATTCAGAAGAAAGATGAAGAGCTGACACAACAAATGTGAAATCTACATCTAGGAGAAGCAATAATTAAAAATACAAAAAGAAATGAAACAGCAAATAGGAGAGAAGCAACAAATAAAATAGACTCATGGTGGGAGGGTTAAAAAAAAAAAAATAGTACCTACAAAGATAAAAGTGACATCAGAATTCTCCTGCATTTCTGGTAAGCTTGAACAGAACTCTGAGTGTGAAATGCAAAACAGACAAATAGTACTAGAATCAGCTTAGTGAAACCTCCATGTAATAAAATTACATATCTCACATGGACTAAATGTTCTTTCAAATGTTTACCAAACATTTACAAAAAAAAAAAAAATCCAGAAAACTGAAATTTTTAAAGCAATTATACAGGCCACATTTTTCTGACTGTGAGACATTAAATCTAAAAACAAATCAAGCCACCAGAAAGAAAACTAAAAAACTCTTCTAAATAACTTGATTAAAAACTGGAATTAAGAATAAAATCAGATTTAGTTCAGGCAAATCCTTAACAAGGGGCATTAGCAAAGATGTTATCTGACACTAAAAAGAAGGCTTTCAACTCCCAGAAAACGGGGCAGAATAAAACACAGTATCTCTGTGTTTTAGAGAATGCATCCGTGGAAAAATTTCTACATGCAAATACATTGTCTACACCTGTGAGAGAACAAGTTGCACAAAGAAATGATAATTCAGAACTCTATGAAATACATTTCCAGCACAGGAAGTCTTTGTGCCAACTCAAACAGTGAAAGAGAAATGTGGAAAATCACAGCTCAACTATACTCTGAAAGAACACGCTGTATCTAATACGGCCCATGTCAAGAATCCTGATGAGGTGGAGAGCTCCAGGGAAAAACTGGATCAGAGATCGAGGTTTCCCAGCTAACCAGAAGTAGAGCATTCCTATAAAAGCTTCTGTAAGCTGAAATGGCATAAAGGAAAGAAGCAGTCACCATTAATTTATATGAGACATTTTTTGAGCACTCCCAGACCCCAAAAATAACCTCTTTAAATTTAAGGTTCTTCTGATACCTTAGGACACATCTTGCTAATAGATACACACACACACACACACACACACACAAATCAGGATCAAGCACAGATGCTCACAGAGTTTAAAGTGATGGCAGCTTGATGCTGAGATGGTCAGTGCAGTTCCCAGCGAGGGTGCTTGGTGGGGCCACTCTCACCGCTCGGGTCACATGCTGCTGAACACCTTTCATTTTCTGCCTTTTTCAGTAAAAATTAGTCCTCTTCCAATTTCTTTTGGCTAGCAAAAACATGTATGAATGTAGGTCTTTTGTAAAAGCAAAGTGGTGTATCACAAACTTTTGAAAGGCCAGAGATACCCATATTCCAAGGCCAGGCTGATGAGTAACATATATGGCAAAGTGTTTATCCAAGCCAAGAGCTTGAGAAGGTATGTGAGACTATATAAAGGGGTCAAACTCTACGGCTGCCATGTGTGTGGAAAGATACCCATGTAACCAGCTGAAAACTCATGTAATGAGTCATCCAGGTGAGAAGCCATACCAAAGTGAATTATGTGATAAAGTCTGCGCAAAAATGCTGGTTATATATCCATAATCACAAGCATTCTGGTGAGAAAACCACTACCAATATGATGTATGGGATTTACAATTTACAACTTATTGTAATCTCGAAATTCATGCAGGGACACAAAGCAGAAAGAAGCCAGCATACTGACCGATCCAGGTCATAGGAATACTGGAGGGAAGTCCTACGTGTGTCATATCTTTGAACAGGCATTTGCTGTCTCTTGTTTTCCTGTCACACACACTTAAGGAAACATACAGGAGAAAACCATACATAGGTGGTTATCTGGAGAAGAACTTCAGCTCAACAGAAACGGATTTCATCACTAAGAAAGGCTAGACTGAGGGGGAAGATGGCAGAATAGGAGGATCCTAAGCTCATCTCATCCCACGGACACCGTGAAGCAAACAGATACATCTATGCCACTAACTCTGAAAATTACCTGAAGACTGGCAGAACACATCTTCCAGTTAACTGCAGAGAAGAGGCCACATCAGCAAAACGGGAAGGCGGAGATGCAGCTGGGAACCAAATCCCAGGTAAGACTAACCACAGACAGGAGAAACAGGACGATGAGACCTCACACCAGGCACCCCTGGCACTGGGGACCCACACGGGGAAGATGAGTCCCTCGCTTTGAAAACCTGTTGTGTGTAATTGTGGGAGCTTTGAACACCAGCGGGCTCACCTCTAGGAGGGCAGGAAGGCAAAAGGAAATGGAGTCCCTGCCCTTCAGGAGTCAGAATAAATAACTCCATCCAAGACACAGCACATACAGTGGTTTGAAACTGCCTGGGGTACTTGTGAAGACTTTTTTTTTTTTTTAGATTTTATTTATTTATTTGACAGAGAGAGAGACAGCGAGAGAGGGAACACAAGCAGGGGGAGTGGGAGAGGGAGGAGCAGGCTTCCCGCGGGGCAGGGAGCCCGATGCGGGGCTCGATCCCAGGACCCTGGGATCGTGACCCGAGCCGAAGGCAGACACTGAATGACTGAGCCACCCAGGCGCCCCAGTACTTGTGAAGATTTATTGACTAATCTTAGAACATGTGCTAGAGGGGCAGGGACCTTCAGATGTCTCCGGGAAGAAAAAAGCTGGTGGGCACCATTTCTCCTCCACTCCCCCAGCCTAGATAGCTCTCCCATCTATCTTGCTAGCAGCACATGCCCTGCCCCAGGATTCCCCTGCAGACCCACCCATCCAACCCACCTGCCAGAGCAATTGTCCCCCCCAAAGCAGCTCCTGCCCTGCCACACCCCACTGGCAGCCCCAGCAGGGACCAGGGCCACTCCGAAGTGACTCCTGCCCTGGCGAGAGGTGGGGATAACTCCACACACAAGTTTCAGCAACGTTGCCTCTTAGCTGGCTACACAGGAAGCAAACCCTGATCTTGGGTGCACCTGCAGTGATGGCCCAGAGGCTAATTGCAGACATCTTGGCTGACTGTCAGCCCTGCCCACCAAAGAACTCACAGTGGCCTCAAACCTCTCAATGCAGAGACCAAACCCTGCCCTGTGGACCCAAAGCAGGCAAAGGAGCTCATTGCAGCTGGCTCAGCTAAAGATAACCCATGGCTCAGCTCCAGTGGTAGTGTTTAGGTAGCCCACAGAGTGAATACCCCTTGGAGCACCTAATTCTGGTAACTGGGGGGTGGGGTGAGTGGGGGGGGGGGGGACTGTGCTACATGAGGCCACTACTTTTAAGAAACCAACACTGAAACTAAGACAAAATAGAGGAATCTCCGCAAAATGAAAGAACAAGACAAAATCAGTAGAAGAGCCAAATAAAATGGAGATAAACAATATGCTCGATAAAATTCAGAATAATGGTCATCAAGATACTCAGCCTCACTAATCCAGCCTTACAAGAAATATTAAAGGAAATTCTTTAAGTGGAAAGTCCGTAACAAGAAGAAAATTGTGAAAGGAAAGAATTCCACAGGTAAAAGCAAAGATATAGTAAAAGTAGTACATTAATCACTTACAAAGCTAATGTGGAGGATAAAACACCAAAATAGCAAAATCAATGATATCTACAAAATATAGTCAAGGAATACACAAAAGAAAAAGATATAAAATATGACACCATCTATATAAAATGAGGAGGGAGGAGTAAAAATGTAGTGTTTTTAGACCATGTTCAAACTTAAGCTACCATCCACTTAGTATAGGGTGCTATGCATATAATATATATGTGAACCTAATGGTAACCACAATCAAAACCTGCAATACATACAAAAAAAGAGAAAGGAATCCAAATGTAACAATAAAGAAAGCTATCAAACTACAAGGGAAGAGAGAAAGAGAAGAAAAAAACTAACAAAGAAGAACTACAAAAACAACCAGAAAGGGGCACCTGGCTGGCTCAGTCAGTAGAGTGTATGACTCTGGATCTTGGGGTCCTGAGTTCAAGCCCCACATTGGGTGTGGAGCTTGTGCGCGCGCTCTCTCTCTCTCTCTCTCTCTCTCTCACACACACACACACACACACACACACACACCAGAAAAAATTAACAAAATGGCAATCAGTAAAACCTATCAATAATTATTTTTTTAAGTGTACATTATTTATTTTTTTGAGACACAAAGAGAGCAAGTGAATTGGGGGGGGCAGAGGGAGAGGGAGAGAAAGAATCTTAGGCAGGCACCACTCCTGACACAGGGCTCCATCTCATGACCCTGAGATCATGACCTGAGCTGAAATCAAGAGCTGGGTGCTTAACTGACTGAGCCACCAAGGCACCCCAATAATTACTTTAAATGTAAAGGGACTAAATGCTCCAATCAAAAAACTGAATAGATAAAAAAGCAAAACCCATGTACATGCTGTCTACAAGAGACTCACTACATATGTAAAGACACAGACTGCAAATGCAAAGTTGGAAAACCATGTACCATACAAATGGAAGTGAAAAAAAAGTAGGGGTAACAATACTTACTTCAGATTTAAAAAAGGCTTTAAAACAAAGACTAGGGGTGGCTGGGTGCCTCAGTCGGTTGAGCAGTGGACTCTTGCTTTCAGCTCAGGCCATGATCTCAGGGTTGTGAGATCGAGCCCCACACTGGGCTCCACGCTTAGTGGGGAGTCGGCTTCAGGATACCCCTCCCCCCGCTTGCCCTCTCTCTAAAATAAATACTCTTTTTTTTTTTTAAGAAAAGATTTTATTTATTTATTTGACAGAGAGAGAGAGAGTACAAGCAGGGGGAGCAGCAGAGGGAGAGGGAGAAGCAGACTCCCTGCTGAGCAGGGAGCCCGATGCAGGGCTCAATCCCAGGACCCCGGATCATGACCTGAGCCGAAGGCAGATGCTTAACCAACTGAGCCACCCAGGCACCCCTAAAATAAATAATCTTTTAAAAAAATAAAACAAAGACTAATAACAGAAAAAAGAAGGGCATTATGTAATGACAGAAATATTAATCCATATACCCAACACAGGAGTATCTATAAACATAAAGCAACTTTTAACAGACATAAAAGGACAAAGTGAAATTAATAGAAGTAACAGTAGGGGCCTTTAGTACCCCACTTACATCAGTGGATAGATCATCCCAACAGAACATCAAGGAAACAGTGGCTTTGAATGACACATTAGACCAGATGGATCTAACAGATATATACAGATATTCCATCCTAAAACAACAGAATACAAATTTTTTTTCAAGTGCACATAGAACATTCTCCAGGGTGGATGTTAGGACACAAAACAAGACTCAATAAATTTAATAAGCCTGCAATTATATCAAGCATCTTTTGCAACCACAAAAGTCTTAAACTAGAAATCAATTACAGTGACAATCAATTTCTACAGTATGAAACTGGAAATCAAATCTGGAGAACACACAAATACATGCAAGCTGAATAACATGCTGCTCAACAACAAGTGGGCCAAACATGAAATCAAAAAGGAAATTTAAAAAATACATGAAGACAAATGATATTGAAAACACAACTGTCCAAAATCTGTGGGATTCAGCAAAAGCTGTTTTAAGAGGAAATTTTATAGCAATACAGGTCTATCTTAAGGAACAAGAAGAATCTCAAACAACCTAACCTTACACCTAAAAGACCTAGAAAAAGAAGAACTAATAAAACCCAGAGCTAGTAAAAGGAAGGTAATAAAAATTGAGTGGAAGTAAATGCAATACAGACTAAAAAACAAAAGAAAAGATCAATGAAGCCAAGAGCTGCATCTTTGAATGGATCAACAACTGATAAACCTTTAGCCAGGCTCATCAAGAAAAAAAGAGGACTGAAATCAGAAGTAAAGGTGAAGAAATAACAATGGACACCAAGAAATACAAAGGATCGTAAGAGAATGTCATGAAAAATTTTATGCCATCAAATTGGACAACCTAGAAGAAATGGATAAATTCCTAGATACATCCTATCTTTCAAAAGTGAATCAGGGAGAAATAGACAATTTGAACAGACCAATTACTAGTAATGAAATTCAATCAGCAATCCAAACACTCCCAACAAATGAAAGCTCAGGACCAGATGGCCTCACAGGCGAATTCTAGCAAACACGTAAAAAAGAATACCTGTTCTTCTCAAACTATTCCAAAAAATAAAAGAGGAAGGAAAACTTCCATATTCACTCTACAAGGCCATCATTACTCTGATACTGAAACGAGAGACGTTACAAAAAGGAAAACTACAGACCAGTATCTCAGGTAAATGCAGATGCAAAAATCCTCAATGAGGTATTAGCAAACTGAATTCAACAATACATTAAAAAATCATTCACCAAGATCAGGTAGGATTGATTCCAGGGATATGACGGTGGTTCAAAATTTATACATCAATGAATGTGATACATCACATTAACAAGAGGAAAGATAAACGGCATATAACGAAACTCAACAGATGCAGAAAAAGCGTTTGACAAAATACAACATGTTTTCATGACAAAAACTCTCAAGAAAATGGGTTGAGAGAGAACATGCCTTAATAATGATAAAGTCCATATTGGAATTGTTGTTTATAATGGGCATGTAATAATTTCATAATCATAACTGTCAAGAAGTCTAAGGAAGAATAAAGAGGTGATGCAAGATGGGAATATCTTGATATAAAATCTGTGAGACACAGTTACATGCTCTACACAGAGAATCAAGAAAATTGTACCTTTCCTAACCTGCCAAGTCTTGTCGATTTTATTCATTTTTTAAAATGTGATAAAGAGGGGCGCCTGGGTGGCTCAGTTGGTTAAGTGACTGCCTTCGGCTCAGGTCATGATCCTGGAGTCCCAGGATCGAGTCCCGCATCGGGCTCCCTGCTCGGCGGGGAGCCTGCTTCTCCCTCTGACCCTTCCCCCTCTCATGTGCTCTCTGTCTCTCTCATTCTCTCTGTCTCAAATAAATAAAATCTTTTTAAAAAATGTGATAAAGAAGTTATTTGGGGACCAAAAACTTAGAATCCCTGACGTTGTATCTAAGAACATTTTCATTTTAGAAGGAGAATTTGCACCAAGGAGTAAAAAAAATTCTTTAAGGACTAAAAATTTAATAAATAAAATAAATCTGTCTTCCTATCCCATCAATATGCTAGTTTCCAAGAGCAAATATGAATTAGTCGTAGGATCGATGTTTAGGTACAAAGAACACCAGTTTAACTTCCAAGAGCCACAATGGATGAAGCACTATATTCAGTCCTCCATTTGTGTTTATTCTCTAAAATAACCATGTTCCTCTATAAGCACACACGCTGTGTGTGTGTGTGTCTAGTGCCACACAAATTCTTATGACAGTGTTTTGTATTTGTTTTAGCAGGGAGAAGTGCCTGGAGCATTAATGGTTAAGGATTCTGTCTGTGGAGGTAAACTACCTACTTGCTGTGTGATCTTCTACAAATTGCTTAATTTCATTCAAACTCAATCACCTCCTCTATGAAATGTGGACATTAACAGCACTCGACCTTGTGGGGTTGTTGTGAAGATTAAATGAATTACTCTATTTGAGGCACATAGAAGAGCTCCTAGTATAATCTAAATGCTCAAAAGCTGTTAGCTATTATTATTATGTTATTTTTACTTTTAAAAATTATTAACATTGGGTGCCTGGGTGGCTCAGTCGGTTAACCGTCTGCCTTCGGCTCAGGTCATGATCCCAGGGTCCTGGGATGGAGCCCCATGTCGGGCTCCCTGCTCAGTGGGGAGCCTGCTTCTCCCTCTCCCACCTCCCCTGCTTGTGTTCCCTCTCTCGCTGTGTCTCTGTCAAATAAATAATATCTTTAAAATAAATAAATAAATAAATAAATAAATAAATAAATATTTATATTTATTTATTATATAAAATAAATAAATAAAATCTTTAAAAAACATAAAAATTATTAACATTGGAAGAAACTTTCATAACTGAAGGGAGAAATAGTTCTGCAAACGGTTGGACACTTCAATATAACACTTTAAGTTACGGATAAAACATCTAGACAGAAAATCAATAAAGAAACAGAGAACTGGAACAACACTATAAACCATCTATACTTAACAGACACAAAGAACACTCCATCCAACCATGCTGGAAAACACAGTCTTCACAAGTGCACACAGAACCTTCTCCCGGAGAGATGCTAGGCTAAACAGGTCTCAATAAATTTTAAAAGACTGAAATCTTACAAAGTATCTTCTCCAACCATAAGGGAATAAAATTAGAAATCACCTTAAAAAATGGAAAACTGGGAAATTCACAAGTATGTGGAAATGAAACAACATACTCTTAAACAACCAGTGCATCAAAGAAGAAATTGCAAAGGAAAACAGAAAATATTTAGAGTAAAAAAAAAAAAAAAAAATACAACTACCAAAGCTTTTGGGATGTTGTGAGAGCAGGACTTAGAGGCAAAGTTCTAAGTATAAATGCCTGTGTTAAAAAAAAAAAAAAAAACCCACAAAGATCTCAAATCAGTAACCTAAATTTACACTTTGAGGAACTAGAAAAAGAAGAGCAGACTAAGAGCTAGAAGAGGGAAGGAAACAGTAAAGACTAGAGCAGAGAGAAATAAAATAGAGAAAAAATAAGAGAACCTATGAAACCAAAATTTGGCTCTCTGGAAAGAAAAAAACCTTTAGTTATAATGACAAAGGAAAAAAAAAAGAGAGAGAGAGATAAAAGTACCTAAAAGAAGAAATGGCAGATGACACAAACAAATGAAAAGATACTCAATGCTCATGGGCTGCAAGCATTAGTATCATTAAAATGTTCGGATATTCTTGGGAAAACACTACCCAAAGAATTGAAGAGAGACTTAAACAGTTACGTGCACACCAATGTTCACTGCAGCATTATTCACAGAGGCCAAAAGATGGCAACAACGCAAGTGTCCAGCAGCAGAGGAAGAGATAAATAAAATGTGGTCTATGCATACATAATGGACACTTCCGCCATTAAAAAAAAAAAGGAATCAAGTCCTGACACCTGCTGCAACACTGATGAAGCTTGAAAACATTATGCTAATTGAAAGAAGCCCGACAAAAGGACAAATACTGTATGGTCCCACTTACATAACATATCTAGAATAGGCCAATTAATAGAGACAGAAAGTAGATTACAGGTTACAGGGGCCTAGGGGAAAGGGGGAAATGGGAACTATTGCTTAATAATTGCAGAGTCTCTGTTGTTTATTATTATTATTACTATTATTATTATTAAGTAGGCTCCATGCCCAACATGGGGCTTGAATTCACGACCCTGAGATCAAGAGTCACATGCTCTACCGACTGAGCCCGCCGGGCGCCCCCCAGAGTCTTTGTTTCAAGTGATGAAAAGCTTTGGAAACAGTGGTGACTGGTGCACAGCACTGTCAATGTGATTAATGCCACTTAATTGTACACTTAAAAATGGTTAAGGCACATTTTGTTATATCTATTTTATCACACTAAGAAAGTGAAAAAAACTAAACTTATGGGACATCTGTTTAAAAAATGCAAATAATCACGTCCCAACCTCAGGAATTCTGATAGAGTAGATCTCAAGAGGGGCCCAGAATTTTCATTTTAGTCATAAGCCACTCTTCCCCCCAAGTAATTCTGATACAGGGAGCCCTAAGATCTCACACTGAAAACCACTGGTATTGTTCCTTGGCTGTAAATAACACCGGGGCCTCTTCCTCCAGGGGATTCATGCCTTCAGCTCCTACATCTCAACTTCTTATTTGAATCTTAGAAAGAAGGAAAACAAACTTTATTTTTATAAAAGATAAGAATTTCTTAACATTCTATCAAGTTCTGTTTGTTCAAAACAGTAGAGAGTGGCAAGGAACGGTCTTTTGAGGCCCTTTTCCACTTCCCAGAGATCACCACTGTGACCGTATGATGTGCACTCTCCAGAAAGAAAAGGCGGCTTCTCCGAGTCTTGAATGTGCTAATTTGCATCAGGACTTTGCAAAAGGTGGGGATGCAGAGATCTCTAAACACTTTGGAGCATGAGTCCTATCTCTCCCTGATAAGTATCTGCAGAATCAATGTTCCATGGATTACTCTCTGGGCCATGCTGAACCATGTAACATACACACATATGGGATTTCCAAGTGCATAGAGATTACTTCTATCCCACATCTTGTCAAATAGCACTTGGCATCTTTTCAATCCCTTCTCGGTTCCTTCTTCTATTACAATAACTTGAAAATTTTATTTCACAGATAGCTTTCCATTAAGGCACTGGATGCAATTCAACTTTAGTCAATTCATGTGAGATTTGGATGGCTGAGAAGAGAAAAATCTTGCAGGGTGGTGGCTGATAGTTTCGAACGTTCGCGAATTCTTGCAGTGGCCATGTTCCACCCATCACCATTTATATACCAGCTGTGTGGGGAGAAGGGTATGAAATCTAGATGCTTATTTCAAAGTGTGCTGGCCTTCCTAATTTCTGGATCTCAGTTAATCTGGAAGATTATGGCAGACTCCCCAGACTTCTACTCCTCTGGCCCTTCCAATGATGGTGTGAGCATCTAATTCCCTATACAAAACAACTTCGTTGGCCTAACTCCAGTGGTAGCCATTTCCAGCAGCACTGGTACCATTTCTCAAATACCCATTTCAGATGATTTCAACTTTTATTATCTAGTCTTTCTTTCCTGGCAAATTCAAGTTACTGTGTCTAGCAATAAATACTTCAGGTGACACATTTCAAATTGCTAAGAAAAGCAAAATATAACTATAATCAAGCTTTGGTATAGTCCAAAATCAGCTGATATCGTGATTTCTTTACATCATGAAAATATTTCTTCTGTCCTTTAAAACTATTTTTGTCCTGATCCAGATGATGTCCCAAGTACCAGGCAGATGAGTTGGCATACCACCACCCATAAAAGGCTGAGATCAGCTCAGTGAAAATCCCCAATGTAAAGCATAGTTCTTTAAAATATGGTTGGGGGGCACCTGGCTGGCTCAGCGGGTAGGACGTGTGACTCTCAACCTCAGGGTCCGGAGTTCAAGCCCTCTTGGGCATGGAGCCTACTTAAAAAAATAAGAAAATATGGTTGGAATTACATCTAACCTTGTCTGTTACATCAAAAGGTAAAGCAAATGATGCGTTCTAAATTGGCAAACTTTTTTCTGCGAATTATTAGGTTTTTCTTCCTCCCCTTGAAAAATAAATGCACAGGTAATACCAACATGTTTAAAGCTTCCATCATAGGGGTGCCTGGGTGGTTCAGTTGGTTAAGTGTCTGCCTTCGGCTCAGGTCATGATCCCAGGATCCTGGGATCGAGTCCACGTGCATCTAAAGTAGACCATGTTTCTAATTCAGGGCAAACTGTTAGTCTCATGGAAATAAGTAAATAGAAAAACCACTAATTAAAAAATTAACCTAACATTTGCCTGGGCTTTCTTAGAACTAGAAAGAATCCCCTACGATTAACAGCGATCCAATCAATTTGGAGTATGTTGAAGTTCCCACATCCTTCTGAAGAAAATATAGTAACACATGCTAATACTAAAGAGATTGAAGATTGTTCTCCTAAACTATCTATCATTCAATAAATATGTCCCGCATCAGGCTTCCTGCTCAGCGGGGAGCCTGCTTCTCCCTCCCCCTCTGCCACTCCCCCTGTTTGTGCACTCTCTCTCTCTCTCATTCTCACTCTCTCAAATAAAGAAGTGAAATCTTAAAAAAAAAAAAAAAAAAGCTTCCACCATAGAAAACATTCTATTTAAAAATGAAAATATGCGGGGCGTCTGGGTGGCTCAGTCGTTAGGCGCCTGCCTTCGGCTCAGGTCATGATCCCAGGGTCCTGGGATCGAGCCCCGCATCGGGCTCCCTGCTCAGCGGGAAGCCTGCTTCTCCCTCTCCCACTCCCCCTGCTTGTGTTCCCTCTCTCACTGTGTCTCTGTCAAATAAATAAATAAAATCTTAAAAAAAAAATGAAAATATGCTTCCCTAGGATCAGGTGTACAATCAAATTAGTGCTGTCGGTCTTGGCCTTGATGGTTCTCAACTTCTCTTGACTTTGCTGGTCTCTATCACTTAGGTCTCAGCATGCCTACAAGGCAAATTTAAGATGTCTACAGAATAAATTATGAACTTAAAGTAAGATACTGGAAATCTTAGCTCTTTTCATCCATCCATGTGGATGGGCTGCTTTGTCAAAATATTTATATATACTTCAATTAAGCAGATATCAAGTAGTGAATATAATGATTATTTATATTGAAATACTAATCTGTAGGTGTATCATTAGGTTTTCAACTGCCACATCATTTCTTAGAATAGCACAATTTACTCTACAGAATTGAATGTCTTATGATGTGACTTAAGGATTGTCACATTAATTATAGGCAACTGAATATAGAAGACATTCAACTAAAATTTTGAGGATATATGAGTTTAGAAAGAATCAAAGTTTGCTCGACTAATAATTATACACTTTGTTAAATTTAAAGCAGATGAAGTTTTAGCAAAACATGTTCTAACTACAGAAGGATTCCCCTGCACAAAAGAATTACCACCTTGTATATGATTAAAGGTTATCTGTCTTAAAAGAGCAGGCCAGGACTCTTGTTCTACACAATCTTCTTCAGTAAAATCAGAAGACATTATCTCAAAGACACAATTATTTGAACAGCTGGTTTGCTTTACTGCAAATCGTGACTGAACTTAATACCATTATCAATATAAAATGTTATTGTGGCATTAAACTACAGTTATATAGGATGGGCCCATTGTGGGGAGAAGTTGGGTGAGGGGACCCTATAGGATTTCATGGGACTCTATGAACTATTTTGCTACTTCCTGTGACTCTACGGTTATTCCAAAATAAAAGCATTTGAAAAATGGTCCCAGGGGCGCCTGGGTGGCTCAGTCGTTAAGCGTCTGCCTTTGGCTCAGGTCATGGTCCCAGGGTCCTGGGATCGAGCCCCACATCGGGCTCCCTGCTCGGCGGGGAGTCTGTTTCTCCCTCTCCCACTCCCCTGCTTGTGTTCCCCTCTCTCGCTGTCTCTCTCTGTCAAATAAATAAATAAAATCTTAAAAACTAAATAAATAAAAAATGGTCCCAATGGTTTGCAAAGACATCAGTTTATGTTAGGTACCCAGACCGTAACCCTGCTCTCCAAAGTGATTCACTGAATGCTGCATGCAGACGGGATCTTCAAGTTTTCACAATGTGGCTACAAACCCTCATTTTGAAAAGAATGCTCTGTAATGCTGACTTTCGAAAATCTGAATTAGACCCAAGTGAACTTCATGTTTTTGTTTTTAAAGATTTTATTTATTTATTTGACAGAGAGAGAGAGAGAGAGACACACACAGCGAGAGAGGGAACACAAGCAGGGGGAGTGGGAGAGGGCGAAGCAGGCTTCCCGCCGAGCAGGGAGCCCGATGTGGGGCTCGATCCCAGGACCTTGGGATCATGACCCGAGCCGAAGGCAGACGCTTAACGACTGAGCCACCCAGGTGCCCCATGTCTTCTGCCCATTTCTTAACTAGATTTTTTTTGGGGTGGTATTGAGTTTGATAAGTTATTTTAAAAAGACTTTTAATTTATTTGACAGAGAGAGCCACAGCGAGAGAGGGAACACAAGCAGGGGGAGTGGGAGAGGGAGAAGCAGGCTTCCCGCAGAGCTGGGAGCCCGATGCGGGGCTCGATCCCAGGATCCTGGGATCATGACTTGAGTTGAAGGCAGACGCTTAACGACTGAGCCACCCAGGCGCCCCTGAACTTCATGTTAATACAATGGAATCATAAAAATTTTCACTCCAATTTTTAGACCTAATTATGGAAATTTCCTCAGCAACATACCAAAAGTAACTATTTCATTCCTCCTTTGTCATTCCTAAGAGTTTTTTAAAACTCTGCTCCCAATCCAACCGCTAACAGTATCGTCACTACGATGGCACTCCTCTTACCATAGAGAAGTGTATCAGGGTAACATGCTGTACACCTTCAATTTAGTTTCATATTTCAAATATATTCCATTTAAAAATAAATAAATTTAAAAAGTTTACTTTTATTATTATTATTTTTAAAGATTTTATTTATTTATTTGACAGAGAGAGAGATAGCGAGAGCGGGAACACAAGCAGGGGGAGTGGGAGAGGGAGAAGCAGGCTCCTGGCCGAGCAGGGAGCCCGACGCAGGGCTCAATCCCAGGACCCTGAGATCATGACCTGAGCCGAAGGCAGTCGCTTAACCAATTGAGCCACCCAGGTGCCCCAACAGTTTACTTTTAAAAAAATATTTTATTTATTTACTTGACACAGAGAGAGAGAGAGAGAGAGACTGAGAGAGCACAAGCAGGGGGAGCAGCAGAGGGAGAGGGAGAAGCAGGCTCCCCGCTGAGCTAGGAGCCCAATGTGGGGCTCGATCCCAGGACCCCGAGACAGTGACCTGAGCTGAAGGCAGTTGCTTAACCGACTGAGCCACTCAGGCGCCCCCCCAAACAGTTTAGTTCTTTAAAAAAATTATGGCATTAAAATTTGCATGTATTTGTGCTGGTGGGGATGTGAATCTTTGTCACAGCCTCATTTCAAACTAAAGCCTGTAGTAATCACAACAGTATGGTATTGGCATAAATACAGACCCACAGATCAAGGTAACCGAACAGAGCACCCAGAAATAAACCCATGCACATATGGTCAATTAACACATGACAAGTGAGCCAATAATCAACAATGGGAAAAGGACAATCTCTTTAATAAATGGTATTGGGAAAACTGGACAGCTACATGCAAAAGAATGAAACTGGACCACCATCTTACACCATACACAAAAATTAACTGATAATGAATCAAAGACATGAATGTAAGATCTTTAACCATAAAACTACTAGATGAAAATAGGGGTAAGCTCCTTAATGTTGGTCTTGGAGAGGATTTTTTGGATCTGACACCAAAAGCAGAGATAACAACAACAAAAATAAAACACGTGGGACTACATTAGAAAAGGGAACCGTTGGGGCGCCTGGGTGGCTCCGTTGTTAAGCGTCTGCCTTTGGCTCAGGTCATGATCCCACGGTCCTGGGATCGAGCCCCGCATCAGCCTCCTGCTCTGCAGGAAGCCTGCTTCTCCCTCTCCCACTCCCCCTGCTTGTGTTCTCTCTCTCGTTGTCTCTCTCTCTGTCAAATAAATAAATAAAATCTTTAAAAAAAAAAAAGAAAGAAAAGGGAACCGTTGAGTCACCTGGGTGGCTCATTCAGCTAAGCATCTGACTTTTTTTTTTCTTTAAAGATTTTATTTATTTGACAGAGAGAGACACAGCGAGAGAGGGAACACAAGCAGGGGGGTGTGAGAGAGGGAGAAGCAGCGCGGAGCAGGGAGCCCGATGTGGGGCTCGATCCCACCACCCTGGGATCATGACCTGAGCTGAAGGCAGACACTTAACAACTGAGCCACCCAGGCGCCCCAGCATCTGATTCTTGATTTTGGCTCAGGTCATAATCTCAGGGTTCTGAGATCAAGCCCCATGTTAGGGCCCCACAGTGGGCGTGGAGCCTGCTTAAAATTCTCTCCCTCTCCCTCCGCGCCCCTCCTCCGTCTCTAAAAAAAAAGGGGGGGGGGAACCATCAACAAAATGAAAAGGCAACTTACTGAATGGAAGAAAACATTTGTAAATCGTATTTGATAAGTGGTTAATAACCAAAATATATAAAGAGTTCCTACAACTCAATAGCAAATAAACAATCCAACTTAAAAATGGGCAGAAGATCTAAAGAGACATTTTACCAAAAAATACATAAAAATGACCTCAGTACATGAAAAGATGCTCACCATCACTTATTATCAGGGAAATGCAAATCAAAACCACAAGGAGACATCACCTTACACCTGTCAGAATGGCTAGACTCAAAAATACAAGAAATAGCAGGTGTTGGCGAGGATGTGGAGAAAAGGGAGCCCTCGTGTGCTGTTGGTGGGAATGTAAATGGGTATAAGCACTGTGGACAACAGTATGGAGCTTGCTCAAAAGTTACTAAAATAGAACTACCATATATGTTTCAGCAACTCCACTTCTGGGCATTTATGCCAAGAAAATGAAAACACTAATTCTAAGAGCTATCTACACCTGCACGTTCATTGCAGCATTATTTACAAGAGCCAAGACATGGAAATAATCTTAGCATCCATCAACAGATGGATAAGGAAAATGTGATGTATATGTACAATGAAATATTATTCAGCCATAAAAAGGAGGAAATCTTCCCATTTGTAACAGCATGTATGAACCTTGAAGGCATTATACTAAATGAAGTCAGAGAAAGACAAATACTGTATGATCGCACCTGTATGTGGAATCATAAAAAAAAAAAAAAAAAAGCTCACATACAGAGATCCTATTGGTGGTTGTCCCAGGGGAAGGGAGCAAATGGGTGAGGGCAGAGAAACAGTACAAACTCCCACTTATAAAGTAAGTCATGAGTATGTCATGTACAGAATGGTGAGTACAGTTAACACTGTGTTGCATGTTTGAACGTTGCTAAGAGCAGATCTTAGTAACTGTCCTCATAAGAAAAAAAACAACTCTGTAATTACATATGGTGACATATGTTCACTAGACTTACTATAGTGATTATTTCACAGTGTATACAAATATCGAATCATTATGTTATATACCTGAAATATAATGTATGTCAATTACACCTCAAGAAAAACATCACATGTATTTGTGCATTTGGAGACACAAATATTTGTTCGTTCGTAGAGAAATATAGGCTTGATCTCTGTCTGCTTAGATATCTGCTTTTTTCCCAGAATCATTGCGTGTGCCCTGATAAATAAATTAAAAAAAAATTTTTTTTGAGACAGAGAGAATGAGAGAGAGAGAGAGAGCACATGAGACGGGGGAGGGTCAGAGGGAGAAGCAGGTTCCTTGCTGAGCAGGGAGCCCGATGCGGGACTCGATCCAGGGACTCCAGGATCATGACCTGAGCCGAAGGCAGTCGCTTAACCAACTGAGCCACCCAGGCGCCCCCCTGATAAAAATTCTTATAGACCATGCCTTACTTCCCCAATTGGAAAGTATTTCTTCCATACACTTGCATACACTCCCTCTCAGGGCGGTGAAATCAAAAGAACAAAGCAATGTGTGTGGCAGGTGCCAAGCATGTATTTGTGTGGATCTCAAATGCTAGCCTCATTGAAAATGTGTCTAATTTTTAGGGTCTTTTCAATTGTTTCACCCCCCAAAAAGTTTAGAATTCTAAACCATGGCTGAAGTCTATGGTTTTCAAAAACAGGCTAAAAAGGATTCTAATTATTTACAGAAGGAGGATTAGGGAAGCTTTGGCAGCAGATGACTTCACAACTGTGTTAAGACTATCCAATGGACTGCTTTTTCATGTTCCTAAGTTCGAGCTAACTCTCACGCATGGGTATTTTGACAAAAGCATCTGATGACTTCATCTCTGATCTCTAGGTCTCCTCGGAGGGAGCCCCATATCTCACCCCCAGCAGTGGGATGGGGCTGGCTCATCTATGCTCTAGAAACTTGATGAGAGTCCATTTTTGCCTCATCTGCTTTGAGCAGATGACCTTTGTCCTTGGTGTCGTCTGTAAGGATGTTGGCCCGGAGCATGATACCTAATGACTGGGTCTCCTAAGATTGCTGCACTTACGGAATTTCAGTTGATGGATGGATTGTTGTTTTATTCCTTTTATTGGCTTTTGAGACCAATGTGGACAACAGAGATTTACTCCCCAATCTTCGAAGGCACAGTGCTGTTCTACAGGATCGCCCCAGGCTGCAGGAGTCAGAATTTATGGCTGGGAGAACCCAGCAGTCAGCATTTTAACAAAGCCCCATAGGTACTTCTGATTTCCAGCCGAGGGTTAGAACCACTAGACCAGGCTAGCCCGTTTACTTTAAAATGTCCGAGCACTAGGATTTGGTCCTCCTGACACATCACCTCTTTCAGTTAAAGACCCGCCAGCTAGTGAAGTGCCCGCGGTCCTGTGCGCATAAAGCAACTGCCTCAACAATGTGGCTGTGCCAATTCTGTGGGAGTGGGGCTTATTCCTTGTGAGACTTTTAAGGGTATTGTCATTGGAACTGAGTCATAGATGTGGTTGAATCACATGCTCATCAAGACGTATTTGGTCTGAAGTACCCTTAAATTATTAGCTCTTTTCCAACTCGGACAAATTTTGTGTTTTTAGCACAAGAAGAATTCCAGTGAAGAGTACCCCTCTTTCTCCCCTTCGTCTCGTGTATACACGTGCACACACACACACACACGCTTTTTAATTTTAGCCTCAGAATTCGGGCTGACTTTTTGCTCACCAGATATTGGGGCTGCCATACACACACTATCTTTGGGCAATGAACAAGCTTTCCATGTGGAACAGTCTAGGTTTTCCCTCTCTTACAAGAAAACATAACTGAGTGTTTTGGCTAACTTGGGGCTGGGACTTCAGTCTTCTGGTAGGTAGATTTAAGCAACTTTTTTTTTTTTTGAAGATTTATTTACTTGAGAGGGAGCACACGTGAGAGCAGGGGAGAGGGGCAGAGAGAGTCTTAAGCACACTCCGTGCTGAGCATGGAGCCCAGTGTGGGGCTTGATGTCACGACCCTGAGATCAGGGTCTGAGCTGGAACCAAGAGTCGGACGCCTCACGGACTGTGCCACCCAGGCGCCCCTATGTGACATCTCTTTACTCCCTAGTTTCATCCCCTGAAGTATATACCACAGACGGAGCAACTTCGGACTAAAGAAAAACTCAACCCGTGTCCCCAGAGGTGTTTTATATACACATAGACACAGTGCACATTGCCTGGCAAATAAGAGATGCTTAATGAAGACCCGGTTGAATCAATGTCTACTATACTTGAGTTAACGAATGTAGTGGGTTAATGAGTGTTAATGGGAGGGGCGACAGGGTGCTGACAAAATCATATTTTATGAATGCACATTAAGACCACTGAGAGAGATTTTGTCCTAAGGGAAACAGAAGCTTGGTATACCAAGCCAGCTGCAGGTGGCTACTGGCCGCCAGAAACTCATTGAAGTGGACGATGAACGCAAACTTCATACCTTTTATGAGAAGTGTATTGGCTACAGAAGTTGCTGCTGATGCTCTGGGTGAAGAATGAAAGGGTTATGTGGTCCGAATCAGTGGTGGCAATGACAAAGAAGGCTTCCCCATGAAGCAGGGTGTCTTGACCCATGGCCGTGTCCACCTGCTGCTGATTAAGGGGCATTCCTGCTATAGACCAAGGAGGATGGGAGAGAGAAAGTGCAAATCTGTTCAGGGTTTCACTGTGGACGCCAATCTCAGTGTTCTCAACTTGGTCATTGTAGAAAAAGGGGAGAAGGATATTCCCGGACTCACTTTGCCTCGTCGCCTGGGGCCCAAAAGAGCCAGCAAAATCCGCAAACTTTTCATCTCTCTAAAGAAGATCATGTCCACCAGTATGCTGTGAGAAAGCCCCTGAACAAAGAAGGTAAGAAACCTAGAACCAAAGCGCCTACGATTCAGCGTCTTGTCACTCCACGTGTCCTCTAGCCCAAACATCGGCGTATTGCTTTGAAGAAGCAGCGCACTCGGAAAAATAAGGAAGACGCTGAAGAATATGCTAAACTTTTGGCCAAGAGAATGAAGGAGGCCAAAGAAAAACACCAGAAACAGATTGCTAAGAGACGGAGGCTGTCCTCTCTGAGAGCTCCTACCTCTAAGTCTGAGTCCAGTCAAAAATTAGATTTTCTAAGAGTGACAAATAAGATCAGACATCAAAAAAAAAGACCATGGAGAGTGGTCTGGAACCCAGGCCGTCCGCACGAACGGAACCACGCACAGTGTTTATCAGCTGCCAGCGCCCTTGTAGAGGATCACTCCTTCACGGAGAAAAACACGGAGGGAAAGAGTGTCCTGTGCCTCTTTGTTTTCTTTCTGGAGCATAAATGGCGGGAGAAATTTTTAAGTTATCAGAAATGGACATGAAGACACAGCTGAGAACTTGAGCTCCAGTGGGCATTCAGCAGTGGGCTCTCCACCTCCCTCGCCCTGACAGCCTCCTCTGCCACAAGTGGACACTTGTGAAGGGTCTGGAGGGTTCCCAAGAACATGTGGTCTGATAGAGCCTCCTAAGCGTCCCACAGGACTCATTTTCTACCTCTTCCGTAGTTCTACAACCCCTTGAGTTCAAGTTTATGGCAAAAAAGTCTATGGCTGGTGTGCCTGGGTGGCTCAGTCGTTAAGCGTCTACCTTCGGCTCAGATCGTGGTCCCAGGGATCGAGCCCCGCGTTGGGCTCCTTGCTCAGGGGGAAGCCTGCTTCTCCCTCTCCCACTCCCCCTGCTTGTGTTCCCTAGCTCACTGTCTCTCTCTGTCAAATAAATAAAATCTTAAAAAAAAAAGTCTATGGCTTCTGTTTGTGTTATATGTGAGGGTTTCTGTGATTTAACAGAGAACTTTTATTCTCCACGCAATTCTAACCTACTCCAGATTGCCTACCATATTACCATACCAGGGATTTTACTAATATTCTAGAATGCAAAGCTAAAGGAAGAGGTTTTTTTTTTTTAATTAATTTATTTATTTGAAAGAGAGAGAGAGATTGCACAAGCAGTGTGAGGGGCCAAGGGACAGGGAGAAAGAGTCTCCAGCAGATTCAGCACCAAGCGCAGAGCCCTATGTGGGGCTTGATCCCAGGACCCTGAGATCATGACGTGAGCTGAAACTAAGAGTCAGAGGCTTAACGAACTGAGCCACCCAGGTGCCCCTAAACAGTTTTGATAGAGCTCTTGAACTGAAAACTGAAAATAAACCTACACATGTAAATAAATGTAAGATTAAGTGGAACTACTCTACAGAGATAAACGTGTGTGTGTGTGTGTGTGTGTGTGTGTGTGTGTGTGAAATCCAATTCTCAGCAGACAGTAACCAGGTGTCTTACAATTCAACTCAATTCTGACACTATCTACCCAAAGATAGTATCAGATCCCAGAGGTTAAGAACTCAGTCCTAAAAGAATGCCTGTCCTTTCAGACACCAATCACAAGTCCAGTTGGTCACCTACGCTTCTGTCTGACTGGCTATACATCAGAGGTTCCCACTGCCCGCTTCTTAGGTTCAATTAATTTGCTAGAACAGCTCACAGAACTCAGAGAAACATTTGCCTTCCCAGATTCCTAGTGTATTATATCAGGATAGAAATCAGGAACAGCCAGATGGAAGAGATGCACAGAGCAAGGGAAGAGGAAAGGAGCAGAGCTGCTGGGCTCTCTCCAGCACATGACTTTCCCTGAATCTCCAGGCGGTCACCAATTCAGAATCTCTTTGAACCCCACCCCTTTTGGGGTCTTTATGGAAGCTTCATTACATAGGCATGAATGATTCATTCATTGGCCCCTAGGGATTGAACTTCATCTCCAGCCCTTCTCCTCTCCCCAGAGGTCAGGCAGCAGGAGGGAACAGTTCAACTGTCTAAGCATGTGGTCGGTGCCCCTGGCAATCAGCCCCCATCCTTAGGTGCTTTCCCAAAATCACTTATTAACGTAACAAACACCTTTACCACTCTCATCACAGGAAATGCTAATGCTTTTAGGAGCTCCGTACCAGGAAAGGGACAAAGAACAAATATGTATTTCTCATTATAAATCATAGTAACACAAATAGTAAGACAAGATTTTAATGAGAGAGGATAATAAGGGTCTGTTTGCTGATTTATGTAAATGAGGATATATAAAAGTACATAAATCTTAAAGGTACAAGCTGAAAAATTCTACATATATAGACATACATATAAATCACCAACCACATCAAGATATGGAATATTTCCAGCACCTCAAAGGCTCCCTTGCGGCTTCTTTATGTTGGTTTCCCCCAAAGGATAACCATTATTTTAATTTATTGTCATAAATCAGTTTTGCCTATTTTGAACTTTATATAAAGAAATGATACAGACTGTGTGTTTTGTTATGTGTTTTGTTATATTCTTAGTTTTTAACTAAGAATGCTGTAGCCCAGAGGACATGTGATGGTGGGATTAAGTCAACAAACCAATGTAGAATATAAGGAATGTCTCTTTTCCAGTCGTATGTACTCTGGAGGTGTTCTCATCCTAACAAAAAAGCCTGGGTGAAATAGAAAACCCTTCTCATAGCAGGAAAGAAAACACTCTGCCTATTTGAAAAGAGGGATTTAGTGATGACTACAGTCTCAATGGCAGAAAGTGAATGCTTAGTATTTCAGTGTGATATGGATATATCTGCAGAAACAAACACGATTGCTAAAAGCTAGAATAATTACAACAGTTGTTATGATTTGTGAGTAGAGACTGGGACCCTTTATAAGCAGGATGTCCAGTGTGCACTGCTGAGTCCCAAGGGCTTAAAACACTTCTTGGTGATCAAAGGGAGGAAAATAGCAGAAAAGAAGGATCCTGAGTGCAGCTTTTCCCACGGACACAAGATAAGAGTTACATCTGTGTAACTACCTCTAAAAATGACCTGAGGACTAGCAAAACACACCTTCCACACTTAATCATAGAAAGGAGGCCACATCAAAAAAGACCGCAGAAGCAGAGATAATGATGGGAACCAAAACCCCAAGGAGACTCACCACCAATGGGAGGGATGCCACAAGCACTAAGAAGCAAGAGGGTCAACTTCCACACCAGACACCCCAGAGATGGGGGACATGCACTGGGAACACAAGTCCCCATGGCATTTGGCTTTGAAAACCAGTGGGGCGGGCGCCTGGGTGGCTCAGTTGGTTAAGCGACTGCCTTGGGCTCAGGTCATGATCCTGGAGTCCTGGGATCGAGTCCTGCATCGGGCTCCCTGCTCAGCAGGGAGTCTGCTTCTCCCTCTGACCCTCCTCCCTCTCATGCTCTCTGTCTCTCATTCTCTCTCTCGCAAATAAATAAAATCTTAAAAAAAAAAAAGAAAACCAGTGGGGCTTAACTTGGAGACCTTTTAAAATCAGAGGGGCTTAACTCCAGGGACTTGAAAAATCAGGAAGCTTAACTCCAGGAGAGCCAGAGGGCAACAGGAAATGGTGCCCCCACCCCTCAAGAGCCCGGATAATAAATAAGCCGGCAGAGACACAGGGTAGAAGCAGTAGTTTAAAAAGCACCTGGGGTACACGTAGAGGACAGGTATTTACTTAGAACATGCACTGGAGGGGCAGGGATTTTTCAGGAGACATCTCTGGGAACGAAGTGCTGGCAGATGCCATTTTTCTTCCCCTCTCCCAGCCCAAATAGCTGGATACTGGCAGGAGCCAGCGCTAACACTTCCCACCTATCTTGCTAGCACCAGGTGACCACCCCCACGTTCCCCTGTGGAGATCCCCCATCCCATCCGCCCACATGGGCAGGTGTCCCTCCAAAGTAGCTCCTGCCCAGCCACACCCTGCAGGCGGCACGGGCAGGGACCAGTGTCACTGGGAAGTGACTCCTGCCCTGGGGCGAGGTAGGAATAACCACACACACGGCTACAGTTCCAGCAGCTTCGCCTCCCAGCTGGCTGCACAGGGAGCAGGCCCTGCCCTTTGGTGCAGCTGCTGCTGTGGCAGGAAGGCCCCTTACAGACAGCTAGCACACTGCCAGCCCCGGCCCCCCAACAACAGCTTCGAAGGAGGTCAAGCAGGGGTGGTGCCCTGCCATTCAGGGTGCAGGCCAGGTGGGTCGTTGTGGCTGCCGGGGCTGAAGAGAAACGTGGCTCCGCCACAGCAGGGCGCACACAGCCCACAGAGGGGACACTCCGAGAGCGCCTGGTTCTGGTGACCAGGGGGCACTGCGCTACAGAGCAGCATCGGACCTCTTCTTCATAAAGCCACTACTTCCAAGACCAGAAGACACAGTTGACCTTCCTAACGCATTGAAACACACGGACTTAGATGAAATGAGGAGTCAGAGGAGTATTCTTCCAATAAAAGAACAGGACAAAATCACAACAAAAAAAGCTAAATGAACTCGAGATAAACAACATGCCTGATCAAGAATTCAAAGCAATGGTCACGAAGATACTAGACTGGAGAAACAAGTGGAGGATCTCGGTGAGACCTTCAACAAAGAGCAGGAAAATATAAAAAACCAATCAGAGATGGAGAACTCAGGGGCTGAAGTAAAAAATACACTAGAGGGAATCACCAGCAGATTAGAGGATGCAGAAGAGAGGATGGGGGATCTGGAAGACAAAGTAATGGAAAGCAACTAAGCAAAACAGCAAGAGGAAGAAAACTATTTTAAAATGCAAACAGGAGGGGCACCTGGGTGGCTCAGTTGGTTAAGCGACTGCCTTTGGCTCAGGTCATGATCCTGGAGTCCCTGGATCAAGTCCCGCATTGGGCTCCCTGCTTCTCCCTCTAACCCTCCCCCCTCTCATGTACTCTCTCTCTCTCTCTCATTCTCGCTCTCTCAAATAAATAAATCTTAAAAAAAAAAAAAAACACAAACAGGTTAAGGCAACTCAGCAACATCATCAAGCATAGTAACAGCTGCATTATGGGGATCCCAGGGGGAGAAAGGGGGAAGGATGGCAAACCTATGTGAAAAACAATAGTTGAAATTTTCCCTAATGAAGGGAAGGAAACAGACATTGACATCCAGGAAGTGTAGAGAACCCCTAACAACATGAAAACCAAGGAGGTCCACACCAAAACATGCAGTAATTAAAATGGCAAAAAGGAGTGATAGAGAATTTTAAAAGCAGCAAGAGGGAACCAAACACATACAAGGCAATATATATATGATGTCATGTTTATAAAATTCAGGGGGAAGTAAAAATTTATGACTTTTAGAATGGGTTCAAACTTAAGCAACCATCAATTTAATATAAACTGCTATATGTAACACACAGATCATATATATGAACCTAATGGTAACTACAAATCAAAATCCTACATACATATATACAGAAAACCAGAAAGGAATCCGTCCATAACACTTAAAAAAAAGTCAAACCACAGGGAAGAGAGCCAAAGAAAGGAGCAGAGAAGAACTACCAAAAAAAAAAAGAAAGAAAGAAAGAAAAAGAAAAACCTGTGAGGTAATAAAAAAGGCAGTAAGTAATCAATAAGTACTTCATTTATTTTTTTTTTTAAAGATTTTATTTATTTGAAAGAGAGAGACACAGCGAGAGAGGGAACACAAGCAGGGGGAGTGGGAGAGGGAGAAGCAGGCCCCCCCGTGGAGCAGGGAGCCCGACGCGGGGCTCCATCCCAGGACCCCGGGATCATGACCTGAGCTGAAGGCAGATGCTTAACGACTGAGCCACCCAGGTGCCCCTCAATAAGTACTTCAAATGTAAATGGACTAAATGCTCAAATTGAAAGACATAGGGTGATTGAATGGATAAAAAGCCAGACCCATCTATATGCTGCCTACAAGAAACTCACTTCAGACCTAAAGACACGTGCAGACTGAAAGCGAAGAGATAGGAAAACATCTACCATGTAAATGGAAGCAAAAATCCCTCCAAAACACAAAAACAAAAACAACTGGGGAAGCAATGCTTCTATCAGACAAAAGAGACTTTGAAACAAAGTCTATAGCTGCAAAGAAAGGCACTACATAATAATAAAGGGAAAATCCAACAAGAAGATGTACCAATTGTCAATATTTATGCACCAGTGGTGGGAGTACCTAAATACATAAAGCAACTATTAACAGACATAAAGGGAGACATTGACAGTAATACAGAAAGGATATGGGGCACCTGGGTGGCTCTGTTAAGTGCCTGCCTTTGGCTCAGGTCATCATCTAGGGTTCTGGGATGGAGCCCCAAGTCAGGCTCTCTGCTCAGCAGCAAGTCTGCTTCTCCCTCTCCCCCTGCCTCCGTGATAGCTCTAGCTCTACCTCTGTCTCAAATAATAAAAAAAAATCTTTAAAAAAAATGAGAAAGGATAAAAGCCTATGATCATCTCAAAAGGAACAGAAAAATCATTTGGCAAAACACATCTCTTCATGATAAAAACTCTTAACTAAGTAGGTTTGAGGGAACACACCTCAACAAAGTGAAGGCCATATATGTCAAACCCACAGCTAATATCAACTCAGTGGTGAAAAACTGACAACTTTCTGCCTAAAATCAGAAACAAATAACATAATAACATCCTTATGTCCACTCTCACCCCTTTTCTTCAACATGGTACTGGAAGTCCTAGTCTTAGCAATCAGACGAGAAAAAGAAATAAAAGGCATCCAAATTGGAAAGACAGAAGTAAAAAACTGTCACTATGTACAGATGACATGATACAGAGAAAACCCTAATGACTCCATCAAAAAACTACTAGTACTGATATATATGACTTTAGTCAAGTCACAAGATACAAAATATACAGAAATCTGTTGCGTTTCTATACACAAATAAAGTATCAGAAAGAGAAAATAAGAAAAAAAAAATCCCATTTACAGGTGCATTAAAGAGTGTAACACCTAGGAATAAACTTAACCAAGGAGGTGAAAGACGCTTACTCTGAAAACTATAAAAAAATTGATGAAAGAAATTAAAGATGATGCAAACAAATGTAAAGATATCCCATGCTCATACACTGGTAGAATCCGTACCATTAAATTGTCCATACTACTTAGAGCAATTTACACGTTCAATGCAATGCCTATCAAAATACCAACAGCATTTTTCACAGAACCAGAACAAATAATCCCAAAATTTGTATGGAACCACAAAAGACCCCGAATAGTCAAAGCAACCTTGAAAAAGAGGAGCGAAGCTGGAGGCATCACAATTCCAGATTTCATGATATACTGCAAAGCTATAATAATCAAAAGAATATAGGACTGGCACTAAAATGGACTTGGGTCTGTGCAAGAGCACAGAGAACCCAGAAATAAACCCACACTTATCTGCTCTATTAATCTACGACAGGGGAGGCAAGAATATACAATGGGGAAAAGATGGGCTCTTCAACGACTGGTGCTTTAAAAAATACACACAAAAGCTACATGCAAAAGAATGAAACTGGACCTCTTTCTTGCATTGTACATAAAAATCAATTCAAAATCAATTAAAGACCTAAATGTGAGGCCTGAAACTATAAAACTCTTAGAAGAAAACATAGGCGGTAATTTCTTTGACATCGGTCATAGAAACATTTTTCTAGATAGGTCTCCTCAGGAAAGGTGAACAAAAGCAAAAATAAAGTATTGGGACTACATCAAAATGAAAAGCTTTTGCACAGTACAGGAAACCATCAATAAAACAAAAAAGACAACCTACTGAATGGGAGAAGATATTTGCAACTGATAGGTCTGATAAGGGATTAAAGTCTAAAATATATAGAGAGGGGCGCCTGGGTGGCTCAGTCGTTAAGCCTCTGCCTTCAGCTCGGGTCATGATCCCAGGATCCTGGGATCGAGCCCCGCATCGGGCTCCCTGCTCCGCGGGAAGCCTGCTTCTTCCTCTCCCACTCCCCCTGCTTGTGTTCTCTCTCTCTCTGTGTCTCTGTCAAATAAATAAATGAAATCTTTAAAATAAAATAAAATATATAGAGAACTTATACAACCTAACACCAAAAAACCCAATAATCTGCTTAAAAATAAGCAGAGGACCTCAAGAGACGTTTTTCCAAAGACGACACACAGATGGCCAATGGGCACATGAAAGAATGTTCAACATAACTAATCATCAGGGAAATGCAAATCAAAACCACACTGAGATAGCACCTTACACCTGTCAGAATGGCTAAAATCAAAAAGACAAAGACAAACATTGGCAATGAGGGCACCTGGGTGGCTCAGTAGGTTAAGCATCTACCTTCGGCTCAGGTCATGATCCCGGGGTCCTGGGATCGAGCCCCACATCGGGCTCCCTGCTCCATGGGAAGCCTGCTTCTCTCTCTCCCACTCCCCCTGCCTGTGTTCCCTCTCTCGCTGTGTCTCTCTCTGTCAAATAAAATCTTTAAAAAAAAACAAAACAAAACAACAAAACATTGCCAGTGATGTGGAGAAAAAGGAACCCTCATGCACTGTTGGTGGGATTCTGAATTGGTACAGCCACTGTAGACAAGACTATGCATGATCCTCAAAAAATTAAAAATTGAACTCCCATATGAGGCAGTAATTCCACCACCAGGTATTTATCCAAAGAAAATGAAAACACTAGAAGGTCATGATCTCAGGGTCTTGAGAATGAGCCCTGCATTGGGCTCTGTGCTCAGCGTGGAGTCTGCTTGAGATCGCTCTCTCTCTCTGCCCCTCCCCTCGCTTGCACATACTCTAAAATAAATACATCTTTATTTAAAAAAGAAAAAAAATACAAAGAAACTAAGAAATAAACCAAAAAAACAGACTCTTAACTACAGAGAACTGGTGGTTGCCAGAGGGGAGGTGGACATGAGTTGGGCAAAATGGGTGAAGGGGATTAAGAGGTACAAACTTCTAGTTGTAAAAAAAAATAAATCATGGAGATGAAAAGTACAGTATATGGAATATAGTCAGTAAGATTGTAATAATGTTGTTTGGTGAGAGATGGGGTCTATGCTTACCATGGTGAGCACTGAGTAACGTAAAGAATTGTTGAATCATTATGTTGTACACCTAAACTAATACAATACTGCCTATTAATTTTACTTCAATGATATATACATATATGTAATAAAAAATAAATGAAGACAAGAACAAGAAAAATTTTTTAAAAAACGGGGGCACCTGGCTGGCTCAGTCGGTAGAGCATGCGACCCTTCATCTCAAGGTTGTGAGTTCAAGCCCCATGTTGGGTATAAAGATTACTTAAAAATGAATTTTTTTTAAGATTTTATTTATTTATTTGACAGAGACACAGCGAGAGAGGGAACACAAGCCGGGGGAGTGGGAGAGGGAGAAGCAGGCTTCCCGCAGAGCAGGGAGCCTGATGCGGGGCTCGATCCCAGGACCCCGGGATTATGACCCGAGCCCAAGGCAGATGCCTAACAAGTGAGCCACCCAAGCGCCCTAAAAATGAAATCTTTTTAAAAACAAGTTTAATTACAAAGACCTAAAGACAAAAAATGGTAAAGAAAGGGAAAAATAGTTGTGCTCAAAGAATATATTAATAATGCTACAGATATACGATTTGATAATTATGAGCCATATTAATATTGATTTCCTTGGCCAAGTTAAACTTGTAAAGAGGAGAAATTATCAACTACTTTTCACAATGGTCAGAAATTTTCTATTTATTTTTTTAAAGATTTTATTTATTTGAGAGACAGAGAGAAAGAGGGAGAGAGAGAACATGAGCAAGGGGAGGGGCAGAAGGAGAGGGAGAAGCAGACTCCCCACTGAGCAGGGAGCCTGATGCAGGACTCGATCCCAGCATCCTGGGATCATGACCTGAGCTGAAGGCAGACACTTAACAGACTGAGCCAGCCAGGTACCCAGAAAATTTCTATTTAATTTATAGTTTACAATAGGTAATGTAACCAAAAAGCTCATCATCCAAATGTTACACAAAAGCATAGAATAGAAAATTGTCTTCTCCACCCCTGTTCCTCACCGGTGTACTTCTCACCAGTGACAACCTGATACCAGTTTGGGGAGCAGCTTTAGATGTTAGAAGCACTAAAATAACATGAATCATCTATTAATCAGGTCTATAGTTTTAGATGAATGAATTAATGACATGCCTATTCTTGGGACTACTACTGTTTTGTATGGTACTTTAGGTAGGAGTTTTCATTTACACAATGGCATCACTTCTTCCCTATCGCCAGGCTCCCATGCTTTCAGTAGTCTTCCCTAACTCTGCTTCTCCAGGGGCTCCTTCCTTCTCAAATATGTTCAGGGCTTCCCACCCTTAAATACCCTCATCTCCTTACAAATAGCTTATAACTGGGGTGGGGCGGGGGACACCTGGCTGGCTCAGTCGGTGGAGCGTGTGACTCTTGATGTCAGGGCTTGAGTTCAAGCCCAGTGATGGGTGTGGAGATTACTTAAAAATAAAATCTTTAAAAACAAACAGCTTATAACTTAAAGAGGAAAAAGGATAGCTTGATAGTGGAGAAACCCGTCAGACACTAACTTAAACAAGTGATCAGAATTACCATCACCAGTAGTATGTCCAATGGACAGCATGTGGCTCCTGATAAGAAAACATCCCTCACATGGTATTCCTGCCCCAATAGCACTACTCTATCCAATCCTAAGTATCAGAGCAACCCAATATTCCATGACATTCTACGAAATAATGGTCAGAAAACACCAATATTATGAAAGACAAAGAAGGCAGAACTGTTCTATATTAATGAGACACAGTGACTCAGTGTAATGTGTAAGATCTTGAATTTGCTCCTAGACCAGGAAAACTTGCTATAAAAACATGATGATGAAAATTGACAATACTCGACTAAGGGCCATGGGTTAGGTAACAGTACATCAAATAATTTCCCTGCTTTTGAAATTACACTGTCTTTTGTAAGAAAATGTCCAATTCTTTTTTTAAGATTTTTATTTATTTGAGAGAGAATGAGAGCCAGAGAGATCACAGAGGGAGAGGGAGAAGCAGACCTGCCGCTGAGCAGGGAGCCCGACATGGGGCTCGATCCCAGGCCCCGGGGATCATGACCTGAGCTGAAGGCAGAAGCTTAACGACGGAGCCACCCAGGCGCCCCGAAAGGGTCCAATTCTCAGCAAGTACATACGTTAAGTATTTAGGGGTAAAAAGGATGGTATCATTAACAGACTGTCCAATTGTTCACAACAAAACTGATAGACGCATGTGTGTGTATAGCTTTGTGATCTATATGTATCCATATACACACAGAGGGGACTGATATGCAAATGAAGCAAAATAATTTTGGAAGTTTGAAATTACATCTATATAAGAAGTGATCCTCCCCAAATCTCCCAGAATTGGAGTTCTGGGCTGTGGAATGAGTACACTTCTTTACCTTCTCCCCATCAAGACTCCATTAAAATGATAATAAAGGAATTAAAAAGGTACGAAAGCACAACACTGAATAAACAGAATGGGGGTTATTGAGGGACGAGAGAGGACAACAAATATCTGGCGGGCGGTTAAGAGCAGACTGATGACAGCAGATGGGAATAACCTGCAGCCAAGGGTATGTGAGAGGCAGCCGACAGGACTGCCAAGTGCACGGAATGTCTTGGGTTCAGAGTCTCTAGGTTCTGGAGAGGACAGGAGGGAGAAGCCGAATGGATAACCATCAAATACCTACCATCTACTCCCAAACTCCAACTCAAAACACTGCTTGTGACCACGTGGTTAATTGTCCAGCAAGGAACAGCAACAAAATGGAGGATTTTCCTCTAAGAAAGGAGAACAATTCGGAGCTAATGGCAGCTTCCTGCCCATTCACATGGCCAGACAGTAAATAAGTCCTGTGCCCAGTGAGCCCTGTACCGTCACCAACAATCAAGATCACCAGACAGCTGAGTAAGCCTGCAACTTACAATAGAAATAACTCTAGCAAAACAACAAAAACCACACACAAACCCAAAAAACAAAGCAAAAACACAACAACCAACAACAAAGAAAATTCAGGGATAAAAAGCAAGCTTACAAAACCAAAGCACATTATTTCTTTAGGAGAAATAGGAAAAGAAATTGTATTCTTTAAGCTAGAACATGATGCTGTAACATCATGGAATAACTGGAATACCAAATAAACTTTTGAAATTAAAAAATACAATTACGAAGACCTATAGAGACTCAATTCAGGAGGTTCAATCCCCAAATACGGAGTTCCCGAGAGAAAACAGATACAGAGGGAGAAACTTACCACAGAAGAAACAAGAGAACATTCCTAGGATTTCAGGAAAATACAAGGTTTACTCAGTGATATTGAAGATCAGTAGCGAAAGACTTGCACTGTCACAGTGAACTTCCTGAATAATGGTGAGACCCAATGGTGCCTGGCTGCCTCAGTAAGAGGTGCGTGCAACTCTTGATCTCGGCATTTTGAGTTCAAACCCCACGCTGGGTGTAGAGCTTACCTAAAAATCATAATGGGATGACCCAGAAAGCTTCCAGGACGAATAAACACATCACTCAAAGAGAAATAATGATCAGCCTGGTTTGAGAATTCTCAACATTAATACCACATGTGTTTTCATCCTCAATTTTTTTTTTAAAGATTTTATTTATTTATTTGACAGAGACATAGCGAGAGAGGGAACACAAGCAGGGGGAGTGGGAGAGGGAGAAGCAGGCTTCCCGCAGAGCAGGGAGCCCGATGCGGGGCTCCATCCCAGGACCCTGGGATCATGACCTGAGCCAAAGGCAGACGCTTAACGACTGAGCCATCCAGGCGCCCCCATCCTCAATTTTGAGTCAAGGTGATTTTCAAACTAAAATTATATAGTCTCAAAACAGAATAAAGACATTTTTAGTCAAAGCCAGGACTCAGCAGTTTACCTTTTCCGTATGCTTTCAGAGAAATTTCTGGAGAATATGTTCTGGCAAAATGAGGGGGTAAGCGAGAGGAGGAACAGTAAGTAGGAAACCAATGGTGCGTCTTAGCAAAGCCATGAAAGAAGCCCCTGGAAAACAGCTGTGCAGGGGCCATCAGCTTAGACCACCACAGGTGAACAGAAGGCTCCAGAAGGAAGTGTTCTAATTTCTTAGAAACCCCAGGAGGTAACACATCAATATCCACTTTGGTTCTACAGTTAACAAAGTCCGAGCAATATGAACGCTACTGGTTGTTACCTTTTAGAATCAACCTGGAGACCAAATCAGGGGCGCACTGTGGTTAAGGAAAAGAGTATAAATGCTATCAATGTGGTCAGTGTGAAAGGACACAGGACGTCAGCCTGGAGGCGGGAGTAGTGACAAAAAGAGGGCATTAGCATTGATGTCCCAATCTTATCAAGTGGAGAGACAAAGGACACTGGCCATAGTTGATAAGCTAAGAAGCAGAGCTCTAAGCCTATCACTAAAGTCTCAAAGGCAACTAGGAAGGTAACTACAGTCATTAATAGGACTATATTGGGAGGAAAGAGGAGAAGGGGTGTGGGTGTGAATGAGTTAAATCCTCATCTGTGGAAGCAGAAAGTCACTAGTTATTATTGAAAGTTGGTAAGTTAAGAATTTATATAAACCTATGATTTACCAACATGACACTGGGCAGAGAGTTAGTGTTTACCTCGGGGTAGACGACGGTTGCTTTTCAGTAGTAGTCCTTCTGTATCATCTGAACTATGTGCATCCGTGACTTCAATTTTTTAACTGTACTTTTTTGATTTCCCAAAAAAAAAATTCCTCCTCTCTCTCTCCTGTTCCTTTCACAGGGACACTTATAACTTTATACTAGCTTTCTACTCTTTCTCAACTACGCATTCCTCTGCCATAGACCGGACTCGGCGCCAAACTGCCTGCTGAAAATGTTTTTTGTTTTTTGGGGGTTTTTTGGGTTTTTTTTTTTTTTTTTGGAAGAGAGAGTACATGTGAGCAGGGGCGAGGCAGAGGGAGAGAGAGAACCCTAAGCAGGCTCCATGCCTGGCACTGAGCCCAACTTGGGGCTTGATCCCAGGACCTCAGCCAAAATCAAGAGCTGGGCACTTAACGAACTCAGCCACCCAGGCGCCCCTGAAATTGATTTTTTTTTAAGAAGATTTTATTTATTTATTTGACAGAGAGAGAGACAGCGAGAGCAGGAACACAAGCAAGGGGAGTGGGAGAGAGAGAGAAGCAGGCTTCCCGCGGAGCAGGGAGCCCGATGCGGGGCTCGATCCCAGGACCCCAGGATCATGACCTGAGCCGAAGGCAGATGCTTAACCTACTGAGCCACCCAGGTGCCCCTGAAATGGATTTTTAAATTAAGAATGATGTGGGTGCCTGGGTGGCTCAGTTGGTTAAGCGACTGCCTTCAGCTCAGGTCATGATCCCGGGGTCCTGGGATCGAGTCCCACATCGGGCTCCCCGCTCCGCAGGAAGCCTGCTTCTCCCTCTCCTGCTCCCCCTGCTTGTGTTCCCTCTCTCGCTGTGTCTCTGTCAAATAAATAAATAAAATCTTTAAAAAAAAATAAAATAAATTAAGAATGATGTGGTCTCAGGGCGCCTGGGTGGCTCAGTTGGTTAAGCGACTGCCTTTGGCTCAGGTCGTGATCCTGGAGTCCCGGGATCGAGTCCCGCATCGGGCTCCCTGCTCGGCAGGGAGTCTGCTTCTCCCTCTCCCGCTCCCCCCTTTTGTGCTCTTTCTCTCTCTCTCAAATAAATAACTAAAATCTTAAAAAAAAAAAAAAGAATGATGTGGTCTCAAGCCTTATATCTCACTTGACCTTGTGATGTTAACTACTTCTTGTCCTCTCTTGGGCTGGCCTCTAATATCTCAGGACCTTCCTGGTTTCTTTCTACTATTGATGACTTTCTAAGTCTCCTTCTTAGATGCCTCCTCCCCCGCCCACCCTATTCATGCTGTTGACACAGTGTTTCACCACTGGCCCTGTTTTCTTTTTTGCTCCATATCCTCCCCTTGGAGAAAACCACTCACTCCTCTCAATCGTCATTTGGACACTGATGACTCTTTTCTCCCTTTACCTCTATTCTTGAACTTTCTCTTAAATGCCAGGACTGTTTTCAACTTCCTATTAAAACTGCTTCATCTAAACATTCCATTAACATATCAAACTCAACACATTCAAAGACAAAAGATACCAAAACTTATGGGCCTAGAGGGAAATTTTTTTTTAGATTATATTTATTTCTTTGAGGGGAGCTTGCGTGGCTCTGTCAGTTAAGCGCTCACTCTTGATCGCAGGGTCATGAGAATGAGCCCTGCATTGGGCTCCCCGCTCAGCACAGTGGCTGCTGGTCCCTCTCTCTCTGTTCCTCCCCCTGTGCATGCATGCGTTCTCTCTCACTCTTGCTTGCACAAATGACTAAAAAATATTTTATTTGAGAGAGAGAGAGAGCGCGCACAAGGCGGGGAGGGGCAGAGGGAGAGGGACAAGCAGACTCCCAGCTAGGTATGGAGCCTGATGCAGGGTTCAATCCCAGGACCCTGAGATCATGACCTAAGCTGAAGTCTGACGCTTACCTAACTGAGCCACCCAGGTGCCCCAAGAGGGAAATTTATAGCTGTAAACACCTATATTAAAAAAAAAAAAGTTGTCAAATCAATAACCTAATCTTCCACCTAAAGACAATGGAAAAATAAAAGCAAACTCAACCTAAAGCAAACAGGGAAGGAAATAATTAAGATTGGAATAGAATTAAACGAAAGAGAATAGAATAAAGAAAAACCACTGAAATGTTGATTATTTGAAAAAATCAGCAAAATTGATAAACCTTTACAACACTGACCAAAATAAAAAGAGAGAAAGAGAGGCACGCATGGGTGGTTCCCTCAGTTAAGCATCCACTCTGGATTTCAGCTCAGGTCGTGATCTAATGGCCCCGGGATTCAGCCCCTGCTGAGCGTGAGCTCAGCAGGGAGTCTGCTTGAGATTCTCTCTCTCCACTCCCTCTGCTCCTCCCACTCTCTCTTTCAAATAAATAAGTATTTTTTCAAAAGAGAGGGGAAGAGGGGCGCCTGGGTGGCTCAGTCATTGAGCGTCTGCCTTTGGCTCGGGTCATGATCCCAGGGTCCTGGGATCGAGTCCCGCGTCGGGCTCCCTGCTCAGCGGGGAGTCTGCTTCTCCCTCTCCCGCTCCCCCTGCTTGTGTTCCCTCTCTATGTCTCTGTCAAATAAATAAATAAAATCTTAAAAAAATAAATGAAAAATAAAAAGAGAAGGAAAGAGAATTCAAATTATTCAGTCAGGAATGAAAGAGGAGCCATCACTACTGAAATTACAGAAATAAAAATGGTTATAAAGGATTATTATCAGGGTGCCTGGGTGGCTCTGTCAGTTAAGTGTCTGCCTTCTACTCAGGTCATGATCCCAGGGTCCCGGGATTGAGCCCTGTATCAGGCTCCCTGCTCAGCAGGGAGTCTGCTTCTTCTTCTCCCTCTGCCCCTCCCCCCCATTTGTGAGTGCACACGCGTGCACTCTCTCTCAATATAGAAATAAAATCTTTTAAAAAATAAAGGAATATTATTCAACTGTAAGCCAACAAATTAGATAACTTAGATGAAACAAATTCCAAGAGAAACATAAACTACTGAAACTGACTCAAAAAGAAATAGAAAAGCTTAATAGAGGTGTAAGGAAAAAATTAGATTAATAATTAAAAACATCCTGCAAAGTAAATCCCAGGCCCAGATGGCTTCACTGGAGAATTCTACTCAATATGTAAAGAATTATTACCAATCCTTTGCAACCTTTTCTAAAAACAGAATAGAAAAGAACACTTTCAACTCATTCCATGAAACCAGTATTACCTAGGTATCAAAACTAGACAAAAACATCTCAAGAAAACTACAGGTCAATATCCTTTACAAATATTGATGCCAAAACCCTCAACAAAACACTAGCAAATTGAATCTAGCAATATATAAAAATGATTATACACTACAACCAAGTGGGATTTATCCCAGGAATGTAAGATTGATTTAACATCTGAAAATCAATCTAATACATCACATTAATAGAACCAATGACAAAAACCACATGATCATGTCTATTGATGCAGAAAAAGCAGCTCACAAAAATCCAACACACCTTTGTGGTTAAAACATTCAACAAAATAGGAATATAAGGGAACTTCCTCAACATGATAAAGGACATTTGTGAAAAACCCACAGCTAACATTATACTTAGTGTTGAAAGGCTGGATGCTTTCCACCTAAGACCAGGAACAAGACAAGGATTCTCACTCACCACTTCTACTCAACATTGTACTTGAGGTTCTACCCATGGTACTAAGGCAAGAAAAAGAAATAAAAGGCATCTCTATTACAAAGGAAAAAGTAAAACTATCTGTATTTGTAGATGACATGATCTTGTATACAGAAAATCCTAAGGAATCCAAGAAAAAAGCTATTACAAGTAGTAAGTTCAGCAAGGTTGCAAGGTGGAAGATCGATATGGAAAATCAATTGCATTCTATATACTAGCAATGTACCACATGAAAAATAAAAATAAAAAAAAATTCCATCTATAACAGCATCAAAAATAAAACTCTTAGGACTAAAAAAGAAGTGAAAGACTTGTACATTGAAAACTAAAAGGCATGGTTGAAAGAAATCATAAATCTAAGTAAGTGCAAAGACATCCCATTGTGTATGGATTGGAAGACTTAACATTGTTAAAACGACAATACTCCCCAAAATGACCTACAGATTCCATGCAATGCCTATCAGAATCACAGCTGATTTCTTTGTAGAAATTGACAAGCTGATCCTAAAATTCTTATGGAAAGGCAAGTTACCAGAAGCCAACACGATCTTGAAAAGAAAACAACGTTGGAGGACAACACTTCCCAATTTTGAAACTTCCTATGAAGCTATAGCATGGTACTGCCATAAAGATAGACATGTAGATCCATGGAATACAAGTGAGAGTCAAGAAATAAACTCTTACATTTACGGCCAACTGATTTTCAACAATGGTGCCGAGACGACTGAATGGCGGAGAAATGGTCTTTTCAATAAGTGGTGTTAGGACAATTGGATATTTATCTGCCAAGGAATAAACTTCAACCCCCTCCTTATGACATATACAAAAACTAACTCAAAATGGATCTAAGACCTAAATGTAAGAACTGCAACTTTCTTCTTAGAAGAAAACATAGGAGTAAACCTTCTACCTTTGGAGTAGACCACTGTTTCCAGATAGGACACCAAAAGCACAAGCATCAAAGGAAAAATAGATCAACTGGATACCTCAAAATCATTAACTTGATGGTATTGCTTAGAGCACAAAGGAGACTCTAGAGAAAGACGGCAACGAAGGAGGTTCTTGAATTTCTCTACTCCCACAGAGGCACTGAGTACACAGCTCACACAGACCAAATCCCTCCGAAATTCAGAAACTAGTTGAGTGATTCCTACATAGTTGGCAACTGAGGAAATGCCGACATGGAAATAAGTAATCGGGAAAGGCTGAGACATGCTCTCACCATAAATCCTACTCCAGCACAACATCATGCAATTGGGAGGGAATCCCCAACTTGCAGCTTCTTCCTAAAGAGGGAGGGGTTTGGACCACACATCC
The DNA here is from genome assembly GCF_002201575.2 of Neomonachus schauinslandi. Taxonomy (NCBI): domain Eukaryota; kingdom Metazoa; phylum Chordata; class Mammalia; order Carnivora; family Phocidae; genus Neomonachus; species Neomonachus schauinslandi. The sequence continues at coordinate 100,583,924 of NC_058419.1, forward strand.
AATGCTCCAACTTTTAAAGCTGCTGCTTGAAGGATGGACCCCCAATGAGGGATTGATATCCGCAACATACAAGGAACTCCCACAACTCAATAGCAAAAAAAAAAAAAAGGAATAACCCAATTAAAAAATGGGCCAAGGACCTGGACATTTTCCCAAAGAGCTAAAAATGGCCAACAAGTCTAGGAAAAGGTGCTCAACGTCACTCATCATCAGGGAAACGCAAATCAAAACCACACAGACAGGGCGCCTGGGTGGCTCAGTTGGTTAAGCGACTGCCTTCGGCTCAGGTCATGATCCTGGAGTCCCTGGATCGAGTCCCGCATCGGGCTCCCTGCTCGGCGGGGAGTCTGTTTCTCCCTCTCCCACTCCCCGTTTGTGTTCCCTCTCTCGCTGTGTCTTTCTCTGTCAAATAAATAAATAAAATCTTTAAAAAAAAAAAAAAAAAACCACACAGACAATTCCCGGCGTCAGGGATGCCCTGGAAGCTGCGTTTTCACAAACTCCCCGAGTGTGTGCCGTGCTGACGTGTCTGGAAACCGCTGAGTTAAAGCTGGTGGAGCTACCCAGACTGGGACCCAGGGTAAGTACTGAGTGGTCTACACAGACGACCAGTACATGGAGCTGGAAAAGGAGCGGCCCCTAGAGCCACGGCGTCACCGTCTGGCAGAAGTCGGAGCTGGCCGTCAATCTGGGGCTCAGCGAAGTGCAGCCGAATATCAGGCTCCAAAACCCGGGGCCAAAGGAGCGCGACGTGAACAAGCAGCAGGACCAACAGCAGCAGCAACCCCCCACAGCCACTACCACCAGCCCACGGAGTCACCCCCAGCGCAGCTCTGCCAGCCTCCCCGGAGCCACCTCCCCGAGACCCCTAAGCACTTCTCTGCCACAGCGCCCCACCCACCCTTATGGGCTGGGGGCCTGGGGACTCAGAAGCTGGGAATTGGGCTCCTGTGAGGCCTAGGAGGCCTGAGTCCTAGCCTTGCCAATGACCTTCTGGGTAACCTTGGACAAGTCATCCCAGTCCTCGCCTCCCCGTAGCACATCCGTGCAGTGAGCCAGTTGGATAAGGATCTTCTCAGCTCCTGTGTTCTAGGCCTTGGGGAGGTAGGGAAGCCCCATGTGGGAGGTCTCAATCCGCAGAGGGCTAGGTGAGGGGCTGTGATAGGCCCGCAGGCCCCACTTCCTCCTCCAAAGGTTCAGGGGTGGGAGACCACGGTAGGGACAGGACTGACCATGAAGAAAAGAGACAGAACTGAGAGAAGTTGGAATGCTTGCAGCCCCTGCCCTGAGAGGGAGCAACGTGGTCTGTTCCCACCTGCCTCTTCGTGCAGCCTCACCTCCCCCTGCCCTCATTGCCAATTGCCCTAGCACCCTCTCCAAGCTAGACAGAAAGAACAAAGCCAGATTGGGCCAGAGCAATAGGTTCTGAGGACTGCCCCCTCGGGGTTGCAGAGTTATATCCCCCCACTAGCATACTCAGCGGGGCCTCCCCATGGGGGGAGCCTGGAGAGAGCTAGAAGGGCAAAGTCCCCCTGCCCAGGCCCAGGGAGTATAAACCCAGAGGACTTTCTCTGGACCCAGCAGAGCTCACAGCTGGCCAGGGTTTTACATAGGGTGGAAGCTCTCGGATGCAGCTTCAAGAATAAGGTGTTTTTTTCCTCTCTCAAAAAAGCCCATAGTCAGGTATCACCATTCGGCTGTTAGGATGTCTATTAGCAAAGAGAAGAGAGGAGTGTTGGTGAGGATGTGAAGAAAACTGGGTGGGAAGGTACGCTGGAACAGCCATAATGAAAAGCAGTATGGAGGATCCTCAAAAGCTTACAAAGTGAACGGCCCTGTGATCCAGCATCCCCACGTATAGGTGTCGATGAGGAAGAAATGAAATCACAACACTTGTATTCTCATCAGATACCTATGAGGCAGGGCGCCTGGCTGACTCAGTTGGTGGAGCGCACAACTCTTCATCTTGGGGTTGTCAGCTCGAGCCCCATGCTGGTGTAGAGTTTACTTAAAATCTTTTTGAAAACGCATGAAGCTTCCGATTTCTCCACATACCCACCAACATTTATTACCTGACTTTCAAAATACACTTGTTACTCGTGGGTGGAAACAATCCAGAAAAGATCCCTAGTCCATTCCATGTTGTCTACTGTGGGGCTGGTACCAGGCTGTCTATCTCATTAACCCCATTATCTATAAAAAGGGGCTAACAAAGGTACCTATATCATAGGCTTCTATGATGACGTACTTTCCTTAGGGCATTGCCCGGCCATAATAAATGCTCAAAAACCATGAGCTATTATCACTACTCTTATCTATGACAAAGAGTTTTGCCTTTCCATTGCATTTCTTACCGTAAATCTACTAACTTTTGAGTCATGTACAGGTTGCCCATAGCATGTCCAGTTTGTGATGGTGGTTAGCAGGGATACTCGTCCACTGCTTCGGATGTAGCTTTACATTTGGGGAAACAGTCCATTAAAACAGGACACCTGGCCTCTCTCTGCTCCTCTGCTGAGGGCAGTGACTAATCTGTTGGTAAAAGTGGGAGAAGGGACTGTCCCTCTTGACCCAATGTTTCCTCTCGGTCGTCAGGCACTTCCTGCCTACAGAGGGCATACGGTCCGCTTGGCTTCTCCCTGCCCCCACCGCACCTCCCAGAGGGGCCTGAAGTCATTCAGTTCAGCCAGGGCCTCGGAGTGGGGGTATAATTCTCATTCCATCAACTCAGTAGCATAAAGCTCATAATCTAAGCCATTTCCTCCAAGCCAGGCCTAACCAGTCATTACACTGATACGTTATTCTCCTCTGCCTTACTCCTGGGTCTGTCACTTAATCAGTTTTAAACTTGAGTGGAAGTTGGAAGGGAAGGAGGTTATGACCAATCCCTCTCAAACTAACACATCTCTTCTTGTCATACTCGACTATAAATTTTTAAATTCTATCACCTACAGCATCTTTAAGGCTTACCAAATTATAAAAGAATAAACATGTAAGAAACACACATAAAAGTGGAAAAATGCACTAACATGTTAGAGGCAGATCGTGTCCGTTAACTATTGCTTGTGTAACTAACTAGTCCCAAACTGACGGTCTTAAAAGAACAATCTACAGGGGCACCTAGCTGGCTCAGTGGGTAGAACATGCAACTCTTTTTTTTTTTTTTTTTTAAAGATTTTATTTATTTATTTGAGCCAGAGAGAAGGAGAGAGAGAGAGAGAGCACATGAGAGGGGGGAGGGTCGGAGGGAGAAGCAGGCTCTCTGCCGAGCAGGGAGCCCGATGCGGGACTCGATCCCGGGACTCCAGGATCATGACCTGAGCCGAAAGCAGTCGCCCAACCAACTGAGCCACCCAGGCGCCCAGAACATGCAACTCTTGATCTCAGGGTCATGAGTTCGAGCTCCACAATGGATGTAGAGACGACTTAAAAATCTTTTTTTAAAAAGAAAAAAAAAACAATCTACATTTAGCTCAGTATTCTATGGGTCAGCAGTTTGGGCTGGGCTCAAGAGGGAAATTTTTTTTTCTTTAAAGAGTTTATTTATTTATTTGACAGAGAGAGACACAGCGAGAGAGGGAACACAGCAGGGGGAGTGGGAGAGGGAGAAGCAGGCTTCCCGCTGAGCAAGGAGCCCGATGCAGGGCTCGATCCCAGGACCCTGGGACCATGACCTGAGCTGAAGGCAGACGCTTAACTGACTGAGCCACCCAGGCGTCCCAAAAGTGAGACATTCTACAACAATACAAATGATGTGGGAGATGAAGGCCCAAAATCATACCTTGGCAGACCATAAATACAAAATTAGAATATTAAAAATATTTAACAATTTTTTATAATTATAAAAATGACTCATTTCTGAAAGACTGGCTAGGATATTTTTGTCACCAAAAAGTCATTCTCTACTAAAAAAAATTTTTGCCTAAAAATTCTGTTCTTTAGAAAGAACAAGTATTATTTAACTTGTTATTCCTACGTACATCATGAACTTGTTACCTTCCTTTTTCCTCAGTTTTAGTCTCTATTTCATAAACTTCTTATAATTGTGTAATTATTCTGTGATAGCATTTTGTCATTAACTCAATTGTTATCAATATTTTTTTTTAAGATTTTGTTTATCTGAGAGAGACAGAGAGCATGAGAGAGCACGAGGAAGGGGGAAGGACAGAGGGAGAGAGAGAAGCAGGCTCCCTCCTTGAGCAACATGCCTGACTTGGGGCTTGATCCCAGGACCCTGAGATCATGACCTGAGCCGAAGGCAGACGCTTAACTCACTGAGCCACCCAGGCACCCCTGTTATCAGTATCTTAACAGTATTTTTATATTCTAGTTTCCCGACATTCCCATCTGCCTTTAATGGCCTAGATTATCAGATTTTTATTAATTTCCCTCCAACTCTCAGATTTATCCCTAGTTTTCTAAAATCCTCTCTGGTACATTAGATGCAGAAAAATCCATCTTCCCCAAATATTTGTTCTCAAATGTTTCACTGTTATACAAAGGTAGTTTATCTCATTATGAAAAAAAGAAAATAAAGAAAATACCTAAAGGGGACACCTGGGTGGTTCAGTTGGTTGGGCATCCAACTCTTGGTTTCAGTTCAGGTCATCATCTCAGGGTCATGAGGTCGAGCCCCACGTAGGACTCCATACTTAGTGGGGAGTCTGTTTGGGGTTCTCGCTCTCCCTCTGCCCCTCTCCCCACTCGTGCACTCCTCCTTTCTCAAATAAAATCTTTTTTTTTTTTAAATCTAATGAAAAACAATTTTTCTGAATTGAAGGCAACTTAATAAATTTTGATTAGCATATAGCTTCTAAGTGCTTCTGGTACAATCTAAGACTACGTATTTCTTTTTGACATTTCTTTTGACAGCAACTTTGTTTCAGCTCAACTGCAAGTATTGTTTGGCTTAATTAGAACTTTGATGAACCATTTGGTTTTGATCAAGCATCAAATGATACTGTTCAACGTTTTCCAACTTTTAAAAAATCATTTTATATTTTGTATTTGATCACTTATCTGGAAAAAAAAAAAAAAAAGAAAAAGAAACCACCCAACCCTCAACCTCTATTGAAGCATATCTCAGTTGAGTGCATGTCCTTTTTGAGATCATCCATGTAAATGTGGGTATCAATGTCTCCCTAGGAGAATGACAACCTTGTAGACTAGTTTCAGTAAAAGCCAATTAAGATCAGTAAGTTCAAGGCTGAGATCTTTGATTAGCTGCACATGTACTTTAGTCACAGATTTTTAAAGATTTGAGAGAGAGAGAGAGAACACAAGCAGTGGGGACAGGCAGAGGGAGAGGGAGAAGCAGGCTCCCCATCGAGCAGGGAGCCCGACACGGGGCTCGATCCCAGGACTCTGGGATCATGACCTGAGCCGAAGGCAGACATTTAACCATCTGAGCCGTCCAGGTGCCCTTCAGTCACAGATCTAGAAGGTACCCTAGGGGCGCCTGGGTGGCTCAGTCGGTTAAGCATCTGCCTTCAGCCCAGGTCATCTTCCCAGGGTCCTGGGATTGAGCCCCGTGCTGGGCTTTCTGTTCAGCCGGGAGCCTGCTTCTCCCTCTCCCTTTGCTGCTCCCCCCTGCTTGTTCGCGCTCTCTGTCAAATAAATAAATAAAATATTTTAAAAAATAAATAAAAGGTACCCTAAAGTTCACCGTATTGGTTAAAATGCATTTGGCTACAAAATAATGGTACCAAAGCTTCCTAAAGGCCTATGGCCTTATGATAGGCTATGTCTGCCACAGCTCTGGCGTTAAGTCCTCACATGACAGGGTGTCCACAGGGAGCAAGGAAAAGGAGCTCTCCTTACATGGCCTGCTTCTTTCATGGGTTGGTGGGGTGGGGGAAGCCAATCTTTCCCAGAGAGCTCCTATCATTTCCCTTCTACCCAATTGGCCAGATTGGGTCATATGGTCAATTCTGGTCAATTCTGACTGCAAAGGAGGCTGGATTAAGTGAGGATTTGGCATTTTCAGCCTCTATAAGGAGATAGGCAAGGAAGGGGAAGTTGGGAATGGCAGTCAGCTAGGCAGCCAGAAGTCTGCCCAAATCCAACTCCCTAGTTCTACAGATGATGAAAATGGGTCTAGAGAAGGGATGTTGACTTGTACCACTTCAGTGTTATGGCCAGAATCTGGAAACTATACCTTCTTATTGTGCAGTTCTGAGCATCCCCCACTAGCCACACTGCTTCTTCAAAGGTACCATATCCTTGCCTCTTAGACAAGGCAGTTAATAACATGCAATTCATTCAGCAATGTATAAATGGCCAGGAACTGCAATGTATACATTGCAGGCACTGAGCACTGGGCAGGAGATACAAAGATAAACAAGAAATGGTTACTCCCTTCAAAATCTGAATGATCTCCAATATTCCAGATTCTCAGATAACATAATCACAAAATAATTTTCTAAACAAAAGGACTATAGTACCCCCATTCCAAGCTAAAGTTTGCAAAATACATGTAAATCAGAAAAAAGCATTACTAGCTTATATAATTATCTAAGGCAGAGGTTAGCAAAGAGCAGCCTGTGGGCCAAACCCAGCCCACTGTTTGGATACAAATGAAGTTTTATTGGAACACACCCATACCCTTTGGTTTACATATCTTCTATGACTGCTTTCCTGTTACAGTGACAGAGTAGTTGTAACAGAATTAAATAGTTGTGATGGAAACCGTCTAAGCCTGCAAAGTCTAGCATATTCACTACTGGACCATTTCCCAACCCGTTATCCAAGGAGAATGAATACTGTGCTCTCTTCGGTAGCACATATACTAGGGAGAAAAAATATGGACATAAAATATTAAATAACAGGTATTTATATCAAGTTCTCCAAATATTTTACCTGCATTTGACTCTCTGGTTCTTGGCTTCCTACAAATTCAATGGACAGTAAATCAACATCAGTAATCCAAGACCTTGATCCCTTGTGTTACTGTTGCCTTGAAAACATTAAAAGAACACTTCAACTAACAGATGTTTATTTTTGGTTGAGAGATAACTCATTCTGTTCAAGGTGATCAAGGTTGGACTTGCTTGGCTTAGATGAAATTTATGGGATGATCTTCCATACATAGATGAGAATCCAAACTGACATGCAACGTTTTATTTAGAATTAAACTTTAATTTGTTTCAGTAGAATTTACTCGTGTATGGGCTACTTGGGTGGCTCAGTCGGTTGGGCATCCGACTCTTCATTTCACCTGGGGTTGTGATCTTGGGGGTCTGAAATGAAGCTCAGCTCGGAGTCAGCTTGGGGTTCTCTCTGCATCTCCCTCTGCCCCTCCTGCTCATGCTCGTTTCCTAGCTCTCTCTCCCTCTAAAATGAATAAACTTTAAAAAAAAAAAAAAGGATTTGGGGCGCCTGGGTGGCTCAGTCGGTTGGGCATCTGCCTTTCACTCAGATCATGATCTCAGGGCCCTGGGATCAAGCCCCACGTGGAGCTCCCTGCTTGGTGGGGAGTCGGCCTCTCCCCCTGTCCCTCCCCCTACTCGTGTGCTCCCTCACTCTAATCAATAAAATCTTCAAAAGAATAAAAGCAAAAGCAAAGCCTATTTAAAAAAGGATTTACTTGCTCTAGCTGCCATCTTGCGTCCCCGCGTGTGTGCACCTAATCTCAGCTGGTCTGCCCGAGACCCCCTGAGCGCCAACCCTATTCCCCCTTGCGGTCCCATTTCCGCTCCAACAAGATGAAAGAAACTATCACGAACCAGGAGAAACTCGCCAAAGTGCAAGCACAAGTGCGCATTGGTGGGAAAGGAACTGCTCGCCGAAAGAAGGTGGTGGTTCATAAAATGGCTACAGTAGATGATAAAAAAAACTTCAGTTCTCCTTAAATAAGTTAGGGGTAAACAATATCTCTGGTATTGAAGTGAGTATGTTCACAAACCAAGGAACAGTGATCCACTTCAACAACCCCAAAGTTCAGGCATCTCTGGCAGGGAACACTTTCACCATTCCAGGCCATGCTGACACAAAGCAGCTAACAGAAATGCTACCCAGTAAAACCAACTTGGTGCAGACAGTCTGACTAGTTTAAGAAGACTGGCTGAAGCTCTGCCCAAACAATCTGTGGATGGAAAAGCACCACTTGCCACCGGAGAGGTTGATGATGGAGTTCCAGATCTTGTGGAGAATTTAATGAAGCTTCCAAGAATGAAGCAAACTGAATTGAGTCAACTTCTGAAGAAGATAAAACTTGAAGAAGTTACTGGGAGCTGCTATTTTATATTATGACTGCTTTTTAAAATTTTGTTCATGGATCTCATAAAATCTAGATCTCTAATACTTTTAAGCCCAAGCCCTTTGGACACTGCAGCCCTTTTCAGTTTTTGCTTATACACAATTCATTTGTTGCAGCTAATTAAGCTGAAGAAGCCTGGGAATAAAGTTTGAAACAAGGTTAATAAAGTTCTTTGCCTAGGGGGAAAAAAGGGATTTACTCATGTATGATTGTGTGAAGCAAGTAAACTGAGGGAAGTCAAACGTAGCTGATCCCAATTTGCTTCCTGATCTCTTCCAAGACCCTTGCAAGTCCCCATTCCTCCTGATGGTTGGATATCCATCCACAAATGCTTGCCAGTGCCTGAGACGCAGGTTTCAACCTCCACTTCATCCATCCCTCCCTCCACTCTGCCCCGTGTTTATGACATCATTATCCCCCCAGCCAACCAGAGGTTACATGAGCTTCAGTTCACATTCTGACTTTACCACCCCTTGAAACTGGGCACATTTTTGAACCATCTGTAGCTTCAGTTTCCTCTTCTGTACCATGGGAAGGATATATTTATGCCATTTAGGATTAATAAAAAAATTAAAGGAGACATGGAGTATAAAGTGCTTGGCATACAGCTGGTATCAAAGATTACTTCTCCTGGGTACCTGGCTCGCCCAGTCAGTAGAGCATGCAACTCTTGATCTCAGGGTCGTGAGTTTGAGCCCCACCTTGGGCATAGAGATTACTTTTAAAGTTACTTCTTCCATATACTTTCAAAGCATTAGTCATCTATGTTTCTTCCCTGGATTTCACCCTCCTCATCTACCTGGTCTTTAAGTCCTGACAATTCAGATTCTGTAGCAGGCTTTGAATTGGATGCATCTTTTCCATCAATGTGGCCACCACCTTGCTTCTTCTCTAGATGGCTACATTTACCCCTTATTTTTTCTTCCTTCCTCTGCCTTTTGAGCCATCTTACTGTACTTTTGCTTAGAATTTTTTTTAACATAAAATCCCATTCTTATTTTGTTACATTTGTTGATCAAAGCTATTCAATCATGATCGGCAAAGCTGTGGCTACCTCTCCAAGCCCATCCTCTGCTGCCCATCGGGCCTTCGCAATTCCTGTTCCCACTACCTGGACCTACAGTGTTGTCAAGGGTAATGCAGGTAATACATGATTTAGCCTCAGGTGGACTGACTTAAACTCAGCCATTGTCTACCACCTTCCCTGTGCTGAACACACCTCATGATCTCATCTTTTTACTCCACCTTCCTCTGTCAACATTCTACTCATACCTAAAGGCTAGCTCCAAAGCAAACTGCTCCCCCTTTCTCTTCTGACCCCCAACCCATGGTTAAGCTTCCTGTGGACTCTGACCAAAAAGCAGTCTTTCTTTTCAGAGGGAACACGTTGAGCTGTATACAGCAATCGTCCACACCAGGGATTTTCCCACTTTTTTTGCCACATGGATTTAGTCGAATATTAATTACTTATGTGTAATTACCTATGGCCCCATTGCACGTAATTACTTGAATCATATATATTCCCTTCATGTGTGTGAAAACTGGCAGGAATATTGATAGGCAGTCATATAATAGGAAAGATCACCATTTCACAGGGAGAAGTATCAAATTCATGTTTGGTCACTATATCTTTTTTTTTTTTAAGTATAGATCCACACCCAATGTGGGGCTTCAACTCACAACCCTGCGATCAAGAGTCGCATGCTCTACCGATTGAGCCCGGCACCCCAAGTCATTCTATCAGCTTTTGTTGTGTAACAAACAATCCTCAAATCTTCATCATTTTTTAAAAGATGAGCTTCTATTTTTTCCTCACAATTCTGTGGAGCTGCTGGATAGCTATGGTGGGGCTGACTCACTGGCTGTCTGCAATCAGCCCCAAGTTCTGTTCAACGGGAGGGCCTAAGATGGCCGTGCGTGTCCGGCTGTTGTCAGAGTAGCTTGGGTAACAGGCATCAGCGGGGCAATCCCAGCCCTGCTCTCCATGTTGGCTTCTCTACCACTAGGTTAGCCCAAGCTTCTTCCCACGGTAGACTCAGGTTCCAAAGAGCAGCAGAGGATAAGCCGCATTGTACAACCGCCTTTCAAGCCTCTGATTGTTTCTCTGCTCATGTCCCATAGGGCCCAGCAACTCTCAAGGCCTAGAGTCAATGTGGATCAAAGGAGATAATGTTTTTTTGGTGCCAATACTGCAACAATCTAGCCCAGCCACTTAACTGGTTATGTGACATTAGTCAAGTCATTTACCCCACTGAACCTGAGTTTCTTTAATCACTAAAATACATGTACTATTTCTATCAGGGGACGCCTGGCTGGTGCAGTCGGTGGAGCATGTGACTCTTGAACTTGGGGTGGTAAAGGTCCAGCCCCATGCTGGGTGTAGAGCTTACTTTTAAAAGTTAAAAATAAATAAAATTTAAAAAATTTTTTTAAGTAATCTCTACACCCAATGTGGGTCTTGAACTCATAACCCTGAGATCAAGAGTCACATGCTCTTTCGGCTGAGCGGCCAGGCGCCCCAATAAAATTTAAAAATTAACTATATCCAAGTCCTTGTAAATATGAATAGTTCAATTCTTTACCAGTATTTACATGTTAATTCTTTCTCTAGAAGTGCTTTATTCCTGTGCCTTATACTTAAACGCTTTCTCAGGCTACTTTAGGACCTATGGTGAATATAAACAAAGGGTGTCAATAAATATCTGTTTTTTTTTTTTTTTTTAAAGATTTTATTTAGTTGTCATAGAGAGAGACAGACAGAGAGCACAAGCAGGGGGAGCAGGAGAGGGAGAAGCAGGCTTCCCACTGAACAGGAGCCCGATGTGGGGCTCGATCCCAGGACCCTGAGATCATGACCTGAGCAGAAGGCAGACACTTAACCGACTGAGTGCACTCAGGTGCCCCTAAGTATCTATTTTTATAAATGAAATGATTGCTCTGAGATAGGGACTGGTTTAAATATGGCCTTTATCAAAGATATTTTCCATTTTACCATCTTTTTCTTCTAATTTCAAAATTTACCTTCATGGTAGAAAAATGTGAGTATAAAGAGCAAAGTAAAATTAGCTGAATCCCATTTGTGAAAGAAGCACTCAACATCTCAGACTCCAGTTCAACCTGGTTTTCTGTGAATATTTTCCTATAGATTTCAATCTTGTTAACTTTTAAGTTAAAATGTCTTCTGATAAGAGCAAACAGATTTAACTATTCCCCACTTTAAAAACTTATTAAAAACATTTGTGTGTTGAAATAAAAACAAACTTACTGACATACCATTTAATTTTTGTTAATAGGGTTCCAGGAATGGTGACAGAGATCACCAGGAGACAGAAAAAACATACTTGGTTGGCAGCTAACAAGAAGTCAGCGCCATAAAACTCATAGTTACTGACAAGTTATAAATAAGTATGCCCTATTTTCTTTCTTAAAAAAAAAATTCCTCATATAATCAAAAACATTTCCTTTACTTGACTCATTACAAGGGCCTTTAGCCAAGAGTACCTCTTGTATTCAAGACAGAAAAGCAGCTTCACTTTTTATAAGAGATTAAAAAGAAAACAACAGGCTATATTCTATTCTTTCAGCAATTTTAGTTTTTTCAAGCGCACCTATTTCAGCTCTTGGTTGTCCTGATCACCTTCCAATGCACTTTCTTAGTGAACTGTTACCAAGTGCATCGGTCTGTCCTTGGGGTCTTTCGCATTTAAAATTGCTACAAATACACATGAGCCACACAAATCCAATTCAAATGGTCTCAATTTACCAGATTTCTACTTCATTACAGAAACCTTACACATGGTTAAAAAAAAGTGTTATGGGCAAAAAGAACTTTAATTACAAATCCATCATTGAGGTAGTGACCCACTGCTTACCTAACAATAGCAAAGGCATTACATTTGTTACTTACGGGAAGGGAAGATTTAATGAAAGGAGAAGAGAAGGAAGGACTAGTAAGTGAATTCTAACCTTTGTATCGTGAGATTCCAGGTCATCTCTCTATATCATCTATGTCAATAAGCAGCTTTTTGCTATCAATTCTCAAAAGTAAGCCAGTGAGCGAAGACTCTTCAATTTTAGTGTAATAATCATCACAGAATGAGTCCAAGGAGTTCAGACAGGCTAAGGTGTAGGATCATAGGTCAGATTGATTTTAGAAAGCATGGAGAAAAAATTGGGGTGGGGGTGGCCACCATATGTATTATTTGGATGGGGCAAAGTTAGGCATAAACTTTCATAACACAAAGACATTTGCCAAATAGTCACCAAATCTTCACTTTAAGTTAATCAATTTCCCCCATCAAGAGATCTGTGAGGAAGTGAGGAGCATTCCCCAAAGCTTTTGTGCATTGTTGTTTTTAAAAACCAGTTTGAAGTGAAAACCCATATGCTATTTCCTTCCTCCAAGTTTTAATCCCATCCAAAATATACTGATTTGGTTCACTCTTTGGAGCTTTTTGGTAGGTTTTCCCCCCTCCTATTTTGTCGTGAGTTTTTAGTTTTCTTTTGAAGGGTCACTTTATGATGAGCCTACTTAGCAACAGGGGATGTGAACTCCTGCTCAACTACACTTGCTCAAAAACCAGGACCTCCATGATTCTGATTTTTGGGTTATGTTGGTATTTGTTTTACAGACCAGTTTTTTGGACCCATTTTTATAAATTTTGTATTTGAAAAAATGTACTTTACCCCTACTGAGTGTACTATTTCTATTAGATCAAATGTGATTGCATGGCTCAAATTGTCTTTTTTTTTTTTTTAAGATTTATTTGACAGAGAAAGACACAGTGAGAGAGGGAATACAAGCAGGCAGGGGGAGAGGGAAAAGCAGGCTTCCTGAGGAGCAGGGAGCCCGATGTGGGGCTCCATCCCAGGATCCTGGGATCATGACCCGGGCCGAAGGCAGACGCTTAACGACTGAGCCACCCAGGTGCCCCCACATTGTCTGTATCCTTAATGATTTTTATCTTCTTGATATATTAAACTAGAATAAGTTAATATCTCCCACTATGCATGTGGATTTGACTATGAGCTTTTTATTTCTGTCAATTTTTGCTTTATGTATTTGGATTCTATTAATAAATGCATATAAATTATAGTGATGACTCCTTAGCATGCCAAAACTTATAAAGATCATTTAAAAAAAAAAAAGCCACCTTTGGGGGACAGCTGGCTGGCTCCGTCGGTAGAACATGTGACTCTTGATTTCAAGGTCAGGAGTTCAAGCTCCACACAGGGCATGGAGCCCACTTAAATCTTTGGAAAGGTGGGGGTTTTTTTGTTTTTTTGTTTTTTTTTTGGGGGGGGGGAGGTTTGCATTATACTCTGTTCTGTGAGTTTAGATCTCTTGGCTCACAACTACACCATAGATAATAAATGTATTCCAGATCAAATCTATATTGCTAGAACAAGGATCATTTTGGGGAGGTGCTCCTCCCTCAGTAAATCCAGGTGTTTCTAAACCTGCCAACTGTAGTCTCTCCTTCCCCTTGTCCACACTTGGGAGTCTGACGGAGAGGCAAATGGCCCCAGCTGGGGTAAAGTTCCTCTCCATACTTTTTGGATGGCAACTGAAGAGGAAGTTTCCTCCCCTGCTAGTCAAAACACTGTACAGATGGGTGGCTAGGACTGCTCTGTCCGGTAGTTCCTTTTGTGGAGAATTCATTCTCATAGCAGAGAATGAGACAAGCAGGAAGAGAGCAGCAACATAAGGGTGCACGTGCACATGCGTGTGTGCAGGTGGGAAGGCCCACCTCACTCATGTCTACTCACTCATGTCTATGTGTCCGTGAATCTGGCTCCACTGTTGCTTGGTTACAGGAGATGAATTTCTGCTCCACCTCTCCGCGCCCTCCCCCCCCCCCCCCCAGTAAGGTAGTTTGTCGGGCTCCACGCTCAGTGCACAGTCAGCTTGGGATTCTCTCTCTCCCTCTCCGTCTGCCTCGCGACTGACCCCCCACCCCCACTCAAGCACACAAGCTCTCTAAATCAAGAAATAACATCTTTAAAAAAAAAAAAAAAGATTTTTCTTTTTAACACACAATAGCAAAATCAAGAATAAGTTACTAAAGGAAATGAAGACTCCTTGGTAAATGTGTGGTAGAAAGATATTTTCTTATTCTTATCTATGGTCATGGTATAGGACCACAGATTTATGAGCTTGGTTGTCATATTCTAATGATTCTTGCTTATAATCCCATTCTCCCTGCCCTTTTTTGAGGAGCCTTCTATTTTATCTCAATTCAAGAGAAAGGAGATCCAGAGAAGCAAGTTGCTAGACTAGAGCTAGAGTGGAGTATTGCTTTGAGTTTAGTCAAATACATGACCTAGAAGGGCTTCTAAACCTGGTCATTTCCATCCATTTAGTCCTTTTAAGTAAACTGAAACCAATGAAATACAGGTAATTTGGTATTTATAGTCCATTTAAAGCAACACCTGCATTAAGTTATTCAAATCTTAAATGTATGAAATCAAACTTTTTTTTGTGTGTGAGCTTCCAGATACAGGCACACCTTTTTTTTTTTTTTACAGTAACCTCTATGCCCAGCATGGGGCTCAAACACTCAACTCCAAGATTAAGAGTCGCATGCTCCACCGACTGAGCCAGCCAGGCACCCCAGGTACACCTTGTTTTAGTGTGCTTCCCTTTATTTTGTTTAGCAGAAATTACATTTTGTTTTTGTTTCTTTTACAACTTGCAATTTTATGGCAACCCTCCATCAATCGAGCTTATCAGTGAGATTTTTCCAACAGCATTTTTCTCTTTGTGTCTGTTACGTTTGGTAATTGTAGCAATATTTTTAACTTCCACCATCACTTTTTTTATGGTAGTCTATGTTGAATGATTACAAAATTCAGATAACGTTCAGCATTGCTTAGCAATAATTAAGTATGCACATTTTTTAGACCTAATGCTATTACACACTTAACAGATGACCATATAGTATAAATATAACTTTCATATGCACTGAGAAGCCAAAAAAATTGAACTAGCATTTTTCCATTATTTGCTTTATTGCAGAGGTCTTGGAAACAAACCCACAGTATCTGAAGTTTGCCTTTACTGTTTTGTTTTTTTTTTAATATTTTATTTATTTATTTGACACAGAGAGACACAGTGAGAGGGAACACAAGCAGGGGGAGTGGGAGAGGGAGAAGCAGGCTCCCTCTGAGCAGGGAGCCCGATGCGGGGCTTGATCCCAGGACCCTGGGACCATGACCTGAACCGAAGGTAGACGCCTAACGACTGAGCCACCCAGGCGCCCCTTCCTGTACTGTTTTTTAATAGGCAAGAAAATGCTCTAGAAATAATATTCTATAAACAAGAAAACTCATTTTCAAAAAGAGATTGTTTTTCCTTTTACCAGTTTTCAGCTAATTCTACTTCTGAGTTTGCTATTCACAGCATCAGGATCAGTAAGAAAGTAAGCTTTGATATAAAGGACTTTTTTTTGGGGAGGGGGGGCTAAGTTCTCTTTTCCAAACTTGCTCATGCGCTTCTATCATCAAAGGCTAAGGAGAGGATCTACAAAGGCTGTGACTCGCAAAGGTATTATTAGCCAGGACGGCTTAGGTTACGATGTGCTGACAAGCCCTACATGGTAGCAGCTCAACACAACCCAAGTTCACTTCCAGCCTCTACTGAGGCTGAGCGATGCTTCCTCAGGATGCTCGGTTCTACAGTCACTACAGCAGGGGCAGAATAGGGATTCATTTAATGGCTGGTGGTAGACACTGTAACCTAAAACCTGGGCATTGCCGGTAGTCCTCATTTACACCCCCGGAATTCGAAGTGATGATATGCAGTGTTCTTTGACTACAGAGGTATGAAAGAGCCACCAACTGCTGAGGGTGATCCAGGTTTGGCAACAACATAACCCTAAGGCTGAAATACCTTCCAGTCCTTGGGGTCCAAGATAGAACTTAAGGTTCTCTCAATAAATACATTTTTTCCTCTTGGCACAGCCAGTTTCTGTTGCTTACAACCGAAAGCTTTCACACTGAGTCCAAGTGTCGCCTTCCCAGCTATCCTAGGTTCAGGCGGGTCCATTACTGAGGTAGACACAGTCATTTCACTCCAAAGGAAATAAAGCACAGAGAAATGCAGCTACCTTTTTCTCTGAAATACCTTAACGTATATTCTTGTAGACTAGGTTTCCTTGTTACTTAATTTCAAAGACCAAAACTTCCTTTATGAATGCCCTAATTACAACAGTAGCTCAATGTACCGGGTATCTACTGTTTCAGGGCCTTCTGCTAAGTACCTTACAGTTTGCCTATAGCCAGTTAAGTACAAGGCCCAGGGTTGCAGAATTTGACAGTACCACAAGTCATCTTCAGCCTTATCTGACTTTAGAGCCTATACTTGAATTATCGTCTTCTAAATAGCAACCTAACCTAGACCGGTCTATCTCCAAACTGAAGACAAACGCCTTTTTTTTTTTTTTTTTTTTTCCAGATTTTTAAGCAATGTCTACACCCAAAGTGGGGCTTGAACTCACCATCTCTGGATCAAGAGTCGCATGCTCTACCAACTGAGCCAGCCAGGTGCCTGACAAATGCATTTCTAAATTTTATTTACTTATTTTTAAAAGATTTTATTTATTTATTTTGACACAGAGAGGGAACACAAGCAGGGGGAGTGGGAGAGGGAGAAGCAGGCTCTCCGCTGAGCAGAGAGCCCGATGTGGGGCTCGATCCCAGGACCCTGGGATCATGACCCGAGCCGAAGGCAGCCGCTTAACGACTGAGCCACCCAGGCGCCCCGACAAATGCATTTCTATGTTCTCCCCAGTTAGACTAATTTTTATAAGGGATTTCAAAGCCTGACAACTAGCTAAGATGTTGCCCTTTTCCAAGAAGTCGATGTGCATCCGTGAACACACTGTGCCGTTGTGCGAGTTGCGCGATCCGGCACCACACCCCAAGGGCCGAGGACAACTCTTCCCCACCTGCACGTCCGGGACTAGGAAGACACACCTCAGTACTGGCTGTCGAACAAGGGGAACAGCCCAGTTGCCACAATTCCTCTCATTGCAGTTCCGGAAAACCACCCAGAATGCTGACCCAGGCAGATTCCTACAGACAAGAGAGAAGTTGTGGAGATTCCCGCATGCCACTGGAGAGGAAAAAAACCAAACAAGACCAGTTTGGATCAGGGGAACCAGTAAGAGCTTCACCAGTGCCCTCCCTCCCCCTAGCCCTCCCACTGCTCCCAGGCAACACTCCACAGGGCTCAACTATCAGGCAAACCTTCCTCTCCCCACCTCTCATGGGGGAGGGGAGTGGTGATGTGGTGCCCAGGTGTTCCAGTGGCACGGGAGGCAGATGGAAAATCGGGGGCTCTCCAGCAGTACTGAGGGTCCGCAAGCAGAACCTCCCCGCCTGAGAGCAAGGTAAATATAGCAAAGAAGCGGGTAAGAGGGGAGCCCGGGTGGCTCGGCCAGTTAAGTGTCTGCCTTCCGTTCAGGTCATGGTCCCAGGATCCTGGGATTGAGCCCCATGTGGGGCTCCCTGCTCTGCGGGGAGTCTGCTTCTCCCTCTGCCTGACGCACCCCCCCTGCTCTCTCTCTGACCAATAAATAAAATCTTAAAAAAAAAAAAAAAAAAGGCAGGTAAGAATATCTGAAAGCATCAAAGAGACACTGTTTCTACGGACTACATTCATCAGAAGTGCGCGCCTGAGCCTCTGGGATTTTCACACCTGGGGGGTCTCCCTACCAGGTCAGGATACCCCCAATGTCCTGAGAGCCAAACACACACCTTCCCCCACTCTGCAACTGACTTTGTGTGCAGTCCGGAGTGCAGTAGTGCTAGAGAGCTGTGGTAGATAGGGAGTGTGCTCCGAGAACAGGTCCAGGTCAATGCGTGAGGGAGAAACCACAAACCTGAACTACAGTGCCACCTTCTGGGAAACCAGGGGGATTACCAATCGTCAGCCTAGTGAGTTCTAAGAACACAAGACAGGAAAACTTAACAATTCTGCTATAAGAAGGAGCAAGAATAGGGCGCCTGGGTGGCTCAGTCGTTAAGCGTCTGCCTTCGGCTCAGGTCATGATCCCAGGGTCCTGGGATTGAGCCCCGCATCCGGCTCCCTGCTTGGCAGGAAGCCTGCTTTTCTCTCTCCCACTCCCCCTGCTTGTGTTCCCTCTCTCGCTGTGTCTCTGTCAAATAAATAAAATCTTAAAAAAAAAAAAAAAAAGAGTATACAGCACAACCAAGGGGGATTTATTGCTGGGATGCAACGCTAGTTCGACATACACAAATAAATGTGATTCAGCACAATAGAATGAAAGGTAAAAATCCAATCATTTTAATACCAACATAAAAACCATTTCACAAAATACACTGTCCTTTCATGATAAAAACCCTCCACGGACTGATTATAGGAGGAACATCAAGGACATGAAAGACAAAACCCATAGCTCCTCATACTGCAAGGGTAAGGGACTAAAAGCTTGTCCTCTAAGATCAGGAGCACAACGCGGACGCCCCCCCCCCCCTCCTGCACCGGTCTTACTGCATACAGTACTGGGAGTTTCAACTTGAGTAACTAGTCAAGACAGGGAAATAAAAGGGAGGCAGGGGGAGATGGCAGAGGATCCTGAGCTCACCTCCTCCCACAGAGCCAACAACTGCACATAATTCAGTTCCCTCTGCAGATGACTGAAGACTGACCCGACAGCTCTCCTACAGCTGAGGACATCAAGAGAAGGCCCCAGTGGTAAGGGCAGAAGGGGCAGAGGTGCAGTGGGGAACCAAACCTCGGCACAGCAACCCACCAGCAGGAGGGGGGTGGGAGGCGGACATCCCAAGTGCAGAAGACCAAGGGGTCAGGCCTGCACACCAGGATCCCTCGGCCCTGGGGGTCTTGTACCAGGCACATGTGGCCCTGTCAGTCTGGCTTTGAGAATCAGTGGCGCTGAACTCCGGGAGACCTGCAGAGCTGTAGGAAAGGGCATGTGCCCACTTAAAGAACCAGTATACTCTAGGAGCTGGTCCAAGACGCGGCACAGAAGGAGCAGTCTGAAGAGAACCTGGGTTATATGTGAAGGAGACTTAGGGACCCATTTTAGGATGTTTGCTGGAGGAAAAGAGATGTGCAGCAGCTTTATCTAGGAACAGAAGTGCTGACAGATGGCGCTTCTCCTGCCCGATTTCAGCCTAGCTGGCCAGACACAAGCACCAGGTGACACCTTCGTTCCACCTTGCTTACACTGCTTGCCCCACCCCAGCATTCTCCTGTGGCCCTACCCCACCCAACCCTCCCACTCTCTAAAGCAGCTTCTGCACCACCATACCCGGTCTCTGTCACTACAAGTGTCTCCTCCTCGTCCCCCCAGTGACTACCGCCCCACCACACCTAGCAGGTGTTGGATTAGGTTGTACCCCCAAAACTAATATCACACTGTAGGTTAATTATATTTCACTGAAGAAAATAAAATAATAAAGGGTTGAGGAACTGAATAGACTTTTTTTTTTTTTTTCCAAAGAAGACATAGATGGCCAGCATAGGCACATGAAAAAATGCTCAGTATTACTTACCAGAAAAATGTACACTGGGGCGCCTGGGTGGCTCAGTCGGTTAAGCATCTGCCTTCGGCTTGGGTCTTGATGGCGGGGTCCTGGGATCAAGCCCCCCATCGGGCTCCTTGCTCAGCGGGGAGCCTGCTTGGGATTCTCTCTCTCCCTCTGCCCCTCAGACACATGCAAGTATACTCTCTCTCAAATAAATAAATCTTTTGAAAAAAAAAAATCACAATTAGCTATCACCATATACCCATCAAGATGGCTACTATCAAAGAGGCAAGAAATAACAAGGGCTAGCAAGGATGTGGACAAAAGGGAGTGCTCATGCCCTGTTGGTGGGAATGTAAACTGGTACAGCCGCTGCCGAAGACAGTATGGAGGGTCCCAAAAGTTAAAAATAGAAATACCACATGACCCAGCAATTCCACTTCCGGGTATTTACCTAAAATAAACCTAACACTGTGAGAAGATTTATGAACCCCTATGTTAACTGCCACATTATTTACAATAGCCAAGATATGGAAGCAACCCAAGTGTTTATCAATAGATGAATAAAGATGTAGTATACATACAGAATGTGGGATTACTCATCCATTAAAAAAAAAAATGAAATCTTGTCATTTGCAACAACATAGGTGGACTTGGAGGGTATTATACTAAATGAAGTCAGAGAAAGAAATACTGTATGATTTTACTTCTTTGTCAGATCTAAAACACACACACACACACACACACACACACACAGACAGACCCCAACACAGAGAACGAACTAGTGGTTTTCCGAGGGGTGGAGGGTGAGTGGGGGGGATAGGTCAAATAGGTGAAGGAGATTAAGAGGTACAAACTTCCAGTTATAAAGTCAGTCACAGGGATGAAAAAATACAGCCTAGAGAATACAGTCAATAATGTTGTTCTAACTGCATGGTAACAGATGATAACTGTCCTTACCACGATGAGTAGTTCATAATGTATAGAAATGTTCCATCACTATGACATACAGCTGAAACTAATTCTACATTAACTATACTTCAATTATAAAAGAAATAAAAATCATGCAAATAGCAAAGTAAGTAAAATGGTCATTATTTGCAGAGGAGAGACCAGATAACCTTCAAGATGCAACAAAAAAAATGGTTGGAACGAATCAATTCCAGCGGAGCTGCACAACACATCTATAGAATATTACATGATATATATTATTTATATATAAAAGTTAAAAAAAAATCAGTTATGTTTCCATAAACTAACAGTGAAACATCAGAAAATAAAACTAACCCATTTACAAAAGCATCAAAAACAATACTTAGGAATACACCTAACTAAAGGAAGTTAAAAATTTGTGCCATGAGAACTGTAAGACTTTGATCAAAGAAATTTTAGATAAGCAAATGCCAAGAAAGATACCAGAATTCATGGATTGGAAAAATATGGTCACTATGTCCATACTACCCCAAACCACCTATAACTGCAGTATAATCCCTATTAAAATGCCAATGGCATTTTTCAAAAAAGAGTTAACTTCACTAAAATTTGTTGAGAGCCACAAAAGACCCCAAGTAGTCAAAGCAATCATGCCCAAGAACCAAACTGTAAACTTCACATGTCCTGATTTTTTTTTTTTTTTTAAAGATTTTATTTATTCATTTGACAGAGATAGACACAGCGAGAGAGGGAACACAAGCAGGGGGAGTGGGAGAGGGAGAAGCAGGCTTCCCGCGGAGCAGGGAGCCCGATGCGGGGCTCGATCCCAGGACTCTGAGATCATGACCTGAGCCGAAGGCAGACGCTTAACGACTGAGCCACCCAGGCGCCCCGCACATGTCCTGATTTCTAACTATATTATAAAGTTATGGCCATTTTAACAGTATGGTGCCAGCTGTAAAAAACAAAACAAAACAACAAAAAAACCAGATACATGGTAAACGAGGGGGTTTATTTCTGGGTACTATTTATCAGTCAACTAATACTTCACAAGGGACCCAAGAACACTTAACAGTTTTTTCAACAAATGGTATTAGGAAAACCAGATAACCACATGTCGAAAATTTAAGTTGGACCCCTATCTTGCCCCAGTCACAAAAATTAACTCAAAATGGATTAAGAACTTACAACTAAGACTAATACTGTACAACCCCCTAGAAGAAAACAAAGGGGAAAAGCTTCTTGACATTGGTTTTGGCAATGATTTTTTTCAGGTAAGACACCAAAAGCAACAAGCACCACTACCACCAAGTGAGACTGTATCAAATAAAAACAATTTCAGCTCAGCAAAAGAAACAAAAAAATGAAAAGGCAGCCTACACTTAGCATTATACCCTCTAGGTCTATCCACGTTGTGGTAAATGGCAAGATTTATTTTTTTATGGCTAATATTTCATTGTACATAATATGTGTATGTGTATACATTTATGTACACATACACAATACATCTTTATCCATTCATCTACTGATAGACACTTGGGTGGCTTTCATATCTTGGCTACTGAGCTAGAGATTATTAGGCTGACTGAAATAAGTCAGAGAAAGACAAATACCATGTGATTTCACTCATTGTGAAATTGAAGAAACAAAGAGAAAGACAAACCCATTAAGAGATTATTTTTTTTAAAGATTTATTTATCTATTTAAGAGAGCGAGAGAGAATGAGAGAGGACAAGCAGGGAGAGCAGCAAAGGGAGAGGGAGAAGCAGACTCCCCACTAAGCAGGAAGCCTGATGTGGGGCTTGATCCCAGGACCCTGAGATCATGACCCGAGTCAAAGGCAGACACTTAACCGACTGAGCCACCCAGGTGCCCCAAGAGATTCTTAAATACAGAAAACAAACTGGTGGTTGCCAGAGGGGAGGCAGATAGAGGGATGAGTGAGATAA
The DNA here is from genome assembly GCF_002201575.2 of Neomonachus schauinslandi. NCBI lineage: Eukaryota > Metazoa > Chordata > Mammalia > Carnivora > Phocidae > Neomonachus > Neomonachus schauinslandi. The sequence goes on from NC_058419.1 coordinate 100,606,577, forward strand.
ATAAAGGGGATTAAGAGTACATTTATCCTGATGAGCAAATGTATGGAATTCCTGAATTCTTATATTGTACACCTAAAACTAACAACACTTTACGTTAATTATATTTGAGTAACAAAACAAGGCGACCTACTGAGAGAAAATATTGCAAACCGTTGATCAGATTAGGATTTCATATCCAAAATATATCAAGAACTCATAGAACTCAACACCCCCAAAAAATTCAATTTCAAAAACGGAGGGGCACCTGGGTGGCTCAGTCAGTTAAGGGTCTGACTCTTGTTATCAGCTCAGGTCTTGACCTCAGGGTCTTGAGTTCACACTCCCCTGGGTGTGGAGCCTACTTAAAAAATAATTAAAATACGTAATAAAAAAATGGGTAGAGGACCTAAATAGACATTTTTCCCAAAGATGTACAGGTTGCCAACAGATACATGAAAAGATGAGTATCACTCATCAGGGAAATGCAAATCAAAACCACAATGAGCTATCATCACTTCATACCTGCTGGAAAGGTGATCATCGATGAGAAATAGATGTTGGCAAACATTTGCAGAAAAGGGAAGCCTTGCACACAATTGCTGGAAACATAAATTGGTGCAACCACTGCAGAAAACCATATGGTAGTTCCTCAAAAAATTAAAAATACAACTAACCCGTGATCCAGCAATCCCACTCCTGGGTAAAAATCCAAGCAAAATGAAAACATCTTGCTAAGAGACTAGAACTTAACTGTTCTGACCACTAAAATGAAAAAGTATGTAATGTGACAGTTAATTATTGCTACAATTAGAGTCCAATTTCAATATGTAAATTTATCAAATTGCCATGTTATACACCTTACATTTACACATTGCTGTAGGTCAAATATATTCAGTACTAAAGGAAGAACATTGGAGGGATGCCCAGCTGGCTTAGTCAGTAGAGCATGTAACTCTTGATCTCGGGGTCAAGAGTTCAAGCCCCATATTGGGCATAGAGCTTACCCCCTCCCAAAAAGCATTCAAAATGGAAGTAAAAACACTTTTTCTTAAAAATACACAAAAACAGTATCTAAGAATTACCTGCACTCACATGTTCATTGCAGCACTATTCAAGATAATCAAAATTTGACAACACCTTACCTTTCTATAATGGGATGAACGCATAAAGAGGATGCGATGTATATATACACAATAGATTATTCAGCCATGACAAAGAAATCCTACCACTTAGGACAACAAGGACAGACCTTGAGGACATCAGAGAGAGTAAGTCAGATCAAAAACAAATGATGTACGGTATCACTTGAATAAGAAATCTAAAAAACCCTAATTTTTTTTTTTTTTTAAAGATTTTTCTTTTATTTATTTGACAGAGACACAGCGAGAGAGGGAACACAAGCAGGGGGAGTGGGAGAGGGAGAAGCAGGCTTCCCGCGGAGCAGGGAACCCGATGCGGGGCTCGATCCCAGGACCCTGGGATCATGACCTGGGCAGACGCTTAACGACTGAGCCACCCAAGTGCCCCAAGCCTAACTTGTAAAATCAGAGTAGAACAGTGTTTATCAGGGGTGCGGGTGGGGGAGTGGAATTCGGGGAGACGGTGTTTAAGGGTACAAGGCAACTGGTAGCGATTACACTCATCCATGTCACGTTATAACTCTAAGTTACTAGACTAGCTCTTCATTGTTCCCACCACCAAAGAGTTATGTGACATGATCAAGAAGTTAGCTAATACTATCGTGTTATTCATATTGCAATATATAAATGTATGAAATCAATACATTGTATACCTTAAACATACACTGTTGTATCAATTATATCTCAATAAAAATATACTTTAAAAAATACAGGAGCCTTCACTCTTCAAAACATTCACATTTATTACTAACATAAGTTTTATTTTTCCATTGAGACCTTTTTTTTTTTTTTTTTTTTTAGCAGCCTACATGGCACATGTAGTGACGGATACTTAGTAATAAAGATCCAGAGGGAACATTCTGATGGGCCAACAGCTTCTGCACCTACCATGTATTTGCCTTTGATGAAAACCCAGGCCAACATCAGGACCCCAGAGTGGTTAAAGTTGCAAATGCTTGCTTGCTCTTCTCAGGCAGTTCCTGCATTAAAGCAAAGTGTTTCTTTTGCTGTAGTCAAGCAGGGAATGTTTTTGAAGATTTTATTTGACAAAGAGAAAGCATGAGCGAGGTGGGGAGAGGGAGAGGGAGGAGGAGAAGCAGACTCCCTGCTAAGCAGGGAACCTAATGAGGGGCTCGACTCGGGGCTGAATCCCAGGTTGCGGAGATCTCGACCTGAGCTGAAGGCAGATGTTTAAGGGACTGAGCCACCCAGGCGCCGCAGGCAGAGAATGTTTTTAAAGGTGGATCTGGAGTTCTATTTGGGTAAACACTGGACAGCTTTTTAAAAAATTAATATTGCTTACCAGCTACATGCACCTTTGAAAGTTCTCTTCATCCCAGATGGCAGTCAGTTTTATTTTGTGTTGATATTCAAGTCCTTGGTACGGGATGGGTTGTTCTTGAGGCTCAAGTTTATCTTGTCCTTTCCTCAACTTCCTTCAGCCTCAAAACACACAAGGGTCTTCCAATGAATCTTTTCTGGCTGAAGCTATGTAGCAGTTAGCTTTTACTGCTTAACTGCTGCCAAAGTCAGCAGCTTAAAACCAGCATTTATGAGCTCACGGGACCACGGGTGAGCCGGCAGACTCTGGGTGAGGCTTCTTGTGTTGACGTCACTTGCTTTCACGCATGGACCACTCCCGCGGTCAACTGGATGATGTAGACGATGAGCCCCTTATGTCTGGCAGGTTGGTGGCTGTTGGCCGGGGTGCTGTGTTAGTGACAGGGCCACGTGGCTCCTTGTCCTCTGCAGGACAGTTGGAGTTCTTCACATGGCATTCACCATGAGGTGCACGAGAGGGCAAACCCAAACTGTACAAACACTTCTCCAAACTGTGGTTGCATCGCATTTTTAGTGTCCCATTGGCCAAAGCAAGTCACATAGCCAACCCACATTCAAGGGGCGGATAAATCAGCTACAGGCTGGGAACGAAGGCTAAGATTTTGGCCATGTTTGCCATCTCCCGCAGTTAGTTCACATTGTTTCCAGCATCTAAATTGGGTTCCTAGCTATCACTGGTGTGGTCGAGTGCCAATAGAAGCTTGTTTTTATTAAGCTGTAATGTGGAATAACGCTTACAATCTTATCTCCTTGACGCAACCATCACATAACTAATCCGAGGACATCCTTTGGAGGAAGTGTATTTCAAGTTGAAGAACCAACAGTGACTTCCAAGCAATCGCCTACTAGCATTTTATCAGCGTAATCCCGTTTCCAAAATCTTTAGTGAAGGTATTTAATCATCTTAGAGACCTAGAGATACATAGTCCTGAAACTATTTCTTTTGTAAAGTTAGTAATACTCCCAAGTGCGATTCTTCTAGGAAGCAAAGAGGGACAGTTCTAGCCAATTGTTGTCAAACAGACACTCACAGCTCACTCATCCTGTTGCAAGAGAAAGCAGTTTTGATTACTCGGTTACACTTGGTGTGCGTTTCACCAGAAATGCCTGTGGCTTCAATTTAAAACCCGCCCAAAGCGGTAGAAGTGGCTCAGCTCGTATTATTTAATCTTCCAGCTCAACAAAACATTCCTATTTCCTCAAGCACTGATGAGGCCATCTGGAGCCCAGAATGACCAGACAAATGGCAACACTGGTTACTATTGCTTCTCCTCAAGGAACATTAACTAAAATGTCCTTTTAAAGTAAAGCATCTGGACCTATTTATCACTGTTTTAACAATGTGAAGAGCATTGCATCCTAGCCGGAGTACCGCATTAAGATGCTGTGTGTGCATTAGAAAGAAATTCAACAAGGACTGCTGACATCTCTCCTTCCCTAAGACTTAAAGCTCTCAGTCAGTGTCATGTGTGGCCAAAGATCCCCTATCCAGGATTCCTAATTTTAGAGTTGGTGAAATTTCAAAATACACTGAGAAGTGGCTCCTAAATCAGACTCTACAGAAGTGTATGTAATTCCACGGACACTGGGCCTTTTTCTGATCCACTGAAAGACAGAAACAGACACACAGACACACACACTCCTGAATCAATCTTTTTTTAAAGATTTTATTTGAGAGAGAGAGAGAGAGAGAGAGAGAGAAAAAGAGAGGGGACATGGTGGGGGAGGGGCAGAGGGAGAGGGAGAAGCAGACTCCCTGCTGAGCAGGGAGCCTGATGCAGGGCTCAATCCCAGGACCCTGGGATCATGACCTGAGCAAAAAACAAACAAAACAAAACAAAACAAAAAAAATCAAGAGACACTTAACCAACTGAGCCACCCAGGTGCACCTCCTCAATGAATCTTGACTTTTCTTCTGAGAAGCCTTCTCATCCAGCACCTGACTCCTCAGAGTTGAGGACTCCTTCCTCAAGGCCATTACTGAATTTTTTTTTTTTTTTTTAAGTTTTATTTAAGTTATCTCTACACCCAACAGGGGGCTCGAACTCATGACCCTGAGATCAAGAGCTGCCTGCTCTTCCAACTGAGCCAGCCAGGTGCCCCAAGGCCACTTCTGAATCTTGAAGGCCTGCAAGTAGTGGACTGACAGATCAGGCTCATGTTTAGAAAACTGTTAGAGTAGCAAGACTGGGGCCACTAGCTTTAGCTGTGTAAAAACAAAAACAAAAACAACCCCCTAACACAGGCTTAAATAGCCATCATTTTATGCTCTTCATTCTGTAGGTGAGGCAAGTCACATGGCCAAGCACTCAGTCTGTGCACACGGGGTCCACCGGTGTGCATACGGAAAGGCGTGAGCAACTTGGGGACCATTCCTGCAGCTATGTACTGCGGGAGGTCGTTTCATCTGTGAGGCACTTCAGAACCTGTGGATTTTCTAGGACACCACTTTTTTTTTTTTATATACTTGTATACATTTGAGATGAAGAGGCTTTCAAGAAGGTTAATAAGGAGGATGATCAGAGGACAAAATAATATATATCTTCTGTTCTGATTGCTACTTATGTTTAAGAAAAGTGGACTTGAATTTAGGCTCATTTTGCTACTGGTAAGAGTTTAGGGTTATACAAACCAAGAGAAATCTTTTTACAGACTGTACAGAGATGTTCAGTAATTGTGATCACAAGGTATTATCCATAGAACTTCACCACTGTTTATAGATGTACATCCATGGAAATACTCATGTAAATTCTGTTTACAAATTAGTGCCATAGCTACAGAAAGGAAGCCACATAATTGATTATTACAAGTATAAAGGAAACATTGTTGGTTTTTTGTCCATAGTCTTATTTACCTCTTCAAAATCCTCTAATTAGATTACTCATTCATTCCAAAAACACTTAGCTTATGACGCGCAAAAAACACAATTCGGGTCAAATAGGGTTTTCCCATTTGCTATGCCCTTCCTGTCCCAGGCTTATGCGTTCAGGAGTTCCTCATTCAGGGACTATCTGGTGATTTCATATGCCAAATGCAATCATAATTCTGCCTAGCGGAGTCATCCAATCAACAAATACATTCGGGGTGTCAGTTATGTGTCAGGCACTGTGCTAAGTCCTTGGGGTGCCAAGAGTGAGCAAAGCTCAGCACTTCTTACTTCCTGGCGTTTATAGTGCAGTTGGGAATACAGACATTCATCTTAGGCACCACACGACCATGGCCATACTCACCCACCAAATGGGACAGGAGGTCAGTACAGACAAGGAGGGTAGAACCTGCCCTAAGACAGTGGGAAAGCCTTCCCTCAGCAGGCGATGCCGGAAAAGAAAGGAGAAGGTTGGAAAAAAGTCCACGGGGGTCAAACAGAGCACAATTCGTGGTCAAAGCGACAGCAACCTGAAGGAAGAGCTCGGGCAGAGAGAGGGCTGTGGAGGTGAGGCCAGAAGTGGGGGATGGAGCGGCCCAGGCCGGGAAAGGGAAAAACAGGGGCTTTTCCATTAAGGTAAATGAGAGCGACTGAAGGAGGGGAAGTGGAAGGGCGGGGCATGGTCACATTTGCCTGAAAATGCTCATTCTCTTACATTGGACAGATCTGAATGGGGCCAGGGGCGAAGCAGGGAGAGGAGGAGGACATATCCCCATTTCCTCTGAGAGAGAGCCTAGACTAAGGTGCAACCTCTGTAAACACAGAACAGGGGAGGGATTTCAGATTTCTAGGAAGTAAAAACAAGAGACTTTGATGATGGATATATGCAGGCTGAGGGAGAGGAAGGCATCAAAGCTGACGCACAGCTCCCCAAACGGTTCAATAATACCTGTAATAAGGATTCTACTTGTGATACTGCACCCAATTCCCATGTGTGGGTTATCCCCCCCAACACACCACCAAGCAGTTCTACGACACCAGCTGGGCATCCTACAATTCAACTCAATTCTGACACCATCTACCTGGAGAGTGCAGGACGTACCCCAGGTAAAGGGCTCAATCCCACAAGACTGTCATCCCCCGACCCCAACCCCCCCCACTCAGATGCCAATCACAAATCCAAGTCGCCACAGAGCTTCTCACGGACCAGCTATAGATCAGAAGTTTTTAGAGTCCCCTCCTCAGGTTCAATTCATTTGCTAGAGCGGCTCACAAAACCCACAGAAACAATTTACTTACCAGGTCACTGGTGAATCAGAAGACGATGTAACTCAGGAACAGCCATATGGAAGAGACAGGCAGGGCCAACTATGTGGGAAGGGGCACAGGGCCCCCAGGCTCTTGGAGCGCGCCTCTCGCCCCGCACCTCCAACTGTTCGCCACCTCAGAAGCTCTCCCAGTGCCTGGCTTTTGGGTTTTTGTGGAGGCTTCAGGACCCAGGTGGGATTGATTAAATCATTGGCCATTGGTGATGGAGCTCAATCTCCAGTCCGCCCCCCTCCCCGAGGTCTGGGGGTGGGGCTGGAGCTCCAACCCTCTAAGAACATGATTGGTTCCACTGGCAACCCCATCTTCAAGCGTTTTCCCCCAAATTGCCTCATTAACATTACAAAAGACACTTGACCACTCTCCTCACAGCAAGGGTTTGAGGAGCTCTGTGCCAGGAACCAAACATATTTGTCTTATTATAAATCACAATATCACACTACTGACTTGTGAGAGAGGGAAACAAGACACTTTCTTTCACATAAGACTTGCCAAGGCAATCCAGGAGGTGGCTGACGTGGTGTATCTGTTAGCTTTTGCTGGGTCATAAACCATCCCCCCCCCCCCCAACATAATGGCTTAAAACAACAATCGTGTATGGACTCACAATTCTGAAGTTTGGCAGTCTGGGCTATGCTCAGATGGGTGGCTCCTCTCCTGCTGGGGTCTGGGCTGTCGCTGGTCAGCTAACTAAGAGCCCTCAGCTGAGGTGACTTACTAACAGTCCCACGTGCTCTCCTCTCCTATAGGCGAGCCCGCCTTGTTGACATGGTAGTCTCAGGGCTCCAAGCCAAAACAAGAGAAGATATCCCAAGGTGCTATCAGTTTGGGAGCTTTTACTTGCTCCCCATTTACTCTTGTCTCATGGGTGAAAGAAGTGACATATCAAGCCCAGAGTCATGGTCCAAGAGGATCACTCAGGGGCGTGGATAGAGGGAGCTGGAACCAAGCTGGTGGCAAGGCCTGAAACAGACAGCTACACGCGGTTTGGAAGGGAATGAGAAATTCTTTCTCTACCCTCAAGGTCTTCCAGCTGTAGTAAGAATTAAATGCACACGACATGCATTAACAGGGGAAAAAAACCCCAAGTTTTATTAAGTGTGCACGGAGGCCCAAGAATGAAATTGAGACCTAAATAAATGACCAAGGCAGGCAGTTTTTATACTTTGTAGAGAAAGACACAATCTGTGAGAAATTGACAGAACAAAGAAAGCTTAACTTTGGGAGTGTCAATTAGCCAGGAATTCCAAACAGAATTTGGACTGCCGCAGTAAATTAGTACAAAGTAACCACGGTTGTTTATACAGCCTTTGGGCTCTAAATTCCCCATGTCTGGCACCTTTCACATGGGAGACTTATTTCCTGCTTTCCTGGGACAGAGGAGGGTCTGAGTGTCCTTCTTGCATAGGCTGTCTCTTCAGTAACTTTTATTTAAAATCGTCAAGGGGCACCTGGGTGGCTCAGTCAGTTAAGTGCCTGCCTCTGGCTTGAGTTATGGTCTCGAGGTCCTGAGATCGAGCCCCTGTCGGGCTCCCTGCTCAGGGGGGAGTCTGCTTCTCCCTCTCCCTCTGCCTCTCCCCATGCTTGCTCTCTCTGTCTCTCTCTCTGAAATAAATAAATAAAATCTTAAAAAAAAAAAAAAAAAAGAGACACTCAACTGACTGATCCTCTCAGGTGCCCCTGCTTGTTTTTTCATTTGCTTCTCTATCTCCCACTTTCTTTCTCAATCTCTGTCTCTCCTTCCCTCTCTTCCCTTCTGTGTTTAAAATGTGGTTTTTAAAGTCTTAAGACACAGTAAATTATTTCTTTGGCTTTTTATTTTCATTTTTTTCCCTGAATGATTGTTGTTTATCTGAGATGCTTTTTTTGATCCATTCTTATGTTTATGAAATTCATAGAGATATTTTAGCTTGTTTATTATTTCCACACTCGTCACTTGCCAGAACAGGTGGGTAAGAAATTTGTACACCAAACTAAGTTATCAAGTGGATCACTCACTGTGCCCTTTTTATCCCCAGTATATCAAGACATTCTTTCCTTTTCTGGTATTATTATTCACAGAGGAATGATCACCTTCTGTCCTTAACTTGAAATGAAAGTTCTAGACATTTATCAAATATCCAGCACTTTCAAAGGCTGCTCAGGCTATTTTGCCAGTTATCTGAGAAGCAATGGCCATGAAAAGAGGCTCTGAAATCCCCCCAGAGAATCAGTGATAAAAAAAATGAATTACTCCTGGAACCAATAAATCTGCAGTTGATGGGCTAGGAATTTGCTAACTTAGGGTCACCTACTTAGGTCTAATTATGTGTGCTTTATGGATTAATAAATATTAATGGCAGAGGTTACTGAAGTAGAAAATAAACGCTTGCAAGTAAATACACTTGAAAATAGTCATCATGGCGACTTTATAGAGTGAAAGTGGAAACAAGCCTGTGTCATAGATTAGAATGTGGAATCAAAGCTAACCCAGTAGGAGTTCAGGGCAGACAGCAGAATTGCACATGACTGTCTCCTGTCCCACTACCATTTCTTGGTACCATTTCTTGAATGTATACATTAACCAGTTTGGGGGTCCAGAAATGCATATGGCAGGACAGCAGTTCATCATGACCGGAAGAAAGTCAACAATGTTAAGAAGTCTGGTAGAGTGGTGAAGAGCTTTGGCTTTGCAGCCTGACACATTTGGGCTTGAATCTCAGTTCTTTTTTTTAAAGAAGTGAATGCATTTCTTTTACAGTTTATTTATTTATTTGTCAGAGAGAAAGCACACGAGCGGGGGGAGGGGCAGAAGGAGAAGCAGGCTCCCCGCTGAGCAAGGAGCTGGATGCAGGACTTGATCCCAGGATCCTGGAATCACGACCCGAGCCGGAGGCAGACACCCAACAAACTGAGCCACCCAGGCGTCCCTTGAATCTCAGTTCTGTTACACATTTGCTCTTTGACCTTGGGCAAAGCATTCAACATCTCTGGCTGCCTCTAGGGATTTGGGAAGCTTGTCTCTTCCCGAGGAAGATTCTAGTCCTAAGATCAGCCTCCCTGAGCACCACCTCACTACCTGCTCCTTGCCACACCTGCTCACCTACAAGGCTTGTGAAATTTTCTCCCCGTCTTGGTAGGGAGAAGAGCCTGAGTCTCCCCTCTTGTGGAGATTCGGGGCTTGGCCCCCTAGGTTTCCTTTCTTTCCTCACTGGCCTTAGAAGCACTTAGATCTTTCTCCTCCTCCCGAGCCTAAAGCCCTCCAATCATTAAAAGGAAAAAAGCATACAGCAGGGAGGAAACACACTCTGATAGCTCAATAAATTATCTAGTAGAATGGAAGTAGTATATATTAACTTAAAGAGTATTTTTGAGACTTAAATGTGATAATGTATGCTAAAAGATGTAAAGCACTTATTAAGCTGGATATATAGTAACAACTCAATCATCATCATCATCATCCCATGTGAGCAACATTTTATAAACCAGGTCAATATTTTATATTAAACCTCTTAGGCATTTTGCCTTAAAGGAAGACAGATCTAGATTCAAATTCTGGCTCCTCTTTTTTTTAAGGACATGCAATATTTTTCAGGCTTTGGTGACCCACCTTCCAAGAGCATCTGAATTTAAAGTAGTCTATTCTTAGGTCCCCGGTGTCTCTTTCATGTGAGTCGGATTATGCTGATGAAGATATTGCAACAGGGGCTGTCGATTCCCCTATGGCAGCAACCCCCATTCAGGCAACGTCCGTAGTCTTTCTACAGAGCTCTGTCTTTCCCAGCTTGCTTTCCTTGTTCCCTCTTTATATTTCTTGCCTGGCCTCTGCGGACATTTGACATTTTGAGATGGGCACAGGGCATGAAGGGACCCTCTTCTCTTGTAGACCCTCCTGCTTGTGTAACATCTTATCATTACTATTTTCCCTTTAAAAATAAATGATCATACCAGTTAACATTTATTGTGCAGTCGTTCTGTGACACCCTTGTTCTAAGCAATGTGTATGTATTATTTAACTTAATCCTCATAACTCTAGGAAGTGGGGATTGTTATCTTTATTTTCTAGATGAGGGAATGATGCAAACAAGTTAGACAACGAGACGAAGGCCACACGACTCATTACTGTTCGTCAAACCCAGGCAGAGAGCCCAAGACCTTAGCCGCTATGTTCTTTCCCCCATTGATTTCCTCTGATGTTTTCAGAATGTATTTTCTTTTTCTTCAAGATTCCTGCAAATTTTGGGCGCCTGGGTGGCTCAGTTGGTTAAGCGACTGCCTTCGGCTCAGGTCATGATCCTGGAGTCCCGGGATCGAGTCCCGCATCAGGCTCCCTGCTCGGCAGGGAGCCTGCTTCTGCCTCTGACCCTCCCCCCGCTCATGTGCTCTCTCTCTCTCATTCTCTCTGTCTCAAATAAATAAATAAAATCTTTAAAAAAAAAAGATTCCTGCAAATTTTGATTTGCTTTCAATTTGTTCTCTGTAGCTGTAATTCTTTACTAAACCTTTTTAAAAAGTCTAACAATAGGGGGCGCCTGGGTGGCTCAGTCGTTGAGCGTCTGCCTTAGGCTCGGGTCATGATCCCGGGGTCCTGGGATCGAGTCCCGAATCGGGCTCCCTGCTCAGTGGGGAGTCTGCTTCTCCCTCTGCCCCCACCCCCGCTCATGTCCCGCCCAAATAAATAAAATCTTAAAAAATTATTAAAAAATAGTGTAGTGTAAACCTTTCCTAGGAACCTCAATAGTATTCTCACATGGTCACAGCAGGAGAAAATCAGTAGCATGGAGTTTATAAGAGGATAACTGTAATATGCTGGAGCTATGTCCCAGAATTGCTCTGAGTTGTGGTAATTTCTGTTAACCTTTCTCACTTTACCTCAACCTTTAAGGAAAATGCATAAGCAGAAAAGTGACAGCAAAGGCAACTCCTAGGATATAAAATGGCCAACGGGCCGTCCTTCTCACCAAACTCCATGGGAAGCTCAACACTCCAGTGACTGATCACCAGATACATGATGAAAAATCATTATCTAAGCCACCAGGAGGCCCATCATTCATAAAGTGGCATTCTAAAATGGCCATTCACAAACCACCAGAACAGTCTCTCTTGCAGCAAAAGGTTAATTCTTAGAATGCTATTCATTCATTCACTGATTCAACACATACATATTCAGCACCCATCATGTGCTACACACTTCCAGGAACGGAGGATTAAAAAGTAAACAAATAAAAAAAATCCTGTGTTCATGAAAAATACATTCCAGATGCAGGTAAGGGAACTAGACGACAAAGTCATTTCATAGAATCCATAATGTGTCAGATGGTGGACGAAACATAGCAGGGAAGAGAGTGAGAGTGTTGGATAGGCTTGTGATTTTGCTCTTGTACTTTTCTTCCTCATTTAAGATATTTCCATCCACGGTCTCTGTTAGATATTTTATATGTTTAGCCCGTTTTATTGTGAGATATGATTTATATGCAGAAGAGTATATAAAACATAATATGTAGTTGAAGTAGCTACGTATTATTATAAAGTGAACACCCATGTACCCATCATGAGCTAGAATGGCCATCATCCTGTAAGCTTCCCGTATCATACCATCTGCCATACACTGAATGCTTGTGTCCCTCCCAAATTTATAGGTTGAAGCCTGCCCCCCAGTGTGATGGTGTTTGGACGAGGGACTTTGGGGAGGTGATTAGGTCCTGAGGGTAGAGCCTTCATGAACGGGATTAGTGCCCTCATAAAAGAGATCCAGGAGCTTCCTTGCCCCTTCTGCCCTTTGAAGACACAGTGAGAAGTATCTAGGAACCAGGAAGCAGGCCCTCTCCAGACACCGATTGGCCAGTGAGTGCCTTGATCTTGGACTTCCCGGCCTCCAGAACTGTGAGAAATGGATGTTTGTTGTTGAAGTCACCAGTCTATGATATTTTTGTTATAGCAGCCTGAATGAACTAAAGACATTGCTCAACCATACCCTCTCCACACGCTCCCAGAAGTAACCACTAATCTGACCTCTATGGTAATCATTCCCTTGCATTTTTAAGTTTTACTACCTTTATATGCTTCCCTAAAAAAGAGAGTATAGCTTTTTGGATTTCCTCTTCAGTAGTCTCCCATGCAGCCATGGATAACTGATATACCCAGCTCACTATCAAAACCTGCAACTACCCTAAACTGAAATATTCACACTGAAAACATCACTAACTGAATTGTTATTCATGATTTTGAGAAGATATTCATGTACATTTTGGTAATAATCTAAGTATATTTTACATTAGTAATCAAATATTTAATGGCAGAATTGGATTTGAATTCTTTCTTCCCTTTGATGTCAGAAACATCTTTCAGCCTATGTGGTTAGAATGGCCAAGTTCACCTGCTTATTCTAAAGTCAGTAGATGACTCAAGCCTGGTAGGAAAAACCATACCTGCCTTTCTCTACACCTTTCCCCAAGGGTACTAAAGTGAGCTCCACTAAAAACAATTTTAGAAACAAAACTCATTATTCCTTAACCTAGAAACCTGAGTGCAGAGTAGGAATAACATAGCTCTAAGGCCATTCACTTTATTTCAAGTTAACATTCTACTCACCTGGTTTGGATTAAAACCTTTTTAATGTCTTTCTATAGCAGAGCTCCAAAAAAGAGTGCTGGCGTCAGTCTTTTGTTATGTTTTCCTGCTTATGCATTTTTAGCATCTATACATCCCCAACTAAGTTTCTAATAGGACAACGCAAAGCAAAATACCATTACTTCTCGAAGCTAAAAATTAATTTGGATTATGTGATTCCAAAGTTGTTTATGATTCTTCTTAGAGTAGTATATTCACAGAAATTTCTTTTAAAAATGTCTTATTTTAGGGGCACTTAGCTGATTCAGTCAGTAGAGCATGTGACTTTTTTTTTAGCATTAGACTTTTAATCTCAGGGTTGTGAGTTCAAGCCCCATGTTGTGTGTGCATCCTACTAAAAAAAATTAAAAATGCCTTATTTTATATAAAAATATTTCAATTTAAAATATACTTTACTCGGGACACCTGGCTGGCTCAGTCAGTGGAACATGAGACTCTTGATCTCAGGGTCCTGAGTTCAAGCCTCACACTGGGTGCAGAGATTACTTAAATAAATAAAACTTAAAACAACAACAAAAAAATACACTTTACCAAAAGATGTCAAGGAATTAGGATGCTAAAATTGTTGGCTCGGGGCGCCTGGGTGGCTCAGATGGTTAAGTGTCTGCCTTCAGCTCAGGTCGTGATCCCAGAGTCCTGGGACTGAGCCCCACGTCAGGCTCCCAACTCAGCAGGGAGTCTGTTTCTTCCTCTGCCTCTCTCCCCTGCTCATGCCCTCTCTCTCTCCCAAATGAATAAAATCTTAAAAAAAATAAGATTGTTGGCTCAATAAATGTTTTGTGATTAAAGGAATTTAATCCTATTTGTAGCTGATTAACATTGATATGAATCTACTGTGATTTTTTCTTTGTCTCATACAACTTGGGAAAGTTTTTTTTTTTGCTACAAAATACTCTATAAATTAGATTTTTCACAATTTTCTAAATTACTTGTTTTATTTTATTTGGATGCTAAAGTGCTTATGGTGCTTAGGACATATGATCTAAATGCTGATGGACTGTAGTAAGATTATTTTCTTCATAAGTTTGTAAAGCTCAATATGTAAAAAGCTAATGACAACCATAAGAGTTAAAAAAGATTTCTTTGGTATTGAGACAATAATCATATCAACATATGGCACAATTTTGTCTTGATTTGATCATGTTTGTGGATCGTTGTGTGATTATTTCTTTATACTTTTCTAGAACCGGGGTGGCTCAGTCAGTTAGGCGACCTACTCTTTGTTTCTGTTCAGGTCATGATCTTAGGGTCCTGAGATCGAGCCCCGTGTTGGCTCCACACTCAGCGGGGAGTCTGCTTGAGATTCTCTCTCCCTCTCCCTCTGCCCCTACCCCCCTACTAAAGCTTGGGCTCTCTCTAAAATAAATACATAAATCTAAAAAAAAAAAAATACCTTTAAAGAAAACAGGCTGTAACCTAAGATCTTTTTCGAATAAATTTAGGAAAGCATATAATGTGTAATTACCAGAGCTATTCCAGTTTTTAAATAATTGATAAATGTTAAAGTATAGATTGTGAAGGGAATTATAAATCTAATTTTATGATGACCTGAAAAAACTAAGGAAAATCAAAACTGCAGGCAAGTGTAAATGGATTTATGGCTTCGTTTAAGCCTTTGGTTTTTATGATCCTTGCATGAAGGCATCATGGACATCTCCCGAGGTCACCACAATGCTTTTATTTAACTAGGATTACGAGCAACGAGCAATGAGCAACGAGTACCCCAGCAACTTGGGCAGTACATTACAACAGAGGGGAAAGATGCCGGAGAAGACAGAAAAGCCTGACTGTGGATAGCAGCGCCACCTAGTGGTTAAATTTATTTCTAAAAAGAAACCAGCTTTGCAAGAGATAGCCAGGTTACTGGATCCTGTTCTACATGGTTTTTAGCAACATGATGAAAGACGTGACTACAAGTGATGGACTTGGAAGAGATAAAGGAATCTTGTATGGTACATATGGCTTCGTAAATTGTGATTGGATGTTTGAAACATTTCAGCAGAAATGGTTCAGCCTCTATCCGTGTTAGAATCACTTAATGTTGGCATTATGGTGTCTAAAATATAACTCAGTAAAAACTCGTTATATTTGAAATCCTGTCTACTAAGATCAGGTGAAACACTTGTAGCCTCACCAGTTCTTATTCCAGCTGTGGTAAACAAATCTTTGGCTTGAACTGAACAATTGCTTGGCGCAACCAAAGAACCTGGGGTTGCCTATGAAGACAGGATTTTCTTCCCTTGGTTTTGAAAGGCAACCTTTCTGGGATGCCCATGCAGTTACCAGGGAGTGCAGTTCAATTAGCCAGAGTCACTGAAGTTAATTAGGAAGCAGTAATAAGCTGCCACAGGCTTCAGAGCATACAAAGCCCCGTGTACTATACTCACGGCCCTGTCCAGGCCTGGCGTATATTTGTGCTTCTCTCCGAGGGAAGAAAAGGGCTTGGAATAGTTGTGCCAGAAGATCAGTAAGACTTCAGCCCTTTTAAGTGGGAAGTCTTCCAGGATAAACAAAATTGTACTAACACGGTGAGGGATGGGCTTAAGCATGCACAATTAGGAGAGCGATATGCCTTATCTTTCTATTATGAAATATTTCAAGCACAGAGAAGATAGTAAATACATGTGTATCACCATTCAGAAGTGTCAGATCTTAAGACTTTGCTATATTGGCTTTAGCTCTTTTAATTTTTTGAAGAAACACAACTTTTCAGGTTCTCTGATTGCACTGTCTCCCTTCCAGAGGTGACCACCATCCTAAACTTGGTATTTATCATCCCTATGCAAGTGTTATACTTCTAGTTCACCTGTATGTGTCCATACACATGACACCTCATGTTGTTTTGTGTGTTAACGTTTTTACATCAAGTTTATGAACATTCAAGATCTATGAAAACACTCCCTTAAAGTTTGGGAAAAAAATTAAAATAACCACAGACATCAGTACAGGATTATGTATTAGTTTCTACTCTTCTTTCTAAGCTATTTTCCAATTTTTCTAAGAGCAGTATTATTCTCTTTTTTTCTTAAGATTTTATTTATTTATTTGACAGAGAGAGAGACAGCGAGAGAGGGAACACAAGCAGGGGGAGTAGGAGAGGGAGAAGCAGGCTCCCCGCAGAGCAGGGAGCCCGATGTGGGATTCGATCCCAGGACCCTGGGATCATGACCTGAGCCGAAGGCAGTCGCTTAACTGACTGAGCCACCCAGGTGCCCCAGAGCAGTATTATTCTTACCTATTTCCAAAAATAACTATTTGATCTGAAAAAAAAAAAAAAAGCACAGGAATGCTCGGGTTTTTTTGTTTTTTAAGATTTTATTTATTTGAGAGAGAGAGCGAGAGCACGCATGAGAGCGCACAAGCAGGGGGAGTGGCAGAGGGAGAGGGAGAAGCAGGCTCTCCACTGAGCAGGGAGCCTGACAGCCTGATGCAGGGCTCAATCCCAG
Organism: Neomonachus schauinslandi; assembly: GCF_002201575.2. NCBI lineage: Eukaryota > Metazoa > Chordata > Mammalia > Carnivora > Phocidae > Neomonachus > Neomonachus schauinslandi. Next base: position 100,623,283 of record NC_058419.1, read on the forward strand.
GAACTTGGGATCATGACCTGAGCCGAAGGCAGACGCTTAAACAACTGAGCCACCCAGGCACCTGTTTTTGTTTTGTTTTTAAAAGCAAGTACTAGGCTCAACTTAGAGCTTGAACTTGGGACCCTGAGATCAAGAGTCGCATGCTCTACCAACTGAGTCAGCCAGGCACCCCAAGTAATGGTCATTTTAAAAAGAGCTCCCTGGGAGGTACCTGGCTGGCTGAGTCAGTAGAGGACGTGACTCTTGATCTCAAGGGTCATGAGTTTGAGCCCCACGTTGGGCGTAGAGTTTAGTTTAAAAAAAAAAAAAAAAAAAAAGAGCTCCCTGAGCTGGGAAACCAGTGATGTAGACTGTGAAGTGGCAAATATTCACTGTCCTTTGAATTTGATTTACAATTAATTGAAGAGGTAGATTACAAACAGACCTATTGTTTCTTCCTTTAAGAAAAATGTGGTGGTAAATTAGTAAAGGGCTGAAGCTTTAAAATTTGCAGAGAAAGAGGATAATGAACATATGAAATTAAACTGTGTAGAAGCTGGGGCTCATGGGTGGCACAATCGGTTGAGTATCCGACTCTTAGTTTCCTCTCAGGTCATGATCTCAGGGCCATGAGGTTGGGCTCTGAGCTCAGTGCAGAGTCTGCTTAAGACTCTCCCTCCCCGCTTCCCCTCCCCTCTGCACTCTTTCTCTTTCTCGAATAAACCTTTTTTTTTTTTTTTAAAGAACTATTTAGAACCTTAAGAAATGACACAAAGGGTTCCACTTAGAGAAAAATCAAGTTACTGATAATTATGGTAATATATTTTGGGTAACACTTTTGAAAGACTGCTTTGGGAGAAACAGGTTAGATGCATCCTTTAATATTAGTATAGAGTATATTCTATTGGACAGACCATGGAAACCTCTGGGAAGGTCAATGGAAGGCCAGATCTTTCGTTCCATCATAGTCTTTTATGTATTAGTGACTAAAGCATTTCCCTTATTTCCAGTATTAGATGCTTAAAAAAAGTTAATGAAAGTGGAATAAAAAGGAGTTAAATTTATTAATCTCCATTTTTTCAAGGAGCCTTCCTTCCAAGGGTTCATTTCAGAGATTACAAACTCACATGCCATCAGGGACTGGTCATAGGCTGACTTTACATTAATGCAAATTAAAAATAATATTGTTATTTTAAACAAGCCTGTGGGCTGAATTTGGCCTCTGGGTAACTAACTTATGACATCTGAGTTCTTAAAGTTATATATTTTATTGAGATATAATACATATGCCATAAATGCACCCCTTTAAAGTGTATAATTCAGTGGTTTTTAGTATGTTCACAAAGTTGTACAACCATTACCACTAATTCCAGAACATTTTAATTACCACCCCCAAAAACCTCATATCCATTAGCAGTTACTTCTCATTTCCCCTCTCCCCCCAGCCTAGACTCAAGCAAACATCTTTTCCTCTATGAATTTGCCTATTCTGGGCATTTCCGATAAATGGAATCATACAATATGCGGCTTTTGTGTCTATCTTTTTCACTTTGTATAGTTTCCAAGGTTCAGTCATGTTACAACATGGATGTATCAGTGCTTTATTCATTTTTATAGCTAAATAATATTCCACTGTATGGATATACCACTTTTGGTTTGTCCATTCATCAACATAGACATTTGATCGTTTCCTCTTTTTGGCTATTATGAATAATGCTGCCATGAACATTCATGTACAATGACCTTTGAATTTAAATTCAAAAATTTTAAATTAGATTTTTTTAGGTAGGCTCCACACCCAGCATGGAGCCCAATGCGGGGCCTAAACTCACCACCCCAAGATTAAGACCTGAGCTGAGATCAGGCACCCCTAAAATTAGATTTATAAACAGCTAATACATTAACACGGTTCAAGATTACATACGCTAACAATTAATGTAGTTTAAATATATATAAACAGTGAAAAGGTTTTTCTCACCCTTGTCTCCCATATGCCCAATTATCACTGCTTTCTGTCCCACTAAGTAAACACTATTAACAGCTCCTTAGGTGTCCTCGTAGCATAGGCAAACATCCTAGTTTTCTTTTTTATTTTAAATAGAAAGAGAGCACACTTAGGCACTCCTCTGCACCTTGCTCTTTCATTTTTCCTAGATAGGTTTCCATGTTTCTACAGTATTCTTTTCTAAAGCCACACATCTTCTGTTATGTGGTTGTACCAGTTTATTTATTTATTTTTAAACATTTTAAAGTAATTTTTATACCCAACGTGGGGCTCGAACTCACAGCCCTAACATTAAGAGATGCACACTCCACCAACTGAGCCAGCCAGGCACCCCTTGAGCAACTTGTTTTGAACCTACCTTCTGCTTCTCAAGAGTATTTATCTTTATAGTCCCCACATGTAATGTAATGGGTCATTTTCACTAAATGTGATGAAAGGAAAACTTCAGGAAATACTTTTGAGTTTTTTCTCTATGGTGTTTGGCACATCTAATATTTTATCATAAAACCAGAATTAAGATACATACCTACAGGGGCGCCTGGGTGGCTCAGTCGTTAAGCGTCTGCCTTCGGCTCAGGTCATGATCCCAGGGTCCAAGGGTCGAGCCCTGCATCGGGCTCCCTGCTCAGCGGGAAGCCTGCTTCTCCCTCTCCTTGGTTCCCTTGTGTTCCCTCTCTGCTTGTGTTCCCTCTCTCGCTATGTCTCTGTCAAATAAATAAGTAAAATCTTAAAAAAAAAAAAAAGATATGTACCTATATAAAGTACAGGCCAAGTAGCAATGAAGTTGATTTAAAGGTCCATTTTCAGGGTGCCTGGATGGCTCAGTCAGTGAATCATGTGACTCTTGATCTCAGGGTTGTGAGTTTGAGCCTCACGTCGGGTGTACAGATTACTTAAAAAAAATACAATCTTTAAAAAAAGGGTTTTTTTTTTACAATTTTTTTTTTTTTAAGTAAGCTCTCTGCCCAACGTGGGGCTCAAACTCATAACCCCGAGATCAAGAGCTGCATGCTCTGCCAACTGAGCCAGCCAGGCACCCTGAAAGTCACCCAGTTTTCTAACTATTATGTGACCTTATGAAAGTTGTCAGGAAAAAAAAAGTTATTAGGTTGCAAAATAAAGGATCAAGTAGACTTCATTATTTAAATATTTTTAGTCAAAATAAGCTATTAAAATTAGTCAAGAAATAATTTTGGGAACCCCTGTACACTGTTGGTAGGAATGTAAAATGGTACAGTCACTACAGAAAACAGTATGGAGATTCCTTAAAAAATTAAAAACAATTACTACATGACTCAATAATCCCACTTCTGGGTATTTATACAGAAGAATGGAAATCAGGATCTCAAAGAAGTATCTACACTCCCATGTTCACGGCAGCACTATTCACAACATCCAAGATATGGAAACAAACCAAAAGTCCATCGACAGATGAATGGATTAAAAAAATGTGGTACATACATACAATGAAATAGGTCTCAAAAAAGGAAGAAACCCTACCATTTGCAACAACATCACTGGACCTGGAAGATATTATGCTAAGTGAAATAAGCCAGACACAGAAAGACAAATACTACATGATCTCACTTATATGTGGAATCTAAAAAAGAAACAAAAATGTCAAACTCGTAGTAACAAAGAGTAGATTGGTGGTTACTAGGGGTTGAGGAAATGGGGAGTTGCTGTTCAATGGGTTTAGTTATACAAGAAAAATAAGTTCAAGAGATCTGCTGTCTAATGTACTGCCTATGGTTAACAACATGGTACTGTGCACTTAAAAATTTGTTGAGAGGGTAGATCTCATGTTAAGCATTCTTACCACACACACACACACACACAAAGCTAAGGGACACAAGGAAACGTGTGGAGGGGATGGCTATGTTTATTACCATGATTGTGGTGATGGTATAATGGGTGTTTGTATATGTCCCAGCTCCTCTAAGTGTTTACATTAAATATGTGCAGTTTTCTGTGTATCAATTTTATACCTCATTAAAGCTGTAAAAAAATAATTTCTGCACTTCTATTTACTATTAGGTAGACACTATGAGTTAAACACTACCTACCATCAATGCTGTTAGTTTCTGTGCTATGACATCTTCTTCTTTTGCTGGTTTCTCATAAATAGCCATCATTCTTCATTCCCAACATGATACAAAACACTCAGAAACCAAAGACTTAAGTTTGGGCGCTTCAAAAGAAACACTAAAAATTCTAAGATATTATTACAGAAGCAAAGATGCATTTACTTCTTAACCAACTGAGCCAGCCAGGCACCCCTAAATGCATTTACTTCTTTTACTGATTAACTAAAGAACAAAAGATTGAGGTACTGGCATGAAATTGAGAGAACAATGGCACACTTGACTCCACCAGCCAACCCAGATAGAAAGAACAGAGAGAAACCAGTAGAAAGGCATGGTTAGCCATGAGAGACCCTAATTGATCATGATTTCTGACCTCAGCGGGTATTTTCTGGATGCTGAGATGGAACAGTGTAGTCTTATCCAATAGAATGATTAAGGTGCTCATCATTTCAGAAACTACTTCTTAGGCTCTTGGTTAATTCTTCAGAGTGTGCCTGATCAAGTGCTAACAGCTGAGTTACACCCTTCTGGATTTAACTTTGATCTTAAGTTCTAGTCTATAAATGAGAAATGCAAGTAAGAATGAGGGGTCAATTTATTTTAAGTCAATTTATCATTAAATACCAATGTGCACAGTTTCAAACATTTATAAATATCGCAATTTATAGAAAATTAATGGAATCTTAAAATTATTTTGAACAGTGATTTAACAATTATTTACAATTAACTCAACCTACTTTTGTAGAAACATAATTATGTTTAAAAGTACCCTCAACACAAAGTAATAATTTCACAGTACCTTTCTGTAATATTTTTGTCACGCAAGCGGCAGCTGCATCAATAAAACCCAAGTAGACTGAATAATTTAGAAACAGCACAATCAGAATTGCAAATGCAAGCTACCATTAATTCCAAACAAAACAACACCTTTTATAATAATATATAAATATTTTCCATTGTCAGCCCTGGTTGAAGAAAATATTAGGAGGCAGTATTTTCTTACTTGTAGTAAACAGAAATTAATTTTAAGATTTAAAAAAATTGACATTAAGATGCTAGATTAGGTAGGTTTTTATAACATGTAATACTAACCATTTTGAGAAATTCTTGGTTTCACTGGAAGCCATTTCTAATTACAAACCTTTCTTCAGTTGTACTAGGACAGTAAGTGGAGAGAATTGTCTGTGATCCCAAATAGAAATTATACTTGCTTACCAGCAATTAATAACATATTTGGATAGAAAGAGATTCTTGGCTTTATTCCTAAGGTTTTCTTCTACTTAAGTGTTTAACCTTTTTTGCTATTCCCTCAAAAGGATCCCTAATATGTCTAAATTATGTCAAAGGAAGGCAACTTTATATGGACTAGTGCTTGTTTGAAAACAGTATTTACCATAGTATTCCACAGTTTTGTCTTTTTCCTTTTTTTTAAAGACATATATCCAGCTAAAACAATTAAATAAAAAGATAAGGTATAAGAAATATAGTTGAAGTCACAATAAAGTACATTTTCTTTTATTGACATGGAACATATACTTAAGCTTTAAATGCTGGCTCTTTAAGAAAAAGTTTCTCCTTGTAAATATGCATAACCGTTGCCCAAAAATGTATACAGTGTTTTCCCCAAAATATTTATACACTTAGTGGTCCAGTTAAGACCAGCCCCATTATAACCTACTGAATACAATGTGCTCTGAATTTATAAACGGGCTACCCTCTGTATATAAAATATATAGGCATGTATGTTATACATACAAAGTAAGAAATATAAAAAGGAGAGGTGAAAAGAAAAAGGGTTCTTCCCTGTAAGATCCAGACAGAAATTCAGTGTAATTAGTGAGATCATGTAAAATGTACTCTTAATTTATAAATGGGTTGCCCTCAGTATATAAAATATATATATAGCCATGTATGTTATACATACAAAGTGAAAAATATAAAAAGGAGAGATGAAAAAGAAAGGAAAAAGCGTCCTTCCCTAGAAGACCCAGACAGCAATTCAGTGAATTAGTGAGACCATGTAAAATGTCCGACGAATTTCAGTTTTGGCAAATACCTTTCTGGAAAATATCTAAGTTTGAGAGTACTAAATTTCCATTTCAAGGATTTAGTAGAGGTGTCCATTTAAACATTCAGGGAAGATGTTGTGGTCTCCTTAATATGCAGAAAAGAGGACTTTTAAGGTCTGTTAAAGAGAAACAAAAAGCCACTCATTTTTAGCTGGTTAGTAATCACCCCTTAGTCAAGTGTGTGCAGTGCAGAGAATCAAATCCTAGACCATCAGCGTTTGAGTGTGTTTGATGAAAGATTCCAATGAAGGACCTGAATTCTTCCTAGATCTCAGAGGGAATGGGGCAGGACGCGATGGCAAAGGAGGGGTCAGCCCCCAAGGTGGCTGGTCCAATCTTAACTCTTGATGTTAAAAAACACACCAAATGTTTCTATAGCATTCTTTCTGCTGCATTTTCTTTATTTCAAGCCACAGGTCTACTTGGAGGGTCATGCAGCAAGTGGCTTATAAATAAAATCAGAGTCTACGAACAGTGTCATCACATTAAGAGACAATCGCTGGATTCTTTCATTAGGCAAAGAGTTTGCATCTTTGGAATCCATGAGTTGGTATCATTTATGGGATACCTAAAACGGGGGACAAAAACCACATATATGAGCAACAACATACACACAATTTAGGAGTTAAGGCAACGAAGACTATTTAATCATTTGAGCTACACATTCCACATGATTTCTAAATACTGCTTCACAGTTAAAATGCAACAAATATAACTAGGCCAATCCCAAAATTAGCAAATATTAACACTATTGCTAATTGTTTACCAAGGCAAGTGACTCCCACTGTTCTCAAATCTCAGCATATGTTACCAAGAGAGAGAACCTAAAGATGGTAACCATATCCCTTTGGGAGCCTAGGAATTCAGACAAATAATGTATCCCTTAGCTTAGAGATAAGCTGTATGTCTCATTTTGATAGAGAGTAGGCCTCTTCCTCCTTCACAGTACCAAGGGGGAAACAGGAGAAAAAAAAAATCAATGAAAACATTCAGGTGCAGTATTTTCCCTCCTTTTCCAAATCATCGTCATGCAGCCAAAACAACAACAACAAAAAACACCTCAGGATAATGAAAAAATGATATAACTTTTCCTAAAACAACTCAAAGTTTCTTTATAAATCTAAATGACTTATTTTTGGATTATCACAATATTTGGAAAATATTTTTGGATACCCATTTTGGATATTTTGGAAAATTATAATATTTGGACTTTTCCACCAAACATTCCCAAGAAGCAGAAAGAAAACAGACATCTGTGAATTCTGTATAGACTTGTGTATACAGAAGCCCTTCATAAGGTGGAAAGCACTAATACCAAGATAAGGTATTGTTTTTATGAAAGCAGATTTGAATAAACATCCCAAATATGAAGGATACGGAAAATGGTAGCCTAGTTTTAAGTTCTCGTGCAAGTAACTCATATTTTATCATTAAAAGATAATCTAATGTTCTGCTGATGTAAACACTTTTCATTCCATATTTATATATAGTGCTAAGCTAATGACGTCAAGCTGAGGTAAGGCTTGTTGGATTTCTATAATCAGATGCTCCCTCCATATCAATAAAGTTTACATTTTACATGTTAAAGCCAGGTCAACATCTGATTAATTACAAGAAATAATTTAACTCTTTCCCTTGTTATGAAGATTTAAAAAAAATTTCACTTTCTTGGTAACATATGGAACAAGTCATTGCCATGTAGTCCCTTAAGCCTCAATTGGAAGAAAAATCGAGCTGTCATCAGGAATAGCTCCCCAAAACGATTATTACATTTAAATCATCACAGGTTATGCAATGTATTTCATAACATGCTGAGCAGTTTTATTTTTCTAAGAATAAGCAGAAGTTAATGTGCAAAAAAATAATTCGGTTTTAAGTTTGACTCCCCTTATTTTAGCAGTAATTTTTAAAACTTCATCTCACAAAATATATTCTTTTAACTAAAATAAAAGCGACTATACATGTTCCCCAATTTTAGAGTTTTTCCAGAGACTCTGCTAACATACTCTGGTGGAAACTCTTACCAGAACTGAAATATTTAGACCCACGTGGCACGTTTTCTTGAGTATGAAGAACTTATGTACGTTTGAAAGCCAATTGAATTACTGTCAAAAATTAGACTTTAGTGTCCACCTGTCACCCTGAAAGTCCTCTCATGGAAGCTTTCACAGCACGCTACTTTCACTTCTGCTTCCTGCTGCGGCTGACAGCAGAACGCGGCCCCTCAAAGAAACTGTCATCTACCAACAATAAGAGAATTAAGCAGAGCCACAGTCCTCAATTCTGACTGCTCTGAAAGATTAACTGGTCTCACAAATTAGACCTTTCATGGATTTGCCAGGTTCCTCAGCACAGGAAGAATGAAAAACTCTAAACATTTTCTGCCAAGTTATACACAAATACATTAGTGCTAACTAATAAAATTGTCTAATTTAAAGAGTAACTGACCTGAGATGTACCTTGCTCCGATTAACATTACCATGCTACTCACTATAAAAAAGCCCAAGGGTAGACTACAGAAGATACTAGGGTCACCTGTGGTCATCCAAGTAGAAGGGAATTCCAGTCAAGCAAACCAAAAGAGAGACACATAATTACAATATTTGTGTTAAGAATCACATGACAGCAAAACAAAATTAAGTTATAAAAATAGTATATTCATAAAAGCTAGCAGAGTTATTACTTCAAATCAAAAATATAATCAATATTGAAGGCTTATGACAGTTAACGAACAATATGGGTAGCATGCCACAGGTAGCCAAGAACATAATACATATATAAACCCACATAAGCCTTCCACTGGCAAAGCTGAAGAGAGTTGATGGAGAACTTTTTGGGAGGCTGTTGATTTTAGCTTTTTTGATTCTTACCCCAAAGATACTAAATGAGCAATCCAATTCCCCCAAGATTCAAGGTAGAGATCCTTTAGTAATCAGAGAAGAGTTACACTGGTCTACTAAAAATGAACTTCAAACCCTATTTTTGCTAAGATACTGGTTTTGTTTTCTTTTTTAAACAGAATTTGCTATGTAAGGAAATGCACCTCCCAATCAATATTACTTTAATTTAAAAACTAAATTGTAAAGGGGCACCTGACTGGCTCAATCCGTGGAGCGTGGGACTTTTGATCTCAGGGTTGTGAGTTTGAGCCCCATGCTAAGTGCAGAGGTTACTTAAAAATAAAATCTTGAATAAACTGTATAAATCCATATGTTTTTTAAAAGATTTTATTTATTTGAGAGAGAGAGCACAAGCGGGGGTGAGCAGAGGAAGAGGGAGAAGCAGATTCCCCGGCTGAGCCCACGTGGAGTCCCATGCAGGGCTCCATCCTAGGACCCCGAGATCATGACCTGAGCCGAAGTCAGACGCTTAAATGACTGAGCCACCCAGGCAGCCCCATATTTTTTTAAATCTATATATGTATGTATGTATGTATGTATGTATGTATGTATGTAAACTCTACACCCAACATGGGGCTCAAACTCATGACCCCAAGATCAAGAGTCGCAAGCTCTACCAACTAAGCTAGCCAGGTGCCCTGTGAATCCACATTTTTAAAAAACTGCCTGAGAATATGGTTGTGTTGGTATTTTCTAACTAATTTCTGTCAAAATCCCTTCCTTTAAAGAAAATTCTTTATTTACATACGCTTTTCTTGAATTTAAAAATTATGTATCTCTATTATTTAATGCTCATTTAAAAAGAAACATATTCAAAATTAACCTCCAAGTTTTAAGAATATGCAACCACTGGATGAAAGGGCTTCATTGAAATGCAGCTAGTTAAATATTTGCTATGGGCATAGTTTTTGATATAATAAACTGACAACAGTCATTTATTTGCCTTTTTGGGAAAGGATTGTTTTTTTTTTTCCCTGCACCATACATTTCTTTCCCTTAGAAGGTAGATTAAAAGAGGGGTACAAACCATTTTCCTCCATTTTACCACTGCTTATGTTATTTTTCAGATAAAACCAAGGTTTCTTTTTGTTTCCATATTTGTGGAGACCACATTTTAATTTGATTTTAGGAAAGGGAACATATATTCTTGTTCTTTTAGAGCAAGCCATCAGTTACACTAAGTTCTTTTTTTTTTTCAGTTCGGCTAAGTTCTAATCACTAATTTCCTGATACGGCTACAGTGAGTTCTAGTTTGCAAAGAAGACCCTGAGGACTATCTGCATTTACAAGTCCTTACCAATTTAGGTGGCATTTATTTATTTATTTTTAAATTTATATTTTATTTATTTATTTTTTTATTATGTTCAGTTAGCCAACAGGTGGCATTTATTTAACGAAAATATATCCCTTTTGGTCACACACACACACACACACACACACACACACACACACTTACTTGTTATTTGATAGCTGTGCATTTTAAACCAATTTGACCTGTTTTCAAAATGTTGTTTCGGTGTGTTTGGAGTGCAAAGCTAAGCTTATCGTTTATGATAAGCTCTCTCTAAAAAGTATCAAACTCCCAATCACTTCTACAACATTTTAAACACATGTCAAAATGTATATTAAAAATTATTTATAATATATTCAAATATAGTTAGAAACAAGAAAATAAATATGACTGCTTCAAAAGTGCCAAACTGCTTTGGAGATGAAGCTAACATATATTTCCCCCATAAACTAAAGCAATTTAAAGAGCATAAAAGACCAGGTAGCAATTCTAATATCCTTTCAAGATTATTAAAATAGGATTCTATCTGTACTGCGACTATTATAGAGCTTATTGATATATAGTCATATATAGTTTATACTGCTTAAATAAATACAATTGGCATGTCACTAACTGAATATAATTCTGAGTTTATTACACAGCTTAGAGACTCAGTATTATACATTAGAGTGTGTTTCATAAATCTACTGAAAATCATCTTCAAACTCTTAAATGCATTGCAGTCTGAAACAAAAACAGAATGAAAAATCTAAACCTCTCAATAGCAGAAACTAAAGAAATCATGCAATTTTCTTTCATCAACTTTTTCTTATGTTTTAAATTCACTGACAGTGAGGTATTCAAACAAAGTGAAAATGATCAGTTGGTTTTATGGGAACTTTGCAATTAAAATTTGATCTTCAACTGCTAGCTAGTAAGGTGTGTGTGTGTCTGTGCGGTGCAGGGAGGGACAAACGGACGATTGTGCCATTTAAAAAAATCCAACAAGTCAACGAAAACATGGGACTCAACTGCTCATTAGCCATTGATTAAGGGCAACCAGAAAATAAATCAGGGTCCATGTTGTTATATCTTGCATAGCAACTAGCACCGGGCTAGGAAAACACTTATGATCGAGAAGTTTTGTTATAAAGGGTCTCAAAATCACAAAAGGTCTTAGTAAGAAAAGCTTTGCCACCATTTTGGAAAGAAAACGGAGTCTCAGAACAAAAGATTTAAAGAAAAAGGATATTAAGCTTATTTAGGAGGTAAAAAAGCTTCAGGTAGGAACATCCAGGACTGAAAATACAGATCAGTGATCTGTGGTAATGGATGGTTCCAGAAGTGTCTCCTAAAAGCCAGATACATTAAAAGTAATTTTATATTCACTTTTGGGTTGGAAGGCAGGTAATATTTCATTTATAAACTCTTCTCCATTAAAGTGTATGCTTCAATATATTATTGAACATTGTTCTATTTATTATGTTCTAAATCTTCATTTAGCAAAGAATTAATATATTATGGCATATTAAAGGCACGTTTAAGTCTGCTTAATTATCAAGTGCATAGTAAAGGCAGCTTAAGTCTGTCTATGACTGAATGGCTTACTTAAGCCCAATACCTTCTTACTTAAGTTTTCTATTTTCTGCCAAGAGCATTTCCCAATCGATTCTGACACTTCTAATTTACTATTTGGTACATTTCTTCCTCTTTGATTCCAATGAGCTCTTAAAATGTACATTCACTAAGAACTTGGAATCAGCCTAGGAAGTAGAGAAACAGATTCTGAAATTAACATAAGTTTTGGTTGGTTCAGGCCATGAAGACAGCCCCCCAAAAAGGTAAAAGGAGACACTTAAAAAAAATAAAGAAAAGGAAGACTCTAGTTGATTTTCTTTTTCATTGAGAAGAAAGAAATAATTTTACTTTTAGAAAGCTCAGTTACCCACTGAAGTACCAGGAAAAAACTAATAAGGAAAAGAGAGGGCAGGATAGAATTAAGTACGTTATCTATCTGATAATTTACATTTTATGTTTAGAACTTTAAAGTGTTTTCAAGATGTTAGAAACTCTGGACATATGATAATGCTTTTCTTCAGAGCAGCCTTGCTAAGTGTAAATAGTTAGATACTTAAATTAAGTTATTTAACATACTAAGGCAAAGCGGCAAGAAGAATAAAAACATTTTTACCACTTTCTGAAGACTGAGTTGTAACCCAACCCACTGACTTCATCACAGCTTTCTTCCATGTAGAGTAACGAATTTCACTTTCTAGAAATAGAAGGTAGGAAAAACACACATCTGAAAAGTAGTTTATGGAGATAGTCTAAGCACTGTACTTATGTTCGCTCAGCATTTTCAACAAATTGTGACACATATTCAACTGGCATGGGGCTTTACCAGAACTTGGATTTGGGTGAGATACCTGCTGGAAGGTGGAGGGGAAATTCAGCATGGTGTTCAGGGTGAAGGGAGACTGGGAGCCAGGCTACCTATGAAGACCAGGCCATTCACAAACAAGTGGTGATGAATTAGAAAGGGATTCCCATTGGATCTGTTCTCTCTTTCTTGTGGGGAGGAAGCGGGGGAAGCTTTGGATATAGGGAAGGGGTGTACTGTAATGTGGAAAGACTAGAAGGAGAACTGTTAGTCAGTCTAGCCAAAGGATTTAACAAGTATTGATTCTTCATAAGATTCAAATTGCATTCCTGTGATACAGGATTTTTTTTACGATGGAAATCCACAGTAAGAGGACTAAACAAAAATGGGCACCACTGGTGCGTCCACCCACACGCACTCCTCCTAGTAATGGGGAGGCTTGTAGGAAGGTGTCCCTGTCAGGCCTCCTGGCCTTGCCACAGCACCTGAAGCCTGTGACACCTGAGTGACACTGCTCAAGCATCACTTGCTTCAGAAAGCTTTCCAGGGCCCCACTTATGCCCCTCCTCCATCTTCCCACACCACTTCCCACACATCTCAGGCGACCAGCCACCACAGTGAACTGTCATGGCTTTGTCTGCCTCTCCCAACATACGTGAGTCTCCTGAGGGGCAAGGACTTCGTCTTAATCATCTCTATATCCCCACATCAGGACAATTTCTGGCCTGTACTCAGCTCTAAAAAAAGTCTGCTGGAGAATGAACTATTTATACCTAGATGCCTGTTACACATGTGCGCACGTCTGTGTTGTGTGGGGAGGCGTGGGGTTGGGGAAGGGAAGGACAGCTGATATAACCGACCAACTCTGGGCTGAGGCCTTAAAAAATGGCAAAGAAGGCTGTCCTCAGAAAACAGGAAACGCTTTGCACAGAACTTCCTTGCTTTAAGAGTGGGATTAGCATCTCGAGATCATATACTCACTCTGAACGTTATTTGTTTATTAAAAAATTGATTTTTTTCAGATGTAGAAATTTTTTCGAGCCCCCACTTAATCCAATATTAACAAATAAAAATTACCTACAGATAGAATATCAGATTTTGAAACACATTTCTATATCAAGTTACGTGGTATACTGTCTGACTATAAAATTACTAGTGTTACAATCCATTTTCTTGTACGTGGGAAGGAATAAAATTAAGAAGTGCTGGCTTAGTCTTCCAGAAAATTAAAGAGAAATGCATTTGAAAGCTTATTTCCCAGTAGTGCAAAATCTACTTTGATGCGATTTTTGAAAGGCTATAAAATAAAATTCAATATATATAAAGCCTTATTTTTGTACTCACATTTATTTCAATTTAAGAGATGCACCACTGTATTTTATAAAGGTGTCGGTCAGAGCCTGTGGCTTAGCTTAGCTGGTTAGGACAGTGAATCAGGTATTTGAGGCTCGCTTATTTACTGTTGCCGCTTTTGTCAGGCTAGCTCTGCTGGGCTTAAAAGTTACCAGGATGTCCCTTAGGCCAGCTAATCATGTCCTAAAACTGGACCACTGGCACCACAGATGGTCAGCTCCATGGCTGATCTATCTCCCTTCTTACTTTTATTTTTTATTTATTTTTTTTAAAAGATTTTATTTATTTATTTGAGAGAGAGAATGAGAGAGAGAGAGCATGAGAAGGGGGAGGGTCAGAGGGAGAAGCAGACTCCCTGCTGAGCAGGGAGCCCGACGCGGAACTCGATCCCGGGACTCCAGGATCATGACCTGAGCCGAAGGCAGTCGCTTAACCAACTGAGCCACCCAGGCGCCCTCCCTTCTTACTTTTAAAAAAGGCTATGTTAGCAAGTTAGAAGCAGTGTTATCCTTTTGCATGAAAGGACTGTGAACAGTAGAAGTGGATGGCAAAAAAAAGTGATTTTGGAAGGTTTTTTTCTTATAATAAGGAACTTTTTCCCTCATTCAGACTCAGTGCACCCCAACATGCTTAGTAGCCAATCTAAAACAGTAGCATTTGCTATTTTGCTTAGTTTCTGAACTTACAAATAAACAGAAAGGCAAACTCTCTTTTCCATGGTATACCATTAAAGAAATTTTATTTTTAAGTAATCTCTACACCCAACGTGGAACTCAAACCAATGCCCGCAAGATCAAGAGTCATGTGTGCTCTACTGACTGAGCCAGCCGGACGCCCCTAAATTTTCATTTTTTTAAACATACCCTCAGCATTGATCTGGGGTTCAAAGCGCTCCATTGTGACCGCAGACAGATCCTCGGGTTCGAGACTCCAAACACCAACTCCTTCTGCGGCCCCTGCGGCCATGGCAGCTCCCAGGGCGGTTGTTTCGGGCATCGAGGGCTTCACTGAGGGAAGACGGCAACATCAAGATCTTTGCAGTTACATATGCCTAAAAATACCAGTTCTTCAGAAAGAAATATTCCTCTCAGAATGCAAAGGAAGGAAGGCTTACTGACCTACTGGTATATACAGAATGTCTGCTTGCAACTGCATAAGAATTTTGTTGTTGGTCATTCCTCCGTCTACCTGCAAATGACTGAGCGGAATTCCACAGTCGCGGTTCATGGCATCCAAAATCTTAAATGAACCAATGCAATGCACGTAATTAAACTACTACTCCATAATGACATCTTTGAAAATGGCAGTCTTCTACTCAAAAACCCTCAAGAGCTTCCCAAAGCCTACAGAATCAAACTTAGATTTCTTTTTTTTAATGCCTTTTTAAAGATGTTATTTATTTATTTATTTGACACAGAGAGAGAGAGAGAGGGAGAGCACAAGTAGGCAGAGTGGCAGGCAGAGGGAGAGGGAGAAGTAGGCTCCCTGCTGAGCTGGGAGCTCTATGCGGGGCTCGATCCCAGGACCCCGGGATCATGACCTGAGCTGAAGGCAGAAGCTTAACCGACTGAGCCACCCAGGCGCCCCTCAAATTTAGATTTCTTATTCTCATCTTCCAAGCCTTCCTTCATGGATCACACCAACCTTTCTTCTCACTACACCTCTGCCCTCACCCGAAGAACCAGCCATGCCAAATACCCCAACTTTGCACCCTGGTTTCCTGCCCTGATGCCTATGCTTTACCTAACATGTTCTACTCAACATCTTCCCAACTGTAAAACACTCAGCGCCTGGCGGATGACAGGAACTCAGAAGGTAATAACAATTAACAAAAAGAGGAGAAACTTGTACTTATTAGAAGAGAGCTTAGGCAGGCTTAATTTTTGATTAGGTATTTAATAATGAAGCATTTAATAAATTTTCAGCATTAATATATAATTTGTTTGAAAGTGATAAAAGCGGACGAAGTACAAGAAAAAAAGCCCTTATTATTACCTCCCGGGTTTGGAAACAAACAGCTTCCAACGCAGCAAAAGCAATATGGCATTTATTGGTGAACTGAGTGAGCCCACAGATGATCCTAAAAACACACACAAAGATTTTTAAGATTAGAGTGGAGTACACGAGTCAATCTGAAATGTCCTGAATATGGAAAGGTTGACCTTGGTAGACAGAGAAGTTCAGGGAAAAAATGTGTATTAAAAAAAAAAACTGGACATAAACAATGAGCAGCTTGGAAAGTCCTTATGGTCCACAATCCTGCATCCACATAGGGAAAAGTCCAGGATCCAAATGAACAGATGACAATAATGTAACACCAAATCAGAATTCATCTAGACGATGTCCCCTGGATATATAATTGGCAGAGGCCTTGAAGATAAAAGATCCTAACACTGACATGGATGTGGCAGGGGCTTATTGTCAGATGATTTACAACTTCTTGCAATTTAAAGGTTCTGAAATTAATACTCTCCAAACAGAAAAGGTTTCCTCAACACTTTAAGATCATTTGAAAATAGGAAGCTAGAAACTATAAGCTATTAGCTAATTTAGTAAATAAATCAAGACCCGTAAAAGCATACCTCATATTCAATTCTTACCCTCTCGCGCTGGGCTCCCAGTAAGGTGCATATAACCCTGAAAACGCGGGGACGAAATAGCAGCCATAAGAAGTACCTACTTCTTTAGCAAGTTTTTCTAATAATAATAAGAAAAGAAGAGAAACAAAAATCATTCTAAAATATTCTATTACTCTAGTCAATAAACACATCTGTATAAAAAATTAGGATAGGGCTTTTGATTTCTTATTTACTAGTAGAGCAAAATGTTCTGAATTAAAGATGTAAGCTGGGAGCAACAGAAACAAACTTCCCCACATTGAATACCTCCCACTACAATGTAACCCAGGCCAAGAAATAAAGGACCTGGATTAGTTTCATTAAGGTATTTTAACTCATTTCCACTATTTCTAAGGTGGTTGACTACAAGATGAAAAAGTAGCCTCCAGTGCGTCCCCAGTAAGAAATGTGCTTCTGATTGTCTCACCTTCAGGCCGAAGTAAACAAGTAGATGAAAGAGTGGGTAGATGAGTTCAAAAATAATTATCTGTACTGAAAATAGTCATGTTAATAGTTAAATGATAGGCCCTGGGGTTTTAATGCTCACTCTAAGAGTTAAAGTTCTTTCTCATCAGGTAAATGTAACTAAACTACTTTACCTGCAGATCCTGGCCATCTTTGCTGTTCGATTTTACACCTGGGTAATTTTTATGCCCTACCTTGCCAGTTTGTTAAGTGGTGGCTACCACTAATTATGTCAATTTGTTGTTTTATAAATCTTCACAAAATAGTCTTTTTTATATAAATCCAACTCGTAATAGGAATCCATATCATTTAATGTCACGTATGGCTCAAAGTACAATTATTAACAGACTGCAAAGGTAAAACATTAAAAATTTTCATTCTTTAGATTCTAACGCTTTGTTAGAACATACTCACCAATCTCCTCTGAGGTCTGTATAATTCCAAGATTGTCTCTTAGCCAACGAATAACAGCACCAGCTATAGCTACAGAGCCCTACGAAGGAAAAGGAAGCCCAGAGAGAATATATGTTATCACTATAAAAAGATTTTGTTGAGCATTTCTCAATGTATGACACTCCAAGATGGACACAATTTAAAAATGTCAACTTTGGGGCTTTTACAAATATCATAAACGAGGTCTACTAGTGCAAACATAGTTTTATCTAGGTCATTAGAGAAGTTTTTTCATGACACAGGGCAAAGAAGTGAACCCTCCAGCACACCCTTGGACCTATCCAATCTGCTGTTCTATGGACTGCTGCTGAACTATGAGGTAGATTATCACCCAGAAAACATTCCCGCCCTATCTCCTAAGTTATCAGGAAAGGCCACATTAAAAGTTTTTTTCAAAACCATTTCTTGTATCTAATAGCATATTAAATCAAGCAACAGTAACAAAAAAGCGAAGAAGCTTAACTACAAAGTAATTATTCAACAAAATCACCAAGGGATGGGGAGGCAGGGAGGAGGCTGTGGCAATAAGGAAGAAAACGTACGATTTGGAGTCAGATAAACAGGCTGAGTCCAAGTCCTAGTTCTTAACTGCTATGTGATCTTAGGCCAGTTAGTTAGGCTTAGTGAGTCTCCATTTCATGACCTATAAAACGGTGGTGACTATCACAACACCTACTTAAACTACTATGAGGCTCAATATGAGCACGGAGGGGAAGGTTATTACCGAATGTAAGTATTAGCTTCATTAATTTTTTTCTGTGTTAAAAAAGTATAATCCAAATTCCACTGACTGATGAATGGACAAATAAATATAGTATATTCACACAATGGAATATTATTTGGTCACAGGAAAGAATGAAGTTCTGCTATAACGTGAACCTTGAAAATATTACGTTAAGTGAAAGGAGCCAGTCACAAAAGACCATAAAGTTCACCATTCCATTTATATGAAATGTCTGCAAAAAGCATATCCATAGAGACAAAGAATAGATTAGTGGATGCTTAGAGTTGGGGTGGTGCGGTTATTCTTTGGGGCGATGAAAATGTTCTAATGTTAGGCTGTGGTGATGGTTGCATGACTCTGTATATACTGAAAACCACTGAACTGTATACTTTAACAGGGTGAATCATGTGATATGTGAATTATATCTCAATAAAGCTATTATAAAAAGATCCTGAGGAGAAAAAAAAAAAGTACCAGCACAAACCATTAGGAATTTCAAAAAAAGTTTTTTGGTTCTGATGCTTTATTCATACAGATTATTAATGTAAATTACTTCCAGAGTCACCCCAAACCAAAACATCAGGTGAGATTAAGTACAGAAAGCAGAATGTTTTTTAATCTGTTGCCTACCTCCTTGCCTCCAATTCAATTAACTGAATTACAGATGGTCACCCCTTCTTGCTGTCAATTTCCAGGATATGACTAGACGTGGAATATGATGATTCATTCTATCATTCATAGCTTCTATGAGAATAAGTCACTATATGTTACTGGAAAGCTGCAGACTACCACAATCATTCTCTTTATACAGCAGCTTTTTAGCTATAAAAAATTACTAAGGAAGAGATCTGACATCACTGGGCAAACTTAACCAGGCTTTAAAAATGGGAAAAAAACCAATTCAACAAATACCTTGAAGGGACTCTAAACCCACTGTCTCTCTCTGGAGAAGTTTTCAGTACACTTCCTAACTTTGATATGTTACGTATTTAGGTACTTAGTGGAACCATCAAGGAAAACTAAAGACTTTAGAATTTTACTCTCAAATTTCCTTTGGAAGCAAACAATTCAAAGATGGTAGCTGTTAAAAACAAGTAAATGTGTAAGATGTTCTAGACCAGCACTGTTCAGTAGAAATATCATGTCAGCTACATTGGTAATTTAAATTTTGTAGTTATCATATTAAAAAAGTAAAATGAGACAAGTAATTGCAATATATTGTTGTTTACTCCAAAATATTAAAAATACTATCAGTGTAACATGTAATCAATATAAAAATTATTGAGGTATTTGATTTTTTGGTACTAGGTCTTTGAAATCAGGAGTATATTTTACACTTACACCACATGTCAACTGGGACTAGCCACATGTTCCTAGTGGCTTACCATATTGGAGAGCACAATTCTAGATCTAATTCAAAAAACAGGTGTCCCTTTCTCCTTATATTCTCAAAAGACACTGGGCCTAAATTGCATCTAACCAAGAAATGCAAATATTTTCAATATTTTTAGGTGAGTAAACTGATACCTTCAAACAGCTGCTGGGCTAGAAGTCTAGTGGAATGGTTTTGTGGTTGTCAGCTAGTGGAACTTTATACTTTGGGAAACCAGATGCTGATGAACCTCATTTCCATTGAAAAGGCAGTATGTTACAGGCTTATAATAATTTTTTTTTTTTTGGAGAGGAAACAATATTGTTTTAGCAAAAGGAGTATCAAGATTTTCATGAAAAAGTAACTGGTTGTGAGCCAGAGGGCATTACTTTGATTGAAACAAAAGAAAAAAAAAATACAAAGCCACTCTCAAGGCTCCAGAAGAAAATTATTTTAAATGTGGTCATCAGGAGTATATAGGAGTGTTTGGTTGTAAGTGAAAAAATAAATTCAATATTAAGAAAATAAAAGATAGATTAAAAACACTCATCTGGAATAAGAATATAATTTTGGTACCCGGATATAATACATGGTATTAGCTAGCCTTCTAAAAAATTAATAAAAGTGAAAGAAACCTCCAAATTCACAAAAGATGTGGTCTTCTGAATTCAGAGGCAGGGGATAAAGTGGAAAATGGCATAATGCTTTCAAAGTGGGCAGGAAAGAGTACAGGAACAGAAACCTAAAATGATAGAAGGTGATGGTCTACTTGCTATCAAATAAGTTATTGTCAATTATATCCTAAATATAAAGATCCAATACTTCAGTGTATCGTCTACACATATGAATGAATTCTCATTCCAAGGCATGACCTATATGTGAAAGGTGCATGCAAGTTGAATAGTTGTACTCTAAGAAAGACATAACAGAAATGAGAAGGTATAAAGAAAAATAAATGAAATGATGAACAGGACAAGAGGAGTAAATAACTTAAAAACTAGGGGTGCCTGGGTGGCTTAGCTGAGCTGCCTTCAGCTCAGGTCATGATCTCAGGGTCCTGGGATCAGGCACACATCGGGCTCCTTGCTCAGTGGGAAGTCTGCTTGTCTCTCTCCCTTTGCCCCTCCCCACCCCGCTCGTGCTTTCTCTCTCTTTCACAAATAAGTAAATAAAATCTTAAAAAAAACCCCAACTAAATACATAGCCTGGTAATTGGAAGGCTAAGAAACAGGCTATGGGAAGAGGAGATTAAAAATAATGACGTAGGGGGCACCTGGGTGGCTCAGTCAGTTAAGCATCTGCCTTCAGCTTAGGTCATGATCTCAGGGTCCTGGGATGAAGTCCCGAATCGGGCTCCCTGCTCAGTGGGGAGCCTGCTTCTCTCCCTCTGCCTGCCGCTCCCCCTGCTTGGGTGCCCCCCCAACACAAATAAATAAAAATCTTTATAAAATAACAAAAAAAAAGATTCTTTCTCTCCCTCTGCCCCTCCTCCCACCCCTGCTTATGCTTGTGCATGTTCTCTCTCTAAAAAAAAATAAATAAATAATAAAGTAGATCTGATGTAATGTCATAGAAGACAAATACACTTTTCCTCAAGAGCTCCTTGCCATGAACAGTATCCATATAAAGGAGACATTTCAGGATGTGGGGTAGTTGTATGATACAAGGCAGTTATGGTTAAAATCAGTGGGTATGGAGAAAAATTATGTAAAATTAAGATTATCCTCAAATTGCTTAAAATCATCTATTAGGCACGGTAAACATAGCTTTGTGTATGTGACAGTAATACGCATCTCTGTGTATATAATTTATACCGTACTTAATTTGTGTAAGATTATAAATGCAAAATCTAACTCCATAGCATTTTTAATGGCATAGAAGAGAGAACAGAAACCTAGAGTTAAATTGGGGGAGCATTATTTTTAAAATGTAATCTATATTATCAATACTTCAGTAATAAGTTAGGGAATTAAGATAAAAAGCATTTACTGCTCAGAAAGTATACTTTCCAGGAAAGTACATTACAAAAGTCCAAGAACAACATTCACAAAGGCTGTGGCAGACAGATTCATAATTAAGGTGGCCTCCATGGTCCCCACCTCCTGGTGTTCATGCCCATGTGGGATCCTCTCTCCTTGAGCACGGTGGGGCTTAGGACTTGCTGCCAAGCAACAGCACACGTCAAAGGCGAGGGATGCACGTGATGAAGTATACGTGATTAAGCTACGTAAGGTTGTCTGGACTCTCTCCGTTCCTTGCTGGCTTTGAGAAAATAGAGGGGGTCCTTTGTTGGGGTCTTCATGTGAGAAGAAACTGCGGGTGGCCTCGAGGAGCTGAGGGCAGCCTCTGAGCTGACAACTACCAAGAAACTGAAGACCTCGGTGCTATAACCACAAGAAACTGAATTCAGCCAATAATCTGAGTGAGTGCGCCTGGAAGGAGATGGAGCGTTGGATGAGACCACAGCCTTAGCCAACACCTTGACTGCAGCCTTGTGAGACAAGTGGTTGTAAGCCACTTACATTTGTGGTAAAACGGTTACACAGCAGTAGATAACTAACACATAGGCTTATACCAAAAATGGAACATCTGGCTTAAGAAGGGTGAAAACCTCAGGGCGCCTGGGTGGCTCAGTCGGTTAAGTGTCTGCCTTCAGCTCAGGTCATGATTCCAGGGTCCTGGGATGGAGCCCCGCATCAGGCTCCCTGCTCTGTGGGGAGTCTGCTTCTCCCTCTGACCCTCCCCCCTGCTCGTGCTCCCTCTCCCTCTCCCTCACTCTCTCTCTCTCTCAAATAAATAAATAAAATCTCTTTTAAAAAAGGATGAAAAACTCTAAAAAGGAAATGTCAACACCATCATCATAAATCATACCAAAGAAGAGATGGGAGAAGGGGCATTTAAAGAAACTAAGAGGGCCTATACAGAAGACCTCTTTGAAACTCTTATTTAAAAAGACAAAAATGGCATAAGATTGGGTATGTAAACGGTATTTACTGAGTACCTACTCCACACCAGCCTGCTCCAACAGAGTGGTGAAGCGGACAGACAAGTAGCATGGCCTCAGGCAACTTGCATCTCAGTGCCACAATACAGAACATGTAAGTCTCAAATCCTAAGTAATCTCAACTTCATCAGTAATTAAAGGCCCCCAAAGGATTTCTGTTTTGTGAAATAATATTTAGAAAAAGATAAACAACAGAAGGGAGAAGCACAGCTTAAGGAAGATGGCATCCTATTAACAGATGGCAGAGAAAACGCAGACCTACTCAACTGCTCTGTTTTGCGTCAACCTC
This sequence comes from Neomonachus schauinslandi, assembly GCF_002201575.2. Lineage (NCBI taxonomy): Eukaryota > Metazoa > Chordata > Mammalia > Carnivora > Phocidae > Neomonachus > Neomonachus schauinslandi. Next base: position 100,646,251 of record NC_058419.1, read on the forward strand.
TTCCACACTAAGAAAAATTTTCTAGTGGGGGCATCTGGTTGGCTCAGTTGGTGGAGCGTGCTACTCTTGATCTCAGGGTTGTGAGTTTGAGCCCTGTGTTGGGTGTAGAGATTATTTAAAAATAAAAAAAAAATCTTTAAAGAAAAAAAGGAAAATTTCCTCGTGAAAGAGTGGGACAAACTGAAGCAGTTTAATAGGACATTAAAGTTTTAGAACAACTCAAGGATCATGTGTTCCAATTCCTTTTTACTGATAATGAAAATAGGAACCTAGAGAGGTTAACCTATCAGGCCCGGATGAATCACATGCCAGGGAGGAAGGAGGGAAAAAAAAAAAAGAATTCTCTTGGTGATGTCCACATCAGAAATGATGAGTTTGCGCTTTAAAAATCCCCTCTCTCTGTTTGAGACACAGAGGATGAGAGGGCAAAATGTAAAAAGGGAACACTAAACCAACACCTGCTGACTCAAAGGCAGAGCGGTCGAGGTGGACAGAAACAGAAATGCACAACGGAGCAGGGCTTGAGACCACAAGCCTAGGAGGTTCTGCTTTGGTTCTCCGTATGCATCAGGAAGCAGGAGTGGGGGCCAGGAACTGGCTCCCCAAGAGGAAAGGGGTCTAAAGTAGCTTGCGCGACACAAGGGATAGAATCAGCTTCAGTGCTTGCAGGCGGGGGCTAGGTGGCGCTCTCCTGCTTTGTGCGGAGAACTATTTGCTGACAAAGGCTGTGGCTTTAATAGAAGATGGGACTGGAAGTGAAAATTCCAAAACACATGAAGAACTCCATCATCACGAAATCAGCCGACAAAACTTAACAGATGGAAGAGAATTCACTCCAATCTGGCAAGGAGTTTAAAATAAGTCAGTGCTGGAAGAATTCAAAGAGAGAAATTAAGGCATGATTTCCATTAAAAAAAAAAAAAGCCATGAAATTATGAATCAAAAGAAAAGCGAAATCAAACAAGATCTGGGGGGATACGAACAAATAGCCAGTTAAAACTGGTGGAAATGAAGTCACAGAGTGAAATTTAAGAGTGTAATAGGCAGGGCCAACTCTAGAAGAGACAAGATGAGAAGACATACACCGCAGGTGACTGTAACTTGCTGCCTCCACTGTGAAAGGTGGTTTGCGTCATCCACTCCAAAGGGAAGATACACATAATCAGCTGCGTACAAGTCCTACTCCTACAGCAGCATGTGTACAGGAGAGCCACACAAAAATGTTCAGAGCAGCATTTTTCATCAGAGACGAAAAGAGAGGACAACTAAAAGGTCACCAACAGTTGCATAAATACTAAACGGTGGCATTTTCATATGGTGATGAAAACGAATGACGTCAAAGCTCTACGTAACAACACGGAGAATCTCACAGATGTGATGGTGAGAGAGAGAAGCCACATTAAAGATTACGTACTGTATGACTCAGTCTCTCTCACTTTCTCTTGTCTATTTTTATTTTTATTTTTTTAAAAGATTTTATTTCTTTATTTGACAGAGAGAGAGAGACAGCGAGAGAGGGAACACAAGCAGGGGGAGCGGGAGAAGGAGAAGCAGGCTTCCCACTGAGCAGGGAGCCCGATGCGGGGCTCGATCCCAGAACCCTGGGATCATGACCTGAGCTGAAGGCAGATGCTTAACGACTGAGCCACCCAGGTGCCCCTTGTCATTTTTAATATACAAAGTATTAAAAACATGAAAACTCAACTCTGGTGTTGAGGGTTGCACTTATTTTTTAATAAACATTTTATTTATTTATTTGAGAGAGAGCATGCACAGGCAAGTCGGGGGAGGGGGAAGGGAGAGGGAGAAGCAGACTCCCTGCTGAGCAGGGAACCGCCCACCCGGCAACGTGGGGCTTGAGGAAGGGCTCGATCCCAGGACCCTGAAATCATGACCTGGGCCGAAGGCAGGTGTCTAACCGCCTGAGCCACCCAGTCACCCTGAGGGTTGTGCATATTAAGTGCTGGAACTATAAAGTAAAGTAAGGAAATGATAAAAGCCAGGGCACTGGTGACCTTAGGGGAGAGGGAGAAACTGTGAGTGCGAGGGGCGCACAGGTTCCTGGCTGCTGGCCCTGTTCTGTTTCCTGCCCTGGGTAGAGGATACATGGGTCTTCCCTTTATAATCATTTGTCAAGCTGTACATTGATGTTTTATGCATCTTTCTGTAGGTGTTTTATATTTCACAATAAAAAAGTTTTGGGGCGCCTGGGTGGCTCAGTTGGTTGAGCGACTGCCTTCGGCTCAGGTCATGATCCTGGAGTCCCTGGATCGAGTCCTGCATCGGGCTCCCTGCTCAGCAGGGAGCCTGCTTCTCCCTCTGACCCTCCCCCCTCTCATGTGCTCTCTCTCTCTCTCATTCTCTCTGTCTCAAATAAATAAATAAAATCTTTAAAAAAAAAAAAGTTTTGATTTGCTTTGTTTTATTTTTTTAAAAGATTTTATTTATTGGGGCGCCTGGGTGGCTCAGTTGTTAAGCGTCTGCCTTCGGCTCAGGTCATGATTCCGGGGTCCTGGGATCGAGCCCTGCATCGGGCTCCCTGCTCCACGGGAAGCCTGCTTCTCCCTCTCCCACTCCCCCTGCTTGTGTTCCCTCTCTCGCTGTGTCTGTCAAATAAATAAATAAAGTCTTAAAAAAAATAAAAGATTTTATTTATTTATTTGTCAGAGAGACAGAGACAGCACAAGCGGGTGAGTGGCAGACAGAGGGAGAAGCAGGCTCCCTGCAGAACAAGGACCCCAATGCAGGACTCGATCCCAGGACCCTTGGATCATGACCTGAGCCAAAGGCAGGCACTTAACCAACTGAGCCACCCAGGTGTCGCTGTTTTGTTTGTTTTAAAGAGAGAATTTGGAATGTAAGGTAGGTAGGGAGGAACTAGTGAGGGATGCAGGACAGAGAAGCAAGGGGATGAAAATATATAAAAGAACAGTTCAGAGTCAGGGAGGATGGGTTTAAAGGTGCCAATATTCATACAATAGCAATTGTAGAAGAGGCCAGGGGTAATGGTAGAGTAGCAATGCTTAAAGAAATAACTGCTGAGGATTTTCTAGAATTGAAGACAGACTTATATCCAATTTATCTAACAGGGTAAGTAAAATCAAATCTAAACCCTGGCACATCATAGTAAAAGTGCAGAACATCACTGATAAGAACATGTTAAAACCCCCCCATCCCCAGAAAATAAGCCAGATTATAAGAGAAACCACATTTAGATCAGAGGTCTCATTAGCATAAACACTGGCCAGAAGGGGGTGCCTGGGTGGCTCAGCTGGTTGAGCGACTGCCTTTGGCTCAGGTCATGATCCTGGAGTCCCAGGATGGAGTCCCCCATCAGGCTCCCTGCTCAGCAGGGAGTCTGCTTCTCCCTCTGACCCTCCCCCCTCTCATGCTCTCTCTCTCTCTCATTCTCTCTCTCTCAATTAAATAAATAAAACCTTTAAAAAAATGACCAGAAGGGATGTAGGAGAAACAATGGTTTCACCTAAGATTTTATACCCACCCCAGAGAGAGGGCAAAATAAAGACAAATCTAAAAGGAATAGGCTTACTACCCGAGGCTCTTATAAGAGAACCACAAAAGGATGCCCCTCTGCAAGAAAAAAATGGGGGGAGAGCCATAAAAGGTTTGACCCCAAAGAAATGATACTGGACACAAAAAATGATAAAATAAGCCATTAAGTATGATTTACTATCTACTGATAAGAAAACAGAACTAATTACCACCTGCTTAAGAAAAAGGGGAGGGGCACCTGGGTGGCTCAGGCAGTTAAGTGTCTTGTGCGTCTTATGCTGAGACTCCTGATCTCAGCTCAGATCTTGATCTCAGGGTGGAGTTTGAACCCTGCGGGCTCCCTGCTGGGCAAGGAGCCCACTTTAAAAAAAAAAAGAAAAAGAAAAAGGGGAAACGAAAACTTTAAACTCAATGACAGGATTGCTGGTGGAGGTCATAGAGGAAAAGTATTTGAGGTTATCATCATGGGTGGGACATTCAAATTACTAAACAACTATCAACAGTGCTAAGAAAATATATAGTTAAATAATATATTTTTTTAAAGTAGGCTCCACACCCAATGTGGGGCTTGAACTCATGACCCTGGGATCGAGTCGGATACTCTACCAACTGAGCCACCCAGGCGCCCTATGGTTAAAATAGTATCTTCAAAATTTAAAGGTACCCAGAAAAGAAAAGAAACCCAAAACAACAACAACAACAACAACAACAACAACAGGAAATGCATGATTTTGCTTCCAAATCAGCAGAGGGAGAATGCAAAATTAAAAGACTTAAGATGTGCTGCTAGTTTCAGTTTTTAAAAAATGGAGAGTAAATTTTTAATACCTCAGATTGCCAATCCTAACAATTTGTCAAATTAAAGAAATGATTATTAAATATACACTTTGTAAGCACTTACAAAAAATGGAAGTGGTGTGACCATGTGGGATTACCAGGAATTGACTGAGAAAAAGTTTTACCAATGTAGCTTTATGCTTTGCCCTCTTTTTTGGTTTGGTTCAAGTTTTTTACATGTCTATTAATTGAAACAAAGTGAGAAGATACAGGAAAAAAAAGAAAGAATCTCATCTCCTACTGTGAACATGTGTGTGTGTGTGTGTGTGTGTATAAGTGTGTATGTTGTGACTCAGGCAGGCTGCTAGGTTAGCAGACGAAGCAAGGGACAAATCTGAGATGCACTGAAAAGAAATGGACTCGGGAGACTGGAGATGGCAGAGGGGTGGCCAGGTGTCTAGATTTTGATGTCCAATAACCTGAATTTGCATCCTGGATCTGCTACTAACTAGCTGTCAAAAGTTACCATGGCCAAGTGACTCCAATTTCACTTCCTACTCTCAAATGCCTTGCGAGGACATAGCGAAAACTGTTTGTCAGTCTTATCTACTGTCCCTCTCAGCTTTAAAATTCTATGAATCTTTTAAAAAATTACATGAACTGAAACAAAATCTTAAAGCATATGCTTGTTAAGTTTCCAGATGAGGCAAAACTGGAAAAGTAACAGAGTAAAGCGTGAAAAAGAATCTAGACTGTGTCACTGTAGGTTGAAATCACTATCATGAAATTTGACAGGAAGAAGCAAAGACCTGAATATAGATTAACAAAAGATCTGCAGGGGCACCTGGCTGGCTCAGTTGGTAAAGCATGTGACTCTTGATCCTTGATCTCGGGGTCATGAGTTTAAGCCCCAGCTTGAGTGTAGAGATTACTTAAGAGGAAAAAAAAAAAAGATCTGCACAAATACGGAATGGAGAGGACATGGCATGACAATGAGTCATTTGAAAAACAGCCAGATATTTTAACATCTGCTTCTAGAGCCAATGATATGATGGGGTTATTAGACTAATTAATGAACTCTCAGGCTAGAGTAGCAGAAGCAGTGTTTGTGGTCAGAGAGGAATAAATCACACTAGTAAGTACAAGTCAGATTACATGTAGAATATTCTATTCCATTCTGGAAGAGTCTGACAAATTGGAATGCATCTAACGAAGGGAGTCCAGAACTAGAAAGCATCCAGAAACCATATGACATCAGGGCACTGGGGAAGTTTTTTTTTTTTAAAGATTTTATTTATTTATTTATTCATGAGAGACAGAGAGAGAGAGAGAAAGAGAGCAAGGGGGATGGGAGAGGGAGACGCAGGCTCCCCGCAGAGCAGGGAGCCCGATGCGGGACTCGATCCCAGGACCCTGGGATCATGACCTGAGCCGAAGGCAGTCGCTTAACCAACTGAGCCATCCAGGCGCCCCGAAGGCAGACGCTTAACCATCTGAGCCACCCAGGCACCCTGGGGAAGTTTTTCCTGGAGTAGAAAGACCCAGAAAAAGTGACAGCCGCGGGGCGCCTGGGTGGCTCAGTCGTTAAGCGTCTGCCTTTGGCTCAGGTCATGATCCCAGGGTCCTGGGATCGCGCCCCGCATCGGGCTCCGTGCTCCGCGGGAAGCCTGCTTCTCCCTCTCCCACTCCCGTGCTTGTGTTCCCTCTCTCGCTGAATCTCTCTCTGTGAAATAAATAAATAAAATCTTAAAAAAAAAAAAAGTGATAGCCGCCTCCTAGTATTTGAATGCTCTTGACAGCTGATCCAGGTCTAGTGGTAGAGGTGTTAAGAAGCAGTTTTTGGTGCTATCTTCAAACAGAAGTTGTAGGGCTATCGGTGAAGGAAAGAGAAGGCTCTTTGTACTGGGAGGGAAGTTAAGACCTGGTAAGCCCAATCCCAGAAGCCCTTTCCAGGTCTAAGGCATCTCTAATTCTAAACGACTGACTGTCTCCAGTATAAGGAAAAAAGAGAGCTGCTTCCTCAATTGCTATAGGTAACTTTTAACAGACGGTACATATTCGACGTGCCCAGCTCTGTACTAAGCACTTTCCACAGGGGGAAAGAGAGCAGGACAGGGCTTATAGGAATTCACCTTTTGAGAAATGATATGATACCATTATTACACAGACCAAGTGTTTCCCAAATGCTTCTATTATCCATAGAGAAGGGGTTGGGGGAGAGAGAACACAGTGCTTATGTCAGGAGGGGTCAAGAAAAAAATGGAAATAAATTCTTCATACTCTAGGCAGAGCAACTAATAAAATGTCTGAACTATAAACAGAAGTCTAATACTTATGACCAAATTATTCTCGATACTTTAGGAAACAAGCCTCAGTAAGCCTTCAGATCAAAGGGAACCATTTAAAATGAATTGTAAAGAGATGCCTTTAAGAAATGTATCTAAGGGGAGGGGTAGGGAATGGGCAAAATGCATGAAGGGGAGAAGGAGACACAGGCTTCTAGTTATGGAATCAATAAGTCACAGGAATAAGAGGCACAGCATAAGGAATACAGTCAACGATACTATAATAGCTCTGTATGGGACACACGGGAGCTGCATTTGTGGTGAGCAGAGTCCAATGTGTAAGCTTGCTAAATCACTAAGCTGTATACCTGAATCTAATGTAACATTGTGTGTCAACTATACTCAACAACAACAACAAAAAGAATGTGGGGGGCCTGGCTGGCTCAGTCAGTAAAGCATGTGACTTGGGGTTGAGTTTGAGCCCCACATTGGGTGTAGAGATTACTTAAAAATAAAATCTTTAAAAAAAAAGGATGTATCTGATTTGATAAAAAGAATACTGCTTCTTTGACCTTACCAATAAAAGTTAGTAATGTTTCTAATATAAATTCACCATGCCCTACAGACTTAGACTGATATATTCCTACTAGAATTTACAAATGTGTTTGAAACAAATACTTCTGCTGAAAAAAGGCATAAATCTCCTCACTTTCCTCCCCACACCAAAATTGGACACAAAATTTATTTTTATGGGGAGACACGTGAAGAGAGTTCCTCTGCTTTTGTGCCCAGTGGTTCTCTTTGGAACACTGGGGTACTGTAGTTATAAAAACACAGAATTTTCCAGCTGACAGAAATACTTGGGAGAGCAAGTCAACACCTTCATTAAACTTCAGAGATAGAAAACCTTACACTGCCAAGCGACTACAAGGTGCCACAAGGGACTGGTAAAGAACCAAGGAGCCCATACACTCAAGATCTCCTGGGAGTCCTGACCCCAGCTCAGTCCCGGGTTCCTTCCACTCAACCAAATGCCAAGAAAAAAACTGAGTTTTTTCAGTCCTGTGTATTAAGATTTACCAGAAAAGGTGTTAGAAAGCACCACGATTTTCACTGGCTTTGATTGTTTGCCATACTACCCATATTGATTGAAAAGTACTTACTTCCAATGCATAATACACTGGTTTGTCTCTGCCAAGCTTGTAAGCCACTGTGGTCAGAAGGCCATGCTCAGAAAATACACACTGTAGGAAAGACAAAAATATTTCAGTAGCCAGGAAAATGAAAAGATAGCGGAAGAATATTTTTTAAAGCTAAGATGACCTAGGTACAAAAATAATCAATAAATATGTAACAATTAAAAAATAAATCTTAAGTCAAAATTACCAGTATTAAGGACAATACATTTAAACAGTACAAAATGTTTATCCCTTGTTCCAAATTAGATTTGCATTAAGACTCTGACATGGTCCTAGCATAGATATCCCACCAGCAATCAAAATCACACATGAAAAAATTCAAAGAACCTAAAATAGTTCTTACTAGAACCACTTAAATTTAGTGATTTTCATCATTTTTGGTGAGCTCTAAATTAAACCCTAATAAAGATTAAATAAAATCTATAGAATCATAAGTAACTTAATAGCAAATTATGCTCAAGCATTATTTATATGAAGTTAAAGATGACTTTTAATCTTTTAATTAGGAAAAACCAACCTTGCGGCCTGTATTACATAGTAAGAAACAGCCTGTTCCATACCTATAGTTGGGGGAAGAATGAACAGTGTGACAATTTTATTAAAAATAAATCACGAAACATCAATAATACAAGTCATTTAAACTGACGTACAATAAGTCATTATCTTAAAGTTTTAGAAAAGTTCCAAAAGTTAACAAGCATCACACACTCCTTTTGGAATAACGTTTTAAAGACTAAGTCTAGGGACACCTGGGTGGCTTAGTTGGTTAAGCGACTGCCTTCGGCTCAGGTCACGATCCTGGAGTCCCGGGATTGAGTCCCACATCGGGCTCCCTGCTCGGCGGGGAGTCTGCTTCTCCCTCTGACCCTCCCCGCCTCATGCTCTCTCTATCTCATTCTCTCTCTCAATAAATAAAATCTTTAAAAAAAAAAAAAAAAAGACTAAGTCTAGAAGAAAACGTACTTAGTGCAATCCTAAAGGAAAAATGCAAGCATGGTATTTAGTGCCTAGTCACAGCCCAGGACTGTGTTTATAAAGTATCACCAAATGACAACAAATTCTACGTCCAGTCACATTGCTACTAACCCACGTGGAATGAAGCACTTCACTGACGGGGCAGGCTGCTTAGCTCTATCATTAGTCCAATCATGAACTGAGAAACACTGCTATCTTCTGGCATGGAGGGGAGGCTTGGTCCAGAATGCCGGAAACTGGAGATGGACCTCGGCGAGGGGAAAGCTACTGAAGGCCTCGCTTTCCTGTTCTCTCTGCAGGCTAGGCTATTCTACCAGGTGGGAGAGTCAGAGCGAGAATGGAACATGGCCTCCACGGAAGACCTGGATTTATTTTACAGCAGCCTTAAAAGTATAAGCTTTGGACTTTGCAACAAGTCTGGACATGAGTGAGGAGTTTTGACGTGTGCCAGGCAGAGAAGTACTCCAAAGTGATACCAGTAAGGGTCACAGGGAAAGTTTTCCGCTGTGAGCTGTGACTGTCCCCCTTGGCTCTCTACAAACCGTTCTGCCCAAGCTTGGGATTCCCTCCCCACGGGCCTTGCTGCTGTGCTCTTTGATATTCTGGCAGGTGGGAGAACAGGGAGCACTCAGTTCAGGGGCAGGCAGAAGGATCCCAGCAGAAGCCACTACCAGTAAGCACGAAGGCAGCAGGCCCCATCATGTGGGTGTGAAGCAAATAGAAACCAAGGGCAATTTTTTCTTCTAGCAAACATTTTTCCAGGCACTGCTGTTGTGAATAAGAATTAACCCAAGACATCCTATCTCTCTTCACTCAAATATATATTCTCTGCCTGTAGACAAACAGCCAACACATTCAGGGAGCACGTGATTAACGAATATCTACGTTTTTAAAGATAACAGTCAACTAACACTAGGTACAGGTAATAATACATTTATGAATGAAAACACAGAAATCACTAAACCCTTTTACTTTCACAATGCTGAAAAAGCTATATATTTGTTAATCTCCTTTAATAAATATTCTTAAAAATGCATTACCTGTTTCATGCTTTAAAAAGTTAATTATTACCCATTTCACTGCTTTTTAAAGGAGAAATCTGTACCAATTTAGCCCCCATATAAACACCCTGCATACCGAAGAGTAGTGTACGAATCTTAAAGTAGCAAACTGACACAGAGGCTCGAGGCATTTAATAAAAGTGAATTCTTAAGTGAGTGTACTTCACAAGTAATTAATGAGCATTATCAATGTACGAAGAGACTCTTGCTACCTACAGGCCACAACTTTCAAAGCAGTATACAGGCAGTTATTTTCCTCTGAAATTTTATTATTTTTTCTTCCCATACATCAAACATATATGGGGCTTTCAGCGTTTATATGGTCGACCTATCCTTTCTCAAGACTGCACTGTGTTTGAACATCGCGGAAGGTTGCCTGACTTTTCTAACCTCGGTGAGGGTGAAGGCTGCCCACTATCCCTCATGGAGGAGTGTGAGTGACCCCGGCCGAAGCCGTGAAGGTCAAGGCCTCCTTTAGAATACCTCATGCCTCTGGGGAGAGAGGGCATCTATCTTAGGTTCTCATCCTTAAAAGCAAAATTAAATGCTCAAATAATCCATGTTCATTCAAGAAAAATCAGAAAATATAGAAAAGCTGAAAGAAAAATGAGAATCACATAATCTGTTCCTCAGCACCAAAACAGAACCGGGCTTTCTGCTGAATTCTGAGCTGGCCCTCATGTGCTCCCTGCTGAGCTTTGAAGAGACTGACCAATTCTCAGTCCCACCCTCTCCAACCTCTTAGGACTTCATCCGGCCCATCACTTCTCTCTCATTCATTGTACAACTCCCATCTGGTCTCTGCTCGGACTCCAAAGAAACATTCTCTGCTCTTGTTGTAACTTAAAAGCACAAACAAAATCCCCCACACTTGGCATGATCCTGTCAACTTAACAAACTGCCTACTTGGCTCACCATTTCTGGATGGCCATTTTTGCAAAGTACATTCTGTCTCGCTGTCTCTGTTTTCTATCTGCTCACATCTCTTTTGGCCATTTGCAACCCGGCTTTCATCTTGAGCATTCTCCTAAAGCTTCATTCTGAGAAGTTACCACTGAAGGCCTACTTTCTGTGTACAATGGTCTCTTCTCATTCTCAGCCTCCATAACCTTTTTGTAGCAGTTTGCACCTCTGACCAAGGCCCCCTCTGTTAAGTGTCTCTACCCCGGATTTCCACATGAATGAATAATTGCAGTCCATTTTTATGAATTTCCCATCCCTGTGTCTCTTACTTCTCCTAACTTTTTCTTGGTAATTGTGTCTATTCCTATTGCTTCAAAAATCACCTCTAAATAAGGAAATGCAAAATCTCTACTTTCATACTGAACTCATTCCATATTTACAAATGTGTGCAATACACAGCTTATCAGAACCACAAACATGTCCCAAACAGAAAGTATACTATTCAGACCTGTTCCTGATAGTGGGCTAAGCCTACACACTGGGCTGAGGTGACTAGACTCCATACCTACTTTCTGTCTCTTGTCCCTCCACAGTGCCATGAACACCCCCCTACAGCCTCCCTCTCTGTCCCCATCCTTTTTAGTCCTTGTCCTTGTGACCAGGATGCCTGCATGGCGTTTTTGCCTCTAGTCTCTCCTCACTCTGGCCAAGGACTTCGGTATTATTAATGAACAGTTCTAGTCACTCTGAACACCAGCTCATAAACCCGCAGAAGTGTCCCACTGCCGAATCAAGAAAAAAACTCCTCAGTCTGAAATTTAGGGCTTCACGATATGATCCTAGCCTTATTTCCTACTACTGCCCTACCTGAATGGTCTCTACATTCTCTAAACAAAGTCTTCATTTCGCTCTTTGCGAGTTTTTCAGTGTTCCGTGCACTCACCAATATAGCTCCTTCTTCAAAACACCTCGTTATTAACATAATCTTTTGCGATTTTTCTCCCCATCCTTTGAAACCCAAGAGCAGTATTTCAAAGTTTCTTATGGCACATAAGTTCTGACTTCTCAGATGATTAAGTGTGTATTTGTCTTCTCTCCCCTCAGGAAGAGAAATACAAGCCCAAAGAACTTATGATTTTCTATTTCCCTCCTCCAACCTGCAGCGGCTTGGCTTAAATTCACCATTCCAGGACTTGGCTGATAATGCTTAAGCGGTAAGGGAGTCGAAAGAGAAGGAAAAGCCGACAATTTTATTGGAAACATCCCATGTGCTCCACACTGTGTTAGGTACTTGACGAATAGAGAGAGAGAGAGAGAGCCTCTGATTTACTAGCACTACCGTGCCTGGCAGAGGAGGAAAGGTGGAGGGGAAATAGCCTAGTTTTCCATTATTTCTCTTGACTCCTGGTGCAGCTGTCTGGAAGCCAGAATTCAAAGAGTCTGTTTCCAGACCCATGCTCACTCAAGCTCGCTTGGTCATAACCTCAGGATACCATGACCTCCAAAGATTACGTATCTCCCCTGCTCTCACACAGATGATGTCACACTCTTGCATGAGGACCGTCGACCATGCTGGGCCACAAGAACATGTCATTAAAAATGGGAGACATTCTATTATCCACAAAAGAAGAATTTAATCACTGAGGTTAACACTGATGAGAGAATTAGGAAATCCTCTAGAAAACAATAAATGTAGATAGTCTCCCACTCAGTGGATGGGACTCCTTCCTACACAGGGTATAGTAACGCAGAGAGGTTCAGAGCCCCGGCTAAGTGGAATCAGATGGATCTGGGGGCAAAGACTGCTCCTTTCACTTAACTAGCTTCACCACTCTGACATCTGTTTTCTTATCTGAAAATGCAAGAAATCTCATCACTCTTAGATATGGGGCTTGTTACAGATGCCCCAGGTCTGAGTAGTAAGGAGACAAGATTAGGAAACAAATGCACCAAACCTCTACTTCCATCATTCCTTCTACTTCTTGTCCAAGGAGAAATGCCAGATAATGAGGAGAAAGCACAATGCCAGGAAAACAGCACTGGAAATCCCACAAAAATATAACTTTACAGTTACAGTGAGAAAGTCTAGGGCAGGAACAGTATGTTGAGAAATACAGCTCATTTTTAAAAATTTTTAATTAAAAAATATTTTTTAAAGATTTTATTTATTTATTTGAGAGAGACAGTGAGCGAAAGAGAGCACGAGCTGGGTGGGGGGGGGGCAGTGGGGTTTTTGAGGGCCAGAGGCAGAGGGAGAAACAGACCACCCCCCACGCTGAGCAGGGAGTTGATGTGGGGCTCGATCCCAGGACTCTGGGATCATGACTTGAGCTGAAGGCCGATGCTTAACCGACTGCGCCACCCAGGCACCCCCAAACATTTTTTAAAGTATTCTCTACACCCAACCTGGGGCTCGAACTCATGACCCTGAGATCATGAGTCGCATGCTCTATGGACTGAGCCAGCCAGGTGCCCCTGAAACATAATTTAAATCATGGCTCTTCCTCCCATCTGCTCTGCCCTCCTCCACTCCCCACCCCCACCCCCAACCAAAACCATTAACACTTCAAACCAAAATTTAGTTTCTGGATGGAAAAGGTATTGAATTTTATAAATTAAGGTCTTTACAAGCCTTAGCATTGTGTTTACATTTATTTGAAGGAGAGAAAGAAAACTAAATGGCAAAAAACTTATTGGAACTCTTAAGCTATTGATTTTCAGCCTGGATGAACTTCAACAGATTTTCCTCATTCAAAGCACCAAAGGGAGAAACAAACAAAACACCATTGGTTTTGGGGTCTGTTTCTTAAACTTACGTATTTTTGGCTTGTCCATCCTGGAAGCACATTTGTCCCACCAATGCAGCAGACTGGTCCCCCAAACACTGAAAGCACAAGTGACAATAAAGAACACTAAGACAATGTTATTAATTTCCCTTTTAGAACAGCCATAGGATTTATTTTCCCTTTCTTTCATTTATCAAGGAATGAACTATCTTGATTTTTGCATTGCTTCCATTTGGCCACTTCCCCATTTCTTAATATCCCCTACAAGATAGTAGGTATGGGAAGGAAGAGTTAGAATTTGGTCAAAAGGTTCTCAATGGCCCACACTGTGTCACCTAAGAACAAGAATCAGCCAATTTTGCTGCTTTTACCTTTCTTCCATAGTTTTGAAAGGGGCAGGCTGATTAAGATAGAGGAAGAAACCCCTCACATGGAACCGGGTAGGGCTGGGGAGGTAGCAAGGAGATGAAACTTACCCCAGATATTGGCACACCTTCCAAGGCCCCAGCTTTCTAATAAAATTTTAAAAAAGGATTATGAGTAATCACCAACTATTGTTTCTACTAACACAACTGCAACAGGAATGAACACGAATAGCAACATGCCAGAGCATGTGGGCAGACAAGACAAAGCAAGTGTTTCAACTACATATGTGATTCAGAGACAGATACTAGACATATTTCTAGAATGACAAGAAGACACATGGTATTGGAGAATGGACATCAAACACTGGACTGGGAATCGGGAGACAAGGGGTCTACTCTTGGTTAGTTCGTGTTAAGCCACTGAGCAGGCTGCTGAAACTTCTCTATGCCTCAATTTCCTGATGTATAAAACGGAGTCCAGGTAACATGAATGCCTAGGTCTGATAGCTCTTTGTTATCGTTGCCATTAATAAGGAAAACTAACACATCCTTTAAAACAAACATATGAATAGCTATCAAACCAGCATGGAACAGCCTCATTTTGGAAGGCGGTATTTTACAATCTATCCTTCCTTACCCAAACTGCTTTTAAGAGAAGTAAGAAACCCAAGAGCGTTTGGGTACTGGGTATTACTTGTTCATAGCTGACATCATTCTTCAAGTTTAGATAAGCAAGAGTTAATTTAGGTCACGAATATGGCTACCATTCTAGGGAGAAAAACGAGATTTAAGTGGCTGTGTATTTTACCAAACTTCATTAAAAAAATACTCTAATACAGAGCAATTTGTACTGGTATTAAGGAATTAGGGGGAAGGAACGTGATCCGTGAAGTAGTGTGATGTGCTAGGAACAGGGCCAAACAAAAGCTTTCCACTGAGTGCCCCCTTGGTCTCCCATTTGTGATCCTCTAGGAGCTTCAGGTTCCCTATCTAGAAGAGTAAGGGAAAGAATAGAAGCTGCCTCACATGGCTACGATGATAAGGAAGTAATAGCATATATGTGGAAACCCTGTACAAAACAGAAAACATCTTCTAGATGGTGGATATTATTTTATTTCTTTCATGCTTTCTGCTTAATTCAAGACCTGCCTTTTTTATTTACTGGATATACTCTTAGGAAACCTGAACCTGGATAATAAGTGAAGGGTACACTTCATAAGGAACTGAAAGTGAATCCGTAGGTAACCGAGAAGCTATCTTCATATACTTAAGTATGAGAAGAAGCCTTTGCTGACACTATTGAAGGTATTATCAAACTACCAGCAGGATCTACTAATGTGCATTCAGGCACATAAAGCGCTCCTTTTCCTTCACAGGGAGGGGTCTCTGGAGGATTCCTGGCAATGTCCTCTGGTGAAGCATGCAGAAAAAGTGACAGTGCATTTCCAACTAACTAGTCTGAAAGGTTGGTCAAGTATCATTTAAGATAGGTGTTTAGGACATTTAAAAACTACGCCTAATTTCCCTGTTACGCCAAAGCCCAAAGCACATCACAACTGTACTTTGTCATGGGGAACATCAGAATTTCTCATTCCAGAAAACTAGCTTAGTCTTTTATTTTGAAATACCATTTTCAGTCTTATGGGAAACTTAAAAACAAACAGACATGACTGAGTTTAAAGAAAACCTAGAGCTTGTCTAGAGCTTATAGCAATTTGGAGGGTCATGGAGATTCTAGACAAATCTGCTTAGTAAATGGACTTCTGCTTGTCTAAAACTAAATGGAAATGCACTGTATCTTTTCCAAATGAATGGGTAGCATAATTGGTGGGCAACCTACTCACCAGACTATGAGAGATTTTCTATAGTCAGCAAGGGGGAAAAAGGAGGACAGAAGCATAATATTTTAAACGCAAGAAAAAAACTAGGCCAGTAAATGCTTTTTCAACCATTCTCTAAAACTGTTTCTCAAGGATAAGTTTTTTTCTCTGACCCAAGGCAGTCTTAGACAGCCATGAAGTC
This sequence comes from Neomonachus schauinslandi, assembly GCF_002201575.2. Taxonomy (NCBI): domain Eukaryota; kingdom Metazoa; phylum Chordata; class Mammalia; order Carnivora; family Phocidae; genus Neomonachus; species Neomonachus schauinslandi. The sequence goes on from NC_058419.1 coordinate 100,662,137, forward strand.
ATCCAAGCACTTTCATTGTAGGTGAGCCGTGCTTCCCTTAAAAATTTCCATGATGCTTTAGAAGGCTTTATTATAAATGAAATATTTAAGGACTCTGCTCAAGCTTTATCCAGAGCACTTAGTATTCAACTCTGTTATTACTAACTCTGTAAGTAGTTTCTAATATTTGTCATGAAATGTCTAAACAATATATTTTTTTTTTTTGCAATTGACCTTAGATGTATTTTTAAATTTTATCATAAATTCTAGATTTTTGTGCTCAAATACCAGTTCAAATCCTCCTGGAGGTTTTCATCCCTGATGAGTAATCAGAGATACTCAGTGATGCTAATCACACTTTTTGCTGAAAGTACTTTTTCTCTCCGTTTCAGTGAAAGCAACAGTAAAATGTCCATTATGGAAACCAGTTTAATTAGCAATCACAAATCAGAAACAGACCCTTTGTTTTCAGTTTCTTTGCTAAAGTTTTGCTCAGGCTGACAAAGAATCTAATATAAAAACGTGGTTTAGCCATTAAAAGAGATTCAACAGGAAAAAGAACACTAACATGTGAAGAGTCCTTCCTATAAATTATAAGCACATACCACAACTACTAAAGTTATTTCAATTAAAAGAATAAACAGGCTCAAACATTCCCATGCCACCTTCTGTAGTTAGATTATTGCATAAATACCTTAAAAGTAGAATACTCAAAGAACAGCCAATGAAAGTTTATAAAATATAAAACCAACTGGTAAGAAGGATTCTAAAATTTAAGTTATAAAACTATTTAAACAGCACTAATTTCTTATTTTATATACTACCAATACTTACAGAAAAGTCAATTCTCAAACTAGAAAATGTAACACAACTGACTTTTGAATTCTGAATAGTAAAGCTTTTTTTTAAAATGAATTTTTTTTTTTTTTTTTTTTTACCATTAGGCCATAGATCTCAGAAGAACTCCGGACATTTGGAAGAATTTTCATCGGAATTTCAAAAAATCTGAAAAACAGTAAGACAATATTGGGTATATAACACTATTTTAAATAAATATCTAGAAACATTTATATGTATTTAAAGACAAAATTGTAAATAGCAATTAAAAAATGGACGTATTTGAGTGCAGAGTTAAATAAGCCAGCAGAACATAGTTGTGTGTTTGGGTATTTATCATTCTAACTTTATACAAGCCGATAAAAAATAAGAAGCACACAGAAAACAAAGTACTTTTCTAAAGAGACCTAATCTTCCTAATCAAGACAATTAATTTGGCCTGTTTGCTACATATCCAACAATAGTCTCTTCTTTGAATACACAGTATAGACTTGTATACTATAGTTGAAATATCAACAATTAAAGTTTGGTGCTCCACCAACATCTGAAAATAGTAAGATTTAGGTGATGAATAGCTAACGTATTGGGAAGTGCTTTTTAGGGCAAAACACAACTCACTCGCAGAGCTCTTTATCCCATTCCAGAGAGTGAATGTTGAAAAGCATTGTCCTACTTGCATTTGTTACATCTGTACAGTGGACACCTCCATTGGCCCCTCCTGTCAAACTCTAGACGGAATAAAAGGACGTTAGATTTGTACTAATTTGCTATTTTTTTATTTTTATTTTTATTTTTTATTTTTTTATTTTTTAGATTTTATTTATTTATTTGACAGAGAGAGACACAGCGAGAGAGGGAACACAAGCAGGGGGAGTGGGAGAGGGAGAAGCAGGCCTTCCGCTGAGCAGGGAGCCCGATGTGGGGCTCGATCCCAGGACCCTGGGATCGTGACCTGAGCCTAAGGCAGACGCTTAACGACTGAGCCACCCAGGCGCCCCTATTTTTATTTTTAAAAAAGATTTAATTTAGTTGAGAGAGAAAGAGAAGGAGAAAGAGTATGTGAGTAGGGGGAGGGGCAGGAGGAAAGGGAGAGAATCCTCAAGCAGACTCCCTGCTGAGCGCAGAGCCCAATGCAGGCTCCATCTCAGGACCCTGGGATCATGAGGTGAGCCAAAATCAAAAGTCAGATGCTCAACCGAGGCACCCCCTAATTTGCAATTTAATTTACATGTTGTCAAGGGCCATAATCAGTAGCAGAGTACATAAAGCAGGAGAATGGAATGTGTCAATCACTTAATTTTCTAGTTTTCAGCGGTGTCTAATAGAAATACAATGCTAGCTACACGTATAATTTTAAATTTTCTAATAGCTACATTTAAAAAGTATAAAGCAGGTAAAGAGTAAAACTCTTGAAATTAATTTTAGTAAATTTTGGTAAAGAGTAAAACTCTTTACTCTTGGAATTAATTTTAATAACACTATGTATTTTATTTAGCCCAATATATCCAAAATATCCTTTTATTTATTTATTAAAGATTTATTTTTAAAAAACTTTTCGGGGCGCCTGGGTGGCTCAGTTGGTTAAGCGACTGCCTTCGGCTCAGGTCATGATCCTGGAGTCCCGGGATCGAGTCCCGCATCGGGCTCCCTGCTCGGCAGGGAGTCTGCTTCTCCCTCTGACCTTCCTCCCTCTCATGCTCTCTGTCTCTCATTGTCTCTCTCGCAAATAAATAAAATCTTAAAAAAAAAAAAAACAACAACAACAAAAAACTTTTCAAGTAATCTTTACACCCAACATGGGATTCGAACTTACAACCCCGAGATCAATAGTCTCCAGTGGCTGAGCCAACCAGGCACCCCCAAAATATCTTTTAATATAAAAAATTACTACTGAGACATCTTACCTATGTATTTATTTATTTAATTTGTAAGTAATCTCTACACCCAATGTGGGCTTGAACTCACAACCCTCAGATCAAGAGTCGCATGTTCTGACTGAGCCAGCCAGGCACCCCAACACTTTACCTACTTAAGTACAGTATATTTTACACTTACAGCATATCTTGATTCACACTAGCCATATTCGAAGTGCTCAGCCACACGTGCTTAAGTGGCTATCATATTAGAATTCTAGTAAACTGGTCGTTAAACAAACAAAAATCAGTTTTGTTTTCATCCGTTATCTTTGGAAAAGGCAGTCTTAATTACATTTGGCAAAGTGAAATATATCAACATGTCTGCCTCTTCAGGATCTTACAGAACTCTGTGCTGCTGTTTCTCTGTTTGTGATTTAGTTTTTTGGAGTAACAATTCTCATTGGCTTGTGCCTTACCCAAGCACTATCCTGAAAGCAGAGTTTTAAATTCTCCCGTGTTAATACCCTCGGGCACTGCTGCTTTCTTTTGTGTGGGAGTGATAAGAGGTAAGAAAGAAACAACAGTGGAGGAAAGGCATCTCAGCATCCATCCGGGGAGTAGGTCCCCCACCCCGCAGCTAACTGAGCTCCCTCCTGCAGCTCACAGGTGCCACACCCTGTCAGAACTACTGTCAGAACTATTTCAACTGTGACAGGTATGAAAACTGTGGGCCAAGAGAGCACCAAGCACAGCGTGCCCTGGCCAAGCACAGGGAGGGGTGAAGAAAGTACTGCTTCCTGGTACTGGTTCTGGAAGATCTGCTCTGTGGATCTGGCAAGTGAGAATGGGGCAACATTCCTCTGAAGCTCTCTTGAATGTTGAAAAAGATAATCACATACTTACTGAAGTAATTACAAATGAAATTGTATGTGTGGGGATTTGCTTTACAATTATCTGTGGGGAGAAAGGGCATGTGAGTTTAGCTGAAACAAGATTGGCCACAGTTGATTGCTGTAGCTGGCATGTTGTTGCCGAGGTTCATTACACTAGGCCCTCTCCTTCTGGGTATATTTGAAAATGCCCATAAGAAAAATAACAGAGAACAAAAAAGAGAAAGGGGGAGAGAGAACATGTACTTTTAAGATAACTCTGGGAAATGTCAAAAATGTTAGTTTCTACTCATCTGTGTTCAGCTTAGGCAAAGAGATTATCCATCGAAATTCCACTATGATTTTTTCATATTATGGCTTAATAAGAGACAGCTGTGTCATGCTGAAAGCACATGCTAAAAGTCACACAGGTGTTCTATTAGGTTAAATAGTTACTTCTTTTAAGAAATGACCACTGGAAAAGAGCATGTGATAAGCAAGAGAAAAAGACTACCTAAATTACTAATTACTAATTAAATTACCTAAATTACTTATTCTAAAGATAATAAATATGAGATGTGGTTTTGGTAATCACCCTCCATTTTTATTGAAATAAAGCAAGAAAAATAAGGAGGAAGTAGGCAAAAATGCCTCTTAAATGGGAGGCTGAAATGTTCTGCTGTCTCAAGTGGGTTTTCTTAATAATTTTGCCAACTAACAAGTTTCAACTCGGGGTGCCTGGATGGCTCAGCTGGTTGAGTGACAAACTCTTTGATTTCGGCTCAGGTCATGATCCCAGGGTTATGAGATCGAACCCACATCAGCTCTGTGCTGGACATGGAGCCTGCTTAAGATTCTCTCTCTCCCTCGCCCTCCGCCCCTCTCCCAGCTCACGCATGCACACACATGCGCTCTCTTGCTCTCTCAAATAAATAAATAAAACCTTTAAAAAAAAGTTGGAACTCTTGGTAGAAAATAGAGAGCAGGCAAGCCAGTCTAAAAAAATTCTGAAAAACTTTCTCCATTCATCCATTATATTTAAACGTACCCAAATAAGCCATGAATCAATGGTCCCAAAAAGAGCTCTATCTTCTTCAACAGCCCTCTGAACTTTCCTCACATTGTCAAGGAGCCAACGAAGTTTCACGGCACTGAAGTAAGTGCTAAGTGGAAGGCCTGTCTTGGACTAAACACAGTTATGAAATTCAGCCAGCAAATTAAGTTACCAACTAGTCTAAAAAATAAAACACCAAACTGAGAAACTCAATAAATCACAAAATATTCAATGGCCCTAAAGTCAACCCCATGGTATTATGGATAAAAATAATTTTCCTATCTCATGGCACAGGAAGGCATGTTCATGAACAAAGATCAGCGTGATATGTTTGCAGTTCAAAGAGCATCCACGTTGCAAGGTAAAGAGAAAATTAAATGACACAACATCCTGTAATCTGGATGGTGAACACGCAGACGTTAGCTTTTGTGATGAGTATTACGTGCAGAACCTAGTCTGAAACTCTGCCTTTTCATTTTATATTTCATGAAAGTGATATTTTAAACTATTAAAAATCAGAGAGTATATCAAACTATAACCAGAAAATTTTAGGTTTTAAAACATGTAAGACTTAATAACAATATACTTATATGTGTAAAAAATATACTATAAATATGTACATACACACATACATATTCAAATAACGTAAGTGGAGAATAAAGTAGAGCTCAAGGACATGCCAGAAGGAAGCAACACTGAGTTGCTCCATATTAAGAAAGTAGTTGCCTAAAAACTCAGTGAGTACATTAAACAAAGGGAGGGTGTACTGAATAAAGGATAAATGCTAAATATAAAACACATATGGGCTTATCAATCTTCCTTGAGAATGGATCAGATCCAACTCCTATTTTTGTTAGTATATTAAATACCAAATATATTTATAAGGGCTGATGAAAGTGGTTAAGATGATACATACATCAAAATAATGCAATTATCTTTCCCCTCCCCTAATCCTTAGTTTCCTGATTTACCACCTACCTACAGAAAGTGATACCTTTTTCCTTCTTATCTGCTATGGATATGTTTGGTAAAAAAATTCAAACCAAACCATTTAATCCTTTACTGCACCCTGTAAGTTATGACTAACCCATGGTTTTCTAGCTTTCCTAGAATAAAAGTAAGATCAATACTCAAAAATAATGGGAGGAAATAATTTATGGGATTATTCCTCTTTGATTTGAAGGACCAAGGGTCATCCCATAAAGCCAGCAGTGAGGTAGTCGATAATATCTCATTTTAATGATTTAGGTAGCAAGTATGAAAGTTGCCTAAAATGGCCCTGAAGAGAAAAACATGCATCACTTGAAGCAAAGTGCAGCTGGAGGTGGGGGTGAGGGTTGTGCATGGTGACAAAGAGGAACAGAATAGGAAATGGGTAAGGGTATATTTAGGAGTAGCTGGAAGTTATTTGGGGGGTGAGGGTAGGGAATGGTTTGTTAAACTGCTACAGTTAATGGGATTTGAACCCTAGTTTCAGAACCAAGAACCACTGTTTTAAGAGTCCCACTGACAAATACAAAGGGGATATGCCAAAAAAACAGAACTTCCTTTGGATGCTAGGAGAGGTGGGCCTTGACCTTGATAAGAAAAATACCTTGCTTGTTTCAAAAATTCTCTGTCTCCCTTCATTTAACTCAAGAGAGCTCTACATATGGACTGAAATTTAGGCACTTTTTATCAGCCTCCTTCATATGAAGAAAGAGTTCAGTGAGGAGCTGGAGTGACTTTTAATTTCTCCCCCTAAATCCAGATGCCTAAAAACTCAAAAGCACCCAGAACTTTCTTTGACAGATAGGAGAAAACAAGAGGGAGTATGGTTTAAGCCACTGGGACACTTTATAATCCCCTCCAGCCTATCAACCTCAGAATATGAATCCTCTAATCCACTACAGGGCAAGAATTCTGACAGAAAGGTAAATACTTGAGTTGTCCTCAGTTGTCTGCAGAGAAATAGCCTATCAAACATATCAAATAACTATTGTGCAATAGGATGGAAGGCCCGAATAGTCTTTCAGGCGAAATCTCTAAATCTTTTTTAAAAACAAGCATTCTTACAGTATACTTTTGAAGAGATCTCTTACCTTGACAAAGTTATTATTTCCTGGAATTCTTTTACTAAGATTCTCAACGGTAGACTGGGTTCTCAGATCAAGCCACACTATAGACCAAAATATAATAACATATATGAAAAACTTCATTTAAAAAAATCAGATCTTAATGAAATCACTGTCAAGTATAGGAGACTGATTAGTTTCCATAAGCAATTAAAATGCTAGAGCTTTCAAAAGATTGAAATTAGAAATGAATGGGCATATTGTTAGAAAAAAGAATAAATTTATGAGGAAGAATTTAAAGGTTTTATGCAAAATTATAGACCAAGTTAGGAGAACAATACAAACCTGAGGGCACTTAATTTGTAACCTTTTTATAGAAAAAAAAAACATGAAAAAATGTTTGGGATAAGAAGTTTCTCAGAATACATGAGTACAGGGAAAATCTACGTGCTCGGCAGGCCAGTTGCCAAGGGCAGAACACACCGCTCAGGATCACCGTACTGGGTATAAAGCAGGTACCTTACAAAACTTGGGAGCAATTTGTGACAAAGCAGAGAACCTGGTACTATTTATTGAAGGAAAAAGTAAGATTCAGTCTCCCATGTATGAAATGCTTATGTACATTAAACTCTTCCATTTCAAAAGCAGGCTAGAAGCCAGAATTGTTAAAAGAATTGTTTAAAGGTCACCATTCTTGCTCCCTGCTGGACTGTAAAAAATCTATTTTAAGAGATCAACATTATTTACACTAAGTAAGTTTTGTCCACTTTCTGATCCTCTAGTAGAAAATATTTCTGCTCTGCTTCAGGACAGAAGGCCTGAGAAAGAGAAGGTATCACATAGTACATAAAGCAACTGCGAAAGGTAACCAATAGGTCAGCTGAGTTTTATGTGTCAGCTTTAAGTTCTGTGCTTAACTTCTATCACTTTTAATCTGTTAGTGGTCACTTGGTATTTTTAGGCACTGACTGCGCTCAGAGGCCTCCTGAAAAGCCTCAGGCCCATCGTTTATTTAAAGGGCACCAGGGAAGATTAAACAGGCTTGTCCACTACACACGAGAATGCTGGCCACTTCATTGCAAAGTTTGGTTCACCCTTTAGACTATTCCTTTCTGTTCATTTAAAAACCAGTTCTTGGGGCGCCTGGGTGGCTCAGTCGTTAAGCGTCTGCCTTCGGCTCAGGTCATGGTCCCAGGGTCTTGGGATCGAGCCCCGCGATCGAGCCCCGCATCGGGCTCCCTGCTCGGCGGGAAGCTTGCTTCTCCCTCTCCTGCTCTCCCTGCTTGTGTTCCCTCTCTCGTGCTGTCTATCTCTCTGTCAAAAAATAAATGAAATCTTTCAAAAAATAAAATAAAATAAAAACCAGTTCTTTTCGGTAGTGAATTTTAATCAGTTCTTTCTAATTACTTAAACTGTCATTTCTCCTGAGGGCTGCCTGAGCTTGATTTTGACAGTGGCTACTTCAGGACAATGGACTGGTTTCTGCAGGTGTGAAAAGCAGCAAGAAAAGGCTCATCACAACTGAGGGAAGAGGAGGCAGAGAGGAACACCAGGGGAATCCGTGGCCCATAGCACACATCTGCATTTGCTGCCCGCCACATATTCTTTTTTTTTTTTTTTTAAGATTTTATTTATTTATTCATGAGAGACAGAGAGAGAGACAGAGGCAGAGCGAGAAGCAGGCTCCCCGCGGAGCAGGGAGCCCGATGCGGGACTCGATCCCAGGACCCTGGGATCATGACCTGAGCCGAAGGCAGACGCTTAACCGACTGAGCCACCCAGGCGTCCCGCCCCGCCACATATTCTTCTTGCTCCTGGGAACAGTATCTCAAATTCTCTTCAGGAAATCGTCCCTCCCTCATTCTCAGCCATGTGGCTTGCCGGAGATCGACCCTACCCCCAGCTCCAGGATCACGTCCCCATCCCCATGACTGGTTCAGACAGTGTGGTCTAATCAGCCCAACGGAGATTTGTGCTCAATCTGCCAGAGCCCCTCTCCTCAGCACCACTAGGCAGTGTGTGGCTGGGCCTGCTGCCCCCACGAAGAGAGAGAGCTGAACTGGCCACATCTGGAGCCATCCCAGAAGACTTGCGGGGAATCCAGGTCATATTGTCCAAGTCTAGAGTGAAACAGCATCTGAACTAAGCTATTGTTGCATTGCTGGTTCCATGAACAAAATAATTACTTTTTTTAAAAAACTTGCACTTTATTTAATTAGGGCTGAGTTTTCTATTACTTGCACTGTGACTGATATAAGCCATTAGCAGCAACAGCATGGAGTTGGTGAGAACTCCCCTGTCCAGGGCGCCAAGGCAGTCCACTTCTCACAGAGGAGCGTACTGCAAGACTGTGATCAAAGTAGACCTTCCTCATAGGCAATCCCAGCAGGTGTTAACAGCAGTAATTGGGAAAAGGAGAGGAATTCAAGAGAGAAGTTTTGAGTGGTGACAGGTAGAATTAACAAACACGTCTCAATTCTCAGTGTTTCGAGCTACACTGGGCTGGGGGTTAAAAATCAATTGAGTGTGTTTTGACTACCTACTCTTAAAAAATGAAATAGGATGGATTAGAATGGAAAATAACAGAGTTCACTGAACTCAGTAAGGTAAGTACAGACTTGTGAAACTTTTTAGTTATGTGAGTTTGATGAATCATGATGGAAAATATATTTCTCATCAAGGGACATGAACAAAGGACCTGAAAGTCATTGTTCTGGGCTGTTTAATGACTCAAAGCCTCCTAGATCATGGCTTTTCTGTATTTTAATGTAAATAATCACTAGGGAGCTTAAAGATGGACCCCATTCCCTGAAATTCTAGAGTACTAAGAAGGTCCAGGGAGGGAGCCCAGAAATACGCCTTTTAAATAGGTGCCTGCCTTTTAAGAAACACTGCTATACTCCACAGCAGTGGTCCTTATCCAGAAAGCACAACGAGAATCCCCTGGAAAAATCTGAAATCACACATTCCAAGCCCTACCTTGCAGGATTCTGGTTGCAGGTCTAGGCAAGGAAGGCCCGAGTCTTTCTACTTTTGCTATAAGCATCCCAAGTTATTCATATTCTAGAACTTGAGAAGCTCTTTTCTAGGGCATGATCTTTAGGATACGCAATTTGTTCCAATCATTTCTTTAAAAACCAAATGACAGACAAACTGATGACCAGGTGGCTCCCCTGAGTCCGTGTCTCTGTGACTCGATTGCTCCTGGACAGTGACCACTTACATAACTGGGCACTTCACTCCTCACTTGAGAGCTTGCAAGTATCCACAGTGGAATCCACAGAATCAACCCCTCAGCAAAATGAGTCAAGACACCAGACGTGAAATTGGGATGACCAAAGTTCTAGATCTTCCAATTTTGCCACCAACAAGCTATGTGACTCAAGCAAGTCATTTCACCCCTCGTGGCTTAGATTTCCTGACTATAAAATAAGGCAGTTGGACTAGATGGTCTCTGTAGTCCCTCTTCTGCCATTATTCCATGATCACAGAAGGCTGGCAGATTCACTTTGTTTTTACAGCCCAAGAGATTAAAGCAATTAGAATACATGGAATGGAATTAGTATAACTGCCAAAGAGAAAAATGTCAGTGGTTGATACACTACCAAACAATTCACAAATGCTCAAAATTAATTGAATTAAGAACAAAAACATTAGAAAACTCATTAAAGAAGCTAAGATGGCAGAATTAGATTTGCAGGAAAAGAGACCAAAAGCCAAAGAGAAGACCCCAAGCTGGAGGACGAGCCCCTTGCGGAGGTAATTTCCGAGAACAATCAGAAGAAGTGCCAGATCCACATCCAGCAGCGGTGGTCAATTTCCCCCATTGTGTCTGAGTCGGAAGGCCGGGAAGTGAGCAGGAGCCGGAGCACCAATACCTGAGGAAGTGCCAGCAGCTGGAACTGAAGAGCCAGAGGGAACAACGGCAACTGGATCTGAAGGGCCAGGAGAGACTGGAGAGACTGGAGCGGCTGGAGCATTAGGAGAAATAATGGCAATTCATGCTAGAGGTGGCCCGATTCAAGGTCTGTGTTCTCTCGTGGACCACTGGGAAAATGGGAGACCACTTGGGCAAGTTCCCCAGAACGAACATTTTCTACGCATGTGAGCACAGAAAGAGCAAAGGAAGAGACATGGAGCGGACAGGAAACGAAGACAGGGCAGTCTGAGGCTCTGGTTTGGTGGACTTCATCCATGTGGACAAAGGCCAGGGAAATACGTGCTTCTACTTCAGGATGACTCTTCCCTACCTTGCCACGTATCCGCGCCCTGCTTAGAGAAGTGGCTCAGCTGGTTACTGACTGCTCACCCAACCCGTGAATCGAAAAAGGCTGTGTGCTGTAGCGAGTGAGCCTTCCCTAGAGAGGGACGCGAAGGAGCGTGCCACAGTCTCTGTTGTGGCAATTTACAGGAAGACGGGAAAAGGCTGCTCTGGGAAGGCATGGCCCCAAGAAAGCACTTTCCTGATAGGGTGGCAGGAGGTGAAGCCCACCACCACAGACAGGAGAAGCATGTCCTGAGGGAACAGGGGATTGCTAAGTTCCAGAGTCATTTGGAAAAAAAAGAAGAAGAAGGAAAACAGATGCTCGGGAGTCCAGAACACTATACAGCCTGCTTTTATAAGGCATGTCCCTTATTTAGACCCAGTAAATCTGATTTAAATGGTTCAAACCATGAAGTAAGTAAGTTTAAAAAAACCCAGTTGGATGATGCGATAAACTTTCATTTGTATTAAATAAAGTCACATCCAATGTAGGTCCATTAGATTTGGTCTGGTCTAAAAAACAAAGTTTTAAGAGTGAAGAGAAATGCGGTTACCTCAATGCCCACAGACCAGGGCCAGTTTGGTGACGTAGTTACAGTCCAGAGGAGGAGATGATTTTGAGAATATTTAGAAATTTATATCATTTTTGGTTAGTCAGAACAACAAAAGGGAAAAGTACCTAAGAAAAAAATTTAAAAATAACTAGAAATAATCGGAATTATTTTCAATGGACTAGAAGCAAAGGCAAATAATACATCCCCTCTGGGAGGGCTGATTGTGAGCAGCTACAGGGCTGGCAGGGAGGTGAAAGCGAGGCCCCAGGTTCCGGAGCACACCCTAAGCAAGGACTGCTGACAGTTACACAAAGTGTTATCAGGTTGCTTCCTCCACAAGAGATAGAGTAATAGTCAACCAGATTGCACTGCTATGTGTTATCACTTGCCAAAAGTTAAGCTATTAATTAAGCTGGGTAAGAGGTCACTTGCAAAGGAGAAGAGGCTATAATTGATGACTGTCCCTCACCTGATGACATTTTCAGAAATCACATGGGGCCAAAGGAAAAATGGAGAGTTAGGGAGGGGGGTGATTTAAAACATATATATGCCCCAGTGTGGGGGCCGAAAACTATTTCAGCTCTTAGGTGTATAAATGCCAGAACGCCAATGATTCACATGAGTGTGTGTGACCCAGGTAAGCTCTGCATTTCTCCTAAGAACACTTGTCATGTATAAATCAATCATTCCATCTGGCATTCCTGGATTAAAAAAGACTATCAGCCCATTCAGAACAGTGGCCATGGCTAACACTACTGAAGCCTTCTAATCTGCTAGGCACTCCAAGTATTCTACATGTATTAACTCACTCATTTTTACCTCATGCCTAAGAGGTCCACACTTTTAATTTCTCCAATTTAACTGTTGAGGGAACAGGCACAGAATGGTAGTAAGTGGAAAAGCCATGATTTGAACCCAGAGTCTGAATCCAGCATGAAACCCCTACAACACAGGTAAGCCAGGATGAATTCAAAGTCTTAAACGGAATATAAAGAAACACTGAAGATCAGAAACCTTAAAGTTGAAATCAAAATCAGTTTCTTTTTAAATTGGCCAGAGTTGAAGAATTCATTAATTGCAAACTACACAGAATTTTTTTACCCCGGATTGAAGGAAATGTAAGACATTCAAAGAATCTTGTAATAAAGGACTTGAAATAAGGAGAAATTAAGTATATCTGGATCAAGCTGAATATTCTAGATCTTACAAAAGTAAAAAAAAAAACAAAACCCTGCTCCCTTCCAAAGCAAAACAATAAAAACAAAACCACACTTTTGTTGTTTAAAGACAAGTGTGCTTCCAAGTTTTAGGTAGCTTGTCATTTATGGTTTTCTTTCGTGCTGATACTCTGAAATATAATCCAGTCCCAGAAAAGGTTAAAAAAATTGAGCTCAAGGTTCCTTCAGATCTTGATAAATTATTACACAGGCTTAGTCACTGGCTCAGGGTTTAACCAGTACATAAAAAGTAAAAAAGGCGAAGAGGATGATCAATGTTTACAACTTCAATACTCTGCGTAAACAATTATATGTCATAGGGAACTATATTTTTTTAAAGATTTTATTTATTTATTCGAGGGGGGGGGGGAGAGAGAGAGAGAGAGAAGAGGAGCAGAGACAGAGAGGGACAAGCAGACTGTGCTGAGTACGATCCTGAGATCATGACCTGAGCCGAAATCAAGAGTCGGACGCTCAACCAAATGAGCCATCCAGGCACCCCTATTTTTATTTTTATTTTTTTAATATTTTATTTGAACTAATCTCTACACTCAAGTGGGGCTCGAACTTACAACCCCAAGATCAAGAGTCACCGACTGAGCCAGCGAGGAGCCCCACAGGAAACCTTAAATCCAACATCTTAGAAAAAAATGTTTGCCATACCATTTAAATAAAGAAAAATGGATCGAAGACAAATGATTTTTGTTGGTGGTTTTCTTACATACACTAGAGGTCTTAAATCAGTGACTCTTGCCTCCCTGGATATTAGTCTTTAATATGAATAATATTTTTATAGTAAAGCATGAATTGTGCTCTATAGAAAGCACACCCATCAACTGTAACAGAGAGTGACAAAACCTGTCCAAGAAGGAGGGCAACAGTTGGGCCACTGTCGTTAGGCCAGAATGTTCTACTGGTTGTGTCAGTGAAACGTGCACATGAAGATCTTAAACATCACGGAATCAAGCCTTTCCCTCCCACTTCAGTGCTTTTGGCCTTGGTTGTGCCATTGTAGTTGTGCTCGGTTTCCTCTGTGGTGTATTTGTAAACCTCAACCTTTCTCTCACTCAATACTTAGGAGACCGCAAGGTGTGTAGACCTTAACTAATAATAAAAGTTGGTTTTAGAAGGAAAAGGCTTAGAAAAATGGCAGCAGTTGGGGGTACAGGGAAGTCCGTGGAGGGGCGCCTGGGTGGCTCAGTCGGTTAAGCATCTGCCTTTCGGCTCAGGTCACGATCCTGGGATCAAGTCCCGCGTCGGGCTGCTTGCTCAGTGGGGAGCCTGCATCTCCCCCTGCTTGTGTCCTCTCTCTCGACAAATAAATAAATAAATAAATAAATAAATAAATAAATAAATAAAATCTTAAAAAAAAAAAAGAATACTGATGAAGGGAACACTAAGAGGGGGAGAGAAAAGCACCACCACGGGGGTAAGGATGAGTGAAGCCAGGCGAGAGAAGCCAAACAACCCAGGGCCACAGAGTTCTTGCAATCCAGTCGGGAGGCCCATCTGAGTCAATGGCTACATCAGGGCCCAGTGACAGCAAAGTGGTGATGTCAAGTGACACTGCTCTATTTTAGGTACCACACCAATGTTTACCTCACTCACCATACAACACATACATTCTCAAACTATATGAAACAGGCCATCTGCATTTGCAACGACGTGGATGGAACTGGAGGGTATTATGTTGAGCGAAATAAGTCAAACAGAGAAAGACATGTATCATATGACCTCACTGATATGAGGAATTCTTAATCGCAGGAAACAAACTGAGGGTGGCTGGAGTGGGGGGTGGGGTGGGAGGGATGGGGTGACTGGGTGATAGACACTGGGGAGGGTATGTGCTATGGTGAGCGCTGTGAATTGTGCAAGACTGTTGAATCTCAGACCTGTACCTCTGAAACAAATAATGCAATCAATATATGTTAAGAAAAAAAAGAAGAAGAAGAAGGTAGCAGGAGGGGAAGAATGAAGGGGGGGAAATCGGAGGGGTAGACGAACCATGAAAGACGATGGACTCTGAAAAACAAACAGGGTTCTAGAGGGGAGGGGGGTGGGAGGATGGGTTAGCCCGGTGGTGGGTATTGAGGAGGGCACATTCTGCATGGAGCACTGGGTGTTATGCACAAACAATGAATCATGGAACACTACAACTAAAACTTATGATGTAATGTATGGGGATTAACATAAGAATAAAAAAAAAAAAAAGAAACAGGCCATCTGTGCCTCAGTGGACCGATTTAAACTTTTTTTCTGTGCTTGTAACTGTATGTGTTACAAAAGACATCAGTAAACACACACACCTTTATTGCAAGCAAGAAAAAAATTGCCTTTCTCAGTCTTCAACTTCTACATCAAATGGATTTCAGGTCCACTAACAAGACGGGTACTGGGGGTGAGTAAGCTGATTACTTATTAAGGACCCCTGGGCCATAAACCAGCAGGCCACATAAAAAAGCAATTTTTAAAAAAGAGAAGTGTAGACTGCTTC
Source organism: Neomonachus schauinslandi (assembly GCF_002201575.2). NCBI lineage: Eukaryota > Metazoa > Chordata > Mammalia > Carnivora > Phocidae > Neomonachus > Neomonachus schauinslandi. Next base: position 100,677,315 of record NC_058419.1, read on the forward strand.
TCTCATTGGCTTGTCTATAACAAACGCTGCTAATTAGTTACATAATTGAGTAAGTAAAGAGAGAGATGAAGAGGACAGGCCTACAGTGATAGATTTATAAGAGAAAGAGACAAAGAGGAGAGAGAGAGAATCAAACCCACAGACTGATGGGTTTGATTTATTCTTTGACATAAACAAAGAAGCTCAAAGACAAAGGTAAGTGAAAATCTAATTCTATTTCCACCAGTCCTACCCTGTGTTAAGAGAAAGCTGCTGAAGGTTTAATATTATGTTGATAGTCTCAATTGCGACTTGCATGGAGATATGACACCTGAGCCTTTTCCTGGGTGACATAAAATTGGAGGCAGAATCTATCCTTGTCATGACCAAGTGGCTTCCCTTTTCAGCTAATTAGTCCTTCTCTCTACTACTTTTCTATTCGCCTTCCTCCTTCTCACTTCCAGATTCCTCTCCTTAGCCTTCTGAGTCACAAAGACAAGCACGGTGCCTGCCTGGTTCGTCACTAGCTGCCCAGGGCTCATCACAGAACCTGTACCCAGACGGGCACTTGAACTTTTGTTGAATAACTTACATTCATTCCTACAGTGAAGTCATCTATAATAAACTGAGAGACTCACCTCTCTGGTGCCGACTTTAAGTCTCCATCTTACATTTGAACAATCTCTTTATACAAGAGCCACAAGCCTAATTGCCCAGAAATGAGCTTTGATTACAAGTCCAATACTCACCTTGTTCGAAGCAGCAGGCTGACACCCCTTAAATCTTAATTTCCTTCTGTTCTCGGAGGCTAAAAATCTTGCAGCCCTGTTTCCGCCCCTCCCACCCCCATTTATCTTTATGTCCTATCTGATTTACAAACATACAGGTTGTGACTTTCCTCTGAAAGGTCTCTCTGGTTTGCCTTCTCTCCACTGTCTTGGCACTAATCCCACCCATTGATTAGTAGTCTCAACACCTTTGCCAGATTTTACTGCAGAGAAATGAATCTCGTCCTTTTTAATATACTTACTTACATATTTGGATTTAAATGCCTTCTATTTGTCCTTCCTTCCTGTTTCACATTCCTTTTTCTTTCCTTTCTTGACTTTTTTTTTTTAAATCATTCAATATTCCCCCTTTATAAGCTTGTTAATTATACATTATTTTACTCTCATTGCTTGGAGATTATTACAACATGCATCCTTGACAATACAAGGACCTCAAAACAGTTTAGACTCATCTACTCTAAATTCGTTTCATGTACAACTGCTGTTGTGTATTTTAATTCTTAATAAATTTTGAACATCGTAAGATGTTGTTTTATGCCATCAAAATTCAGTTTTTGTCTGTCTTTGCCTTTATATTTCACCTTAATTACTTAAGAATATTTTCACGGGTATAGAATCCTAGATGGAAGTTACATTCATTTAGCACTTTAGAGATTTCATTCTATTGTATTCTGACTTACTTTGTTTCCATTGAAAAATCAACTGAAAGTCAGTGTGGCTCTCTTGAAGGTCATATCCTCCGGCTATGTAAAAATTTTTCTTTTTATCTTCGGGTCTCCACATGTGTTTACATATGGCTTTTTGTGTATTTATCTCGCCTGGGAATCACAGTGCTTCTTGAATCTGTGATATCTTTCATCAGTTTTGAAAAACCGTATCATTTCTCTTTTCTTTTCTCCTGGGGCTCCAATTATAAATATGTTAGACCTCCTCACGTTACCCCATCTTTCTCCCAGATTCTTTTCTGTTTTCTAAACCTTTGTCTCTCTGTGCTCCAGTCTGGTATTTACTTCTGATCTCTCTTCCAGTTCACTAATTCATTTTCAGCTGTGTCTAATCTGATGTAAAACTCAACTGAGTTTTTAATACAGTTCCAGAATTTCTATTTTTAAATTCCCAACTCTTGGCTAAGGTGACCAAACTTGTCAAGGCATTCCTTGAACATGTTGATCATGATTACTTTAAAGTCTGATAACTCTAATATCAGGATTTCCTATGGGTTGGTTTCTAAGGTTATTTGTTTCTGTTGGTTTTTAGTCATGTCTTGTTTTGTATGCTTGATTATTTTTTTATAGAAAACTAGAAATCGTATATGAAGAACTCTAGAGATAATTTTCCTCCAGAAAGGGTTCATTTTTATTTCTGAAAGAAAGTCAGGCTAGGAGCATTAGCAATCTTAGATCACCATAATCCACTCAGTGCTTTAAATTACTTGAATCTGGGCTTTAACTCCTGTGATGGGTAGTGTAGTCTCAGTTTACCTCACTTCTAGGGTTGGCCCTACACAGTCGCAATCAAAAGTCTAGGATTTTGCCCATATTAATCTCTACCCCTGGCAGCCTGACTACCTTTTGCCTCCCTATTTCCATGAACCTATGAAAATGCTGCTTAGCCTCAGATACTCCTCATAGAATCTACGAGTATTTCTAGGGAATAAGCAGCACCGAATGCCAGGCTTACTTCTCTGGGCTTTCCTTCTCTCCTGGATCTTGGTCCCATAATTCTTCACTGCCTTGGTAGCCTTCTAGTCCCTCAGACAGTTTTATTTTGTTTTGTAATTTTTGAGCTGTTCCTGGTAGACAGGTGCATTTGAAACAATCCATTCCACCATATGGGAAAGTAAACTCTCCTTTATTACTCACTTTGTCCCATGTTACCCAGTGTACAGCTTTCAGCGCTCTCTATATCCGCACCAACCCCTTTTTATCCAAATAAGAACATAGGCTTTGGGGTTGGAGAGGTTTATGTTCAAACTGTGGCTTTACCTCTACTTACAGCTCTATGGCGTTGGACAAGTTATGTAGCTGTTCCCCCCATAATTCATTTGTAAGATAAGGCAAGTAAAACCTGCTTCAGGCTCATTGAGATTAAATAATATGAGCAACGTGTTTAGCACAATCCATAGCACACAGTAATGTTAGCCCTTATTGAGCATTATTATCACTGCTAGTTCTATTAAAACTAATAAATAAGTCACCCTATCTGCGAATCTGATCAGTCTCTTCACTCTTTGGTGAAATATGTGTAGACATTTTCACCTTCATAGCTTGTTCACACTAGCCTTCATTTTTCCCTTTTCCTAATGTAATCCAATACATTCTTCAAGCCCTAAGATGGAGTTCAAGCTCCCCCAAAGGTATGCCCAAAATTCAAAATCCATACTAACATGTACTTGCTCTAATTCCTATTCATTTTAGCAGCATAGTTTATCAACGATTCCCTAATTCTGTGTTAGTCTCTTACCAAAAGTAGATTACAAAGTGTTTATAAAACTGGCCAATAATTCATATCCTCCATAACACACTCAGTATAGCACCAAACACATAAGAGCTTCTCAAGACATGTGCATGGTTCAGTATTGAAAAAAGTTCTTCATATCCCATAGATGCAGTAGAAATTAATACTGGAAAGCACATAGGATGGGGCACAGAGGGACAAAGGTAGAAGAAAAGGAAATGAGTATATAAGCACATCAGAAAAGAAAGTATTTCTGGTAAAAGATTAACTTAAATCTTCTACTTTAAGTATAACTTCAACTAACCTAGTTGCATTATTTTAAAATGACAACTCAAAGTCCAAAGTTGCATTTTTACAATTCAAAGGTTAGAGTTTAAAAGGAACTTTTTGGTTCCTTTGAGAAGGTCCTTCCTTTTCCCTAAGGGGGAAAAAAAAGTAAAACCCTAACTAGTTCAAGAAGTTGGCAAATGGTGATCCATGAAAGAATACCCCCTAGGTATCAGTCATTAAAATTGTAATATCCTGCATTACTTGTATTCAAAATGATTTGCTCATGAAAATGAGAACAAAATAAATATTTAAAACACGTACTTTTGTGTAACAGGACCTATGGTTGCAATTCTTTGACATTTTTTGAGTCTTTAATTTTTTTATCACAAGTACAAAAGACATACTAAATGGTCTCTGATAACACAGTAACTTTAACTACCTTAATTTTTTATAAAGATTATTTCCAAAGGTTTCATGCTACTCTTACAAGGCACCGTTTTAGTATATTTTCTGCTTGAATATCACTTTCTTCCAATCAATACTAAAGCAACTATACTACTAAAATAACTATCAAGTAAAAATAGCTCACTCTAGAAATCATCCCATCTCTGACAATTTCTGCCTCCATTCCCCATCTCACAACCTGGTATTTTATTGACAAAAACTTGTGTTTTGCCATTTGTGAATAGAACAATGCATTTTAGTGACTGTATATTTACAACAAAATTTTCCTTTTAGCAACTGACAGTGTCATTTAGTGCCCAAATATCATGTGTGAAGAGTATGCTACATTATACTCATGGTCATTTACATTTAAGTAAGATGTGATACCTAATGTTGGTATATTTGAGATTTTGAGTTTTTGAACCCCTGCTGAAATAGCCAAATGTGTAGCAGAAGGAGCTAAAATGTTGAGACTTTATTTTCATAACCTCAGATGAGTCAATTCAAATTACTAGATGGGAAGAACAACTACCCAGGTACTTTATAGAGAGATGACTGTGCACACGAGTAATTTTGATTTTTGAGGGGAGGAGGCGAGATCTCTTTTAGGTGTCAGAAACAGCAGGGACTATGAAACAACTGTGGCAACACTGAACCATTTGTATAATACAAATAATCAGGAAAAGGAGAAAGCAAGGGAAAGACTTAATTCAAGATGTGAATAAATACATGAGGATGGTAAATACAGAACAACTAATTTCTTAGAGGACTATTCTGCCCATCCCATCTGAGTATAGGAAACACGACTACATGCTTTCTCAGCCAGACATTTCAGGGTGACAATGTTTGCAAGTGGAGAAAGGCCTTGCATTTGACATACACAAACAACAGCTTACCCACAGCATTGTAGAGAGGCTCTCCAGTTAACTTGTCCCAGACTACAGTGGTTTCCCTCTGGTTACTGACACCAATAGCTTGAAAGAGAAGATTAAACAGAAGGGAATACAAGTCAAACAAGTAGAAAACTACTTCAGGAGAATAATTCTCATGGGTTTTTTTTGTTGTTTTTTACAGGCATAACTAAACATAACAATTCGAAAAAACATCTGGCACTTTTATAGTGGTATTGAATATACTGTCTGTGAGTGGCTCCAGGAAAAGTAAATACCCACTGTCAAAATACCCACTGTCGAGTGCTTCTTTTTATTTCTGCAAGACTGCTTCCCACTTCACTATGAGCACACGGACAACATGGATTCAGATCAATATCTCCCAAATGAAAGGCTCCCAGGTTACCTTATAAAAAAGGGAATGCACTAATTCCAAATTTACAATACCCAATTTATAATTCTTTGGAGACCAATAATCACCTCATCCATTTATTTACGAATTGCTATAGGCAATTTCCGTCTGGGGGCACACACGCGCGCCTGCATTTTAAGAAAACAGCTACAGATAAAATCCTTCACGCTGGGCAACCTCCTACTGCGGTTCTTTAGAAATTGTTTTGTTTCGGGCGCCTGGGTGGCTCAGTTGGTTAAGCGACTGCCTTGGGCTCAGGTCATGATCCTGGAGTCACAGGATCGAGTCCTGCATCGGGCTCCCTGCTCGGCAGGGAGTCTGCTTCTCCCTCTGACCCTCCTCCCTCTCATGCTCTCTGTCTCTCATTCTCTCTCTCTCAAATAAATAAATAAAATCTTAAAAAAAAATTGTTTTGTTTCCATATTGGAATATGTTCTAAGACATATGAATTTGAATAAGGCATAAATACAATATGTGATAGCATTTACATTATACTGACCTTCACACGACTCAAATGCTGTAGTTACAGTTATTTTAGGTAAAAATACTAATCCATTCCATTTTATTCAACAGCTTGATTCAGCCAAATCAGAGGTTCTCAGACTTGGCTGTACATTCGAATCAACTGGAGAGCTTTTAAAAAAAAGTATCCGTGCCCAGGCCATGACCCAAACATTCCAATTTAACAGACAGGGGTAGGATCTGAACGTTAGTATTTTTCTTTCAAACTCCCCAAGTGATTCTACCGTGCAGCCTGGGTCGAGCACACTGGCCTGCCTGAAGGATAGAACTCTCTTCTCTCAGAATGTAAGGTGAGGACCGACTTTAAAGGCTATATAATCAATAACAGGTCTTCCACTTAATTTCCCCCAAAACCATTCATCACGTGACCATTCAGACAGCGCTTCTAGTGACAAAATAGTCACTACCTCTCTTGAGGCAGACCAATCTTTATTCACAACTTTGTTATTTAAAAAAAAATCCTCTTCCTTGTAGCTTTCACCTATAGATCTTAGCTGTAGTCTTTGGAGATACATGGAAGAAGGTTAATACTTCTACATGCGAGCCTTTCACAAACTTGAGGCAGCTACATTGTCCCCCGGGTCTTCTCTTTCCCTGTGTAAGCTAAACAGTCCAGTTTCCTTCCACTACTCCCATCATATGGCATGGTTTATTTATTTTTATTTTAAGTAATCCCTATGCCCAGCATGGGGCTCAAGTTCACAACCCCAAGATCAAGAGTCAGATGCTCTCCCGACTGAGCCAGCCAGGCACCCTTCCATGTGGCATGATTTAAAATCCCTTCACCACCCCTCCTAGGAATACGCAACTTTGTCCATACTGTTCAAATTGTACACCCAGAATAAAACACAATAGGAATGTTCTGACCAGCACAGAGCTGATGGGGACCAAAAGTTCCCTTGTTCTAAATAATCTTCTTTTTAAAGCTCAAAACAACAGTTTATCTTTAAAACAATATATTAAAATCTAAATAAAAAACATAATTACTTAGATTTTACTTTAAGGAGATTTTATGTGTAATAGAGAACAATGAAAACTGGCCTATGGAAAATGAGCAATATGTATTTTTTCTGAGGTCGATAATTGACATTAGTTTCAGGTATATAACATGATTGGGTAGGTGTATATACTGTAAAGAGATCATAGCAAATCTAGTATTCTCCTGTCACCGTACAAAGTTACACACTATGCAATACAATATTGTTGACTATAGTCACCATGCTGTACAGTATATCCCCATGACTTATCTATTTTATGACTGGAGCTTGTGCCTCATCCCCTTTCTCCCATTTTGCCCCCCTCCCACCCGCAAACACGGCTCTGTTCTCTGCATCTATGAGTTTTGTTTGTGTTGTTTTTTAAAATTCCACATAAAAGTAAAGTCCTACAGTGTTTGTCTTCCTCTGTCTGACATTGCACTTAGCATATGCTTAAGGCCCATCCATGTTGTCACAAATGACAAGATTTCATTTTTTAATGGCTGAATAATATTCCATTGTATATTCCACTCGGATATCCATCAATGGACACTTTGGTCGCTCCTATCTTGGCTATTGTGAATAACTGCAATGAACATAGGGGTGTATCTATCTTTTCGAATTAGTGTTTTCATTTTCTCTGGATAAATACCCAAACGTGGACTTGCTGGATCATGTGGTAGTTGTGTTTCTCCTTTCCTAAGGAACCTGCATACTGTTTTCCCCAGTGGCTGCACCAGTTTGCATTCCCACTGACAGTGCACGAGGGTTCCCCTTTCCTCCACATCCTTGCCAACAGTTGTCACGGTCTTTTTGAGAATAGCCATTCTGACAGGTGTGCTGGGATATTTCATTGTGGTTTGGATTTGTATTTCCCTGATAATGCGTGATGATGAGCATCTTTTCATATGCCTGTTGGCCATCTGTAGGACTTCTCTGGAAAAATGACATTTGGGTCCTGTGATCATTTTTTAATCAGACTGTTTGCTACTGAGTTGTAGGAGTTCTTTTAATTTTGGATATTAACCCCTTATCAAATGTAGGATTTACAAATACATTTTCCCATTTAGTAGGCTGCCTATTTTGTTGATGGTTTCCTGTACTGTGCAGAGGCTTTTTAGTTTAGTTTTTGATTACTGATTCAAACTTTTTGCTAATGTTCGGCCTATTCAGATTTTCTATTTCTTCATGATTCAGTCTGGGAAGATTGTAGGTTTCCAGGAATGTATCAGTTTCATCTAGGTTGTCCAACTTACTGACCTAGAATTGTTCATAGCGTTCTCTTACGATGCTTTGTATTTCTTTGGTATCAGTTGTAACTTCCTCCCTTTCATTTCTTATTTATTTGAGCCCTTTTTTTTCTTAGGGAGTCTAACAGTTTATCTAAATAACCTTTATCAAATGCAAATTTACTTACTAGAACACCTTTTCTAAAGGTATAAAGATGACTGATGGTCTACTTCAAGAAACTTAGGAGACACAGGGTAAAAGGAAGAGATTTGGGGGCATTTCCTTAAAAACAGAAGACACTAATGTTTGTAGGAATAAAGATGCAAGACCAAGGAGAATGTGCAGAGGGGGCAGGGGAGCTGGAAATCAATGGGACATGGTCTTGATTCTTGTAGTGACAAGAGGGGATGAGATTAATGCACAGGTGGAGGGAGGAGCCTCCAGAAGGACAGAAGGCTATTGCTTTCCTTGTGATGTGGGGAAGTGGGTAAGAGTTCTAGTATTAAGTACAGGAACAGGAAATGAGGAATTAAGCCCTCAGAGCCTCAACGTTCTCTGTGAAGTAGCACACAAGGTTATCTGCTCAAATGGGCTCAAGCAAAATAGGATCATGAGTTTGGGGCACTATTCAATTAGAGCTCAGGCTCTGAAGCCAGACTGTTAGGGTTCAAATTCGAATTCCTGTTTCCTAGCAGCATGATCCTGGATCTCAATCTGTTTTATATTCTGTAAAATGGAGGTAATAGTTCCCACCTAACAGGGTTACAATGAGGAATCCCTGAGTTAATGCATACTACGACAGTGCCCGGCACATAGTAACTGCTTAATAAATGTTCCTTTCTGCTTCCATTCATTGTCATCAATATTATTATTTCCAAGTAATTAATTTATTTTAGAGAGAGAGAAAACACAAGCAGGAGGGGCAGAGAGAGAGAGAGAGAGAGAGACTCTAGAGCAGACTCCACACTGAGTGCGGAGCCCAACTCAGGGTCAATCCCACGACCATGAGATCATGACCTGAGCCGGAACTAAGAGTCGGTCACTTAACCGACTGCACCACCCAGGTGCCCCTCATTGTCATCAATATTATTGAGGACAGAGTGGACTAATAGTTGCAGAGAATGGGACTGAGCTAAGCAGGACACATAAAGGAATTGCCCAGCAGTACTGGGCGCACAACAGAGGCCAGAGAACTCAGTGGGACCTCAGCAATGGACTGCTAAATTGGAATACCATTAACATGATAGTTTTAGGACAACTTCACACTGGGGGATCACAATGAATTCATGGTCCAGTAAAATCTCCTATTCTTCCCCACTACATTAATTTTCCATAAACAGACCGGCTGCTCGTTTAGCTACAGTCTCGGAGTCACTCTCCTCTGCCCTTTGGACTCCCTTCTTTATTGGCTCATTTTAACTTCTATTCAGAGTATAATCTAGGGCTATTTTCTAGCTGACTCATTGGTCACAGGTTCCTCCCTGACCACTCCTTCTTTCCCTTCTATCTTAATTTGATTCCTTTGTGCCAAGTAAATTGATTTTCTTGCAGACAAAGTCCAGCGAGAGAGTTTCTCCGGGTTCTCCTGCAGCCATAAACGTATCTCCATTACTGGTTTCTCCTCAGGCCTTATGCGGTACCTCTGAACTTTTTCAGTGTTCCAACTTCTTGTCATTTTTACCTTAAAATCCTCTGTATTTTTTAAAGATTTTCTTTTTTTTTTTTCAATGTGGAGCTTGAACTCACGGCCCTGAGATCATGAGTCACATGCTCTACCTACTGAGCCAGCCAGGTACCCCCGTGTTTTGTTTTTAAAGAAAACTTTTCTAGGGCACCTGGGTGGCTCAGTCAGTTGAGCATCCGATTTTGGCTCAGGTCATGATCTCAGGGTTGTGAGATCGAGCCCCATGTTGGGCTCCCTGCTCAGCGGGGAGTCGGCTTCTCTCCCTCTCCCTCTGCTCCTCCCCCGCTCGTGCTTAAAAAAAAAAACAAAAACAAAATTTTACTAAATTCTACCTCTGAAACTAGTAATACAATATATGCTAAGTTGAATTTAAATAAAAGATAAAAACAAAACAAAAACAAAACTTTTCTGACTGCTGATTCCAGCACACATGCTTCTCTTAATAGTGCCTAATTTTCATTCCCTCTTTCTCAGAATTACACATTGAGGTTCTGTAATTCTTCACCCTGGGTTTATCTCCCATTTAGGAGCATATGAGAGTTACATGCATAAAGTATATATGATTTCCTGGCCCCACAGTCTTTTAGTTACAGATACTATCATCACTGACATATATAAAACCCAATTTAGTACACTGTATCTAGGAGGTTCATGCTTCACCTGTACACTCCTTCTCAAGAGGTATTTTTCTCAGCAATGAGCACTTCCAGTAAAATTAACTAGTTAAATGCTAACTTCAAAATCTCTGGTTCAATTTTGCTTAACATGGCCTGCGAAAAGTTATAATGACAGTTAAGAAAATATACTCAGAAAAAGCCTTTGGAAATACTGCAGGGTGTTATAACTGTTGTTGGTAGAATTATGGACAGTAGGTATCCTTATTTAAAAATAAAATCAGGAGCACCTGGCTGGCTCAGTAAGTAGAGCGTGCAACTCTTTGATCTTGGGGTCATGAGTTCAAGCCCCATGTTGGGCCTAGAGCCACTTAAAAAATTAAAATTGTAGCTTATAGTTGGAACACGTTTTTAGGGAAAAAAAAAAAAACCCAACCCTAAAATCACCCAAAGCGAAATAATAAGAGCCCCGTGGGGAGACTCTGGGGCTATTAAAAATGCCACGTGGAAAGAGGTCTAAAGCTTTGTAAGAAAAACAGTCTCTGGAAAATGTGTGCTTGAGGCATCTTATAACAATTGGAAATGAGATGCACCACAGCTGGGAAGCTATTTTGGAGAACAAGGTGTCTTTCTGAGACCCCCTGAGAGTAGATAGAAGACAGAAATATGTGTGGATATGTTTGGCAGGGCGAGGTAGTGGATGTGGGGGGTTTCCCTTTTCTCTAACAGTGTGGTAACTACTTTTGATACAAGAGAATTTAATCACTGAAAATTTTATGCTCTTGGGTTTTTTAAATTTATTTTTTAAAGTAATCTCCATACTCAACCTGAGGCTCGAACTCACGACCCCAAGATTAAGAGTTGCATGCTCTACCAACTAAGCCAGCTAGGCGCACCTATGTTCTCAGGATTATAGCGGTGTATGTTATGTTTTGCTTCTATCACATGAGGATGAATAAGAGTATCCGGTACTTTAATTCTTTATATACTCTGTAGCTCCTTCAGCCCAGTCACAGGCAAACACAGCTTCCCAACTCTTTCTTTTTTTAAGATTTTATTTATTTATTTGACAGAGAGATAGCGAGAGAGGGAACACAAGCAGGGGGAGAGGGAGAAGCAGGCCTCCCACTGAGCAGGGAGCCCGGTGCGGGGCTCGATCCCAAGACCCTGGGATCATGACCTGAGCCGAAGGCAGACGCTTAACGACTGAGCCACCCAGGCGCCCCAAGCTTCCCAACTCTTTAAGGAAAGAAGCAGCCTATTTACTTGTCTTGGACTCCTGTGTGCGGTTGAGCTGGAGAGTGAACTTTAGTTTTGGTGACACTGTTCATCCAGACCTGAAATCCACAAAGCTTCTGGTGCAGGACAACTAATACCAATCAAACTAGAATTTGCAAAAGAAATACAACCAGCTAGGGGCACCTGGCTGGCTCAGTCAGGGAACCATGCGACTCTTGATCTCAGGGTTGTGAGTTGGAGCCCCATGCTGGGTGCAGAGAGGTGTAGAGATTGCTTAAAAATAAAAATAAAATCTTTAAAAAAAATAAATAAATAAGGGACACCTGGGTGGCTCAGTCAAGCGTCTGCCTTTGGCTCAGGTCATGATCCCAGGGTCCTGGGATGGAGTCCCGCATCGGGCTCCCTGCTCAGCGGGAAGCCTGCTTCTCCCTCTCCCTGCTGCTCCCCCTGCTTGTGCACGTTCTCTCTCTGACAAATAAAATCTTTAAAAATAAATAAATAAATAAATAAAATCTTAAAAAAATACAACCAGCTATGATAAACTCTTAATGATTTTTTTAAAAGATTTTATTTATTTACTTGGGGGGGGGAGAGAGAGAGAGAGAGAGAGAGTGCGCGCACACAAGCAAGGAGAGGCAGAGGGAGAAGCAGCCTCCTGGCTGATCAGGGAGCCCGAAGCGGGGCTCATCATGACCTGAGCCGAAGGCACACGCTTAACCGACTGAGTCACCCAGGTGCCCCTAAACTCTTAATGATTAACAGATAAGACTATAAATAAATTGCTCTTCAGCTGGAAAATCTGATTTATTTGCTACACGGGAAGTAAAAAGTGAGGTGGTTTGAAAAACCAAAAGTGAAGTGGTTTGTGAAGTTACCAGTGTGGCTCAGGAAAATGAACACTGGCCCAGAAGACAGGGAGCTGTGCTTTAATGTTATCCAAAAACAGACAGCTACCTGACCTCCAATAAGTCCTTTTCCCTCATCTGCAGCTAGGTTTAGGCTGCAAAAGCTGTGAGAACAATTAAAGGACACAACCAACCACCACTTTGATGCACGACTCATCTAAAACTTGATGAATGCAGCTCTAAAAGAAGTCTGAAGCACTTCCACATAGATGTAGGGACAAACAAGGGTAGGATATTCCATTCATTTGTCATTGCATTATCACGTGTCTCCCTCACTTGGCTGTTAGCTGCACAACCCTATTTGTGCTCCATTGTTTCCCCAGCATATCCAGCACGTGAAGTCTGCTGAATGAAAGGTTTTGATAACATTCAGTCTTTTTTTTTTTTTTTGAAGATGTATCCATTTATTTGAGAGAGAGAGAGAGCACAAGCAGGAGCGGCAGAGGGAGAGAGAATCCGAAGCAGATTCCCTGCTGAGCACGGAGCCTGAAGCAGGGCTCGATCCCACGACCCGAGCTGAAACCAAGAGTCCTATGCTTAAACAACTGTGACCCAGGTGCCCCTGGTCCAGTCTTTTTTAAGTAAGTTTTATTTATACAAATAGAGGAAAGTCTGAAAACAAGTTCAAAGGTTCTCCTCAGCATCTCCACCAAAATAAATAATCAAAGTTTCAACTCAGGAGTGTTGGTAAATCTCAGAGCCAATTATGATGTGAATCAAGGCACCATCACCACCAACTGATGGCTGCCCTTATGTAGAGTCAAACTAGCTAAGGGGGCGCCTGGGTGGCTCAGTGGGTGGAGTCTGCTTGAGATTCTCCCTCTCCCTCTGCCCCTCTCCCTGCTCATGCTCTCGCTCTCAAATAAATAAATCTTTAAAAACAATAAAACTACTTGTAATTAATAGAGATCTGTAATAATCTAACACTCTCAATTATTTTGGGGGAGATTCTCTTAGTGAAACACCTTGATTCCAACCGCCCTCCCCCAGCTGTTCCCCAGTCTATCTGGGAGCTCCAGCAAAAACCCCAAGCATCATCTTTGACCCATCACTTCCCCTGACAGCACTACTCTATTACCCTGACTTCCAATCTATCAACTTCTGCCCCCTCTCCTCACCTCCCCCGCTACCACTGTCAGTCAAGTCACCATCCTCTTTCTCAGGACTTCCACGGCAGCCTCTACACTGGTCTCCCTGTGTCCACACTCAGACCTTCACGACTTCACCACACCGCAGTGAGGAAGTTGTCTTCAAACTGCAAGTCAGACCCTGTCATCCTGTCACCTTGCTTAAAACCTTCTCACGGCCGGCCCCCTGTAATACTAAAAATAATAACACCCAAACTCCTAACCATGGCTGACAAAGCCCTATCCGTTTCCCTGATTTCTGCTCCTACTGAAACCCCTGATGCACCCCCGCCCTCACCCTTCTTTTACTCCACTTTTGACACGCTGGCCTTTTTCTGACCCAGAAATAGGCCAAGCTTATTCCCACCTCAGGACCGTTGCACATGCTGCTTCCTTTTCCTCAAACATTCTTCTCCCAGCTATTTGCATGGCTGGCCCCCTTTGGCTTGTGAGACCTCAGCAGAAGTGTCACCTCCTCAGAGAGGCCTTCTCTAGCCATCTAAACTAAAGTAAGCCTCTCTAGGCACACCCTACTGTATCACTCAGTTTTAGCTTCTGCATGGTACTTCTCAGTATCTCAGATCAGCTTGTATTTGTCTGCTCTTATTGTTGGGCTCACACCCACCGGAATAAAAGCTTCATGAGAACAGGGACCTAATCTTCCCATTTATTGTCACATCCTCGGTTCACATAGAATTGCTTGCCACCGCACAGGCACTCGGTTATGTGCTGAATGAAGGAATGAGTGAATTTGATTGAGATAATCATACATGGAGAAAAATATTCTATTAAAAATACCTTTTATGTTGGAAATATCAATATTGAGCTGTCCAAGTTTCTCACATGTTTTCTCTATACACTCATAGACAGACTGCAGAATCTCCTTAGGGTCTTGTTCCACCCATCTTTGAACAAAAGAATGTATCTGGTTAGTCCACAAGAAAGCAGTACAAATGTAATTTATTTCTCTAGAAATGTGCACTTATGAGGGTGTGGCTGGTGCATAAATCAAAGAAAATTATATTAGTAAAGGAAAGCATCGCCAATATTCTAAACAAATGATTTAAACAAAAGCCCATTTCCCTTACATTTTTCTTATTCTTCATATAGTAATTAATCATTTGAAAGAAGGCAAGTAATGACCACAAGTAGCAGATACTCTACCTACTTTAAAATAATTTTTTCAAATTCAGTAAGAAATTAGTTCCCCAATTCTTTATATCCTGTGGCTTTGATGAATTTTGATAAACCATCCACATGCCTTCACTAGTCACTAGCTATTTCTAAGTAGACTGAAATATATATATTATTCTTGGGATGGATGGACTGATTGATCTACTTATTTACTTATTTGTGTATGTGCTTATTTATGAAGCAAAATGAATTCTGAAAAGTCAAAGAAGTATACTAATCTCTTTTGCCATTTTTCTCCCAAACTGTTTTGTGAGAATTTAGGGAAAAAATTTAAATTTCTTCCAGTAATTATTTCATGTAGACAAGGGATTGCTTCCAGTTTTCAGACCCAATCCTGGTGCCATTTTGGTAAGGTACAAGGACCTCAGAAAGATCAAAGGCTCATAATAAATGACAAGGAAGAGAAATGTGGAAAAAACAAATGGCAACTGAGGAAAACCACAAGTAGAAAGGACCCAAATTTTAAAAGTCCTACCCTACAATCTGCAAGTACAAGGGAATTCCAAATGCCTTTCTTCTCGGCCTTCCTTGAGCCTGACTGGCTTTCCTGAGCTTTGAGTTGTCTCTAAATTCTTTTTCTAAAAACCTAACCTCCTTCCACGTATTTCTAACTTCTGTCCCTTCAAGACCCAGGTGCTTTCTCTCCAAACTGCACTGGGATTAGGTCTGTGGACAGTCATTCTAATGCTAGTACCACATCAATAGCTTTTATTATTAAAGTAATTCTCTAAAATGCAGGAGAACATTTTTCATGGAAAGAAAATACCAAAACTTGGTAGGGCATCAAGTTTTTTTTTTTTCTCTTTCTTAAATGGAATTAAATTTTAAAGTAAAATAAACAGATTAAAAGTATACAATTTGTTGAATTTTAACAAATGTATGTATCCATATGTATTCCTGTCACTCCTGAAAGCTCTTTCATGCCTCTTTCCAAATCAATCACATACTCCACAGACAACCAATTTTTGGGTTTCTATCATCTTAGATTACTTTCGTCTCTTCTTATATCTCAGACACAGCCATGTAGTATGTACTTTGTGTTCAGCTTTTTTCATATTTCATGGTATTAATACGAATCTACCATGTTGTTGCATGCATCAGTTCATGTTTTAAAATCTGCCTCATGGTATTTCACGGTTATTCATTCTACGATGACAGACATTTGGGTTGTTTCCAGTTTGGGCTATTATGAGTAAAGCTGCTATAAACATTCATGTGTGTCTTTCTATAGCCATATGCTTTCTTCTTTCATTTCTCTTGGATAAATTCCTAAGAGCAGAACCTGCAGATACATGGCTGATTTCCTAAGAAACTGCCACAGTTTTTCAAAGTGGGTGTATCATAAACGTCATTAAATTTTAAATAATATACTTAACATCCTATTTAATTACAACTACTACATATGCACATTATTCCCAAGAAGGATGACTTTAGCATTAGATGGTAAGAGATGTGAATGCTTATACTCCAATCAGCAAAGCAGTGTTCACCAAGGATGGACACAGAACTAAATGCCTTCAAAGTCAATGTGGAATTTCCGATATTTAATACTCCTTTGCCTTACTACTTTCTTATCCCTTCCTTTCCTGTCACTGAATTCCCAAGCCATCAATCACCCACGTGTTTTTGCTGAGCCACCAAAGTATTGCCTCTTTCCTTGTCTCTCAAGTCTTCTCAGGAGGGGTTTGGTGAAGTTTGCTTTACAAGGCCAGAGGGCTGGTAAGGGGAGATGGATTAATAAACATGAGGTATCTTTTACATATTAAATCAGGAAACGTACCCTTCTCTTGGAAACTCTTGTTTTATTTCCACTTGATGATGACTAAGTAGTTCGGCTGTTTTTGAATTGAAAACCTGAAAAACATATTGCAACGTTAGGGTGAAAATGCACGTAGAGAGCAAAGGTGTTCAAAGCTATTCAGCAACTTAAGTTCTCAGTCACTGACAGAAAAAGTCCGATCAGATAAAATGCCACACAGGATGTTCTACCTTCTCTTCTCATAGAATCACGATAAAGAGAAATCTATTGAACATGAAGCTAAAGGGACAATTCCTTATTCTTTAAAAAAAAACAACAACAACAAACGACTGGCTCCAGGTGTAGAAAATTGAATACACCAAGCAATTAATAGCACAGATCTCAAGAGAGAAAGGAAAACCAAGAATGAGAGAAAGGCGGCAAAATGCTGATGATAATGGTGTAAGGTTCCGTTCTGCTTCCATCTTGGATATAGAGACACAAAGAGTCATAGATGCCCAGGCAGAGAAGGGCCCTGCATAAATTCCTTCAGAGGGAAGTGCAGCAATGCATCTAGCTCTTTTAAAGGTAAGCAGAGCCCTATCAACAAGGGGAAAGTGTTTCCTGCCATCCATCCGGCTGAGGGTGCTCCCTGTGACATATAGTGTCATGGATTGTTGACCTTTGGTATAAAACATTTAAACCAATGGATGACAGCTACCAAAGAAGTGCTGTACAATCCTCCACAATTTTAATACTACTAAAACAATACTTAAAAAAAAAAACAAAACAGGGCGCCTGGGTGGCTCAGTTGGTTAAGCATCTGCCTTCGGCTCAGGTCATGATCCCAGGGTCCTGGGATCAAGCCCCGCATGGGGCTCCCTGCTCAGCGGGGAGCCTGCTTCTCCCTCTGCCTCTGCCTCTCTCTCTCTGTTTCTCATGAATAAATAAATAAAATCTTAAAAAAAAACTTAGCCACTTTTTCTCATAGACATTCTTTTTCACCTGTGTGTACCTACACTTGAGTACGAAAGTCCTTAGGCCTTCAGAGTCAGGATTCATATTTTAATTAAACTCAACTTCCGAAATCACTGTAATTACAGTGGTAAAGTTACATCCAATTAGGTAAGAAAGTGTGTCCATGGCTAGGTTTCCTGTGGGAGAAAATTACCTGCTCAATGCGGTCTGTGAAAGGGAAAGTACGAAGAGAAAACACACCATGAGCAGCTGCCGCCCTCCCTCCCCAGCACACTATCTCCCTTTCCGGAGGAAGTGATAAATATGATGAAAGGAAGAAGGTAAAGTCTCAAGTCCTTGGAGGAGATAAAATATCTTACAAGTCAAAGGTTAACTTGACGTGTCATAAATAAAAGGCACTTGACAGAACCCCAATTAATATCCCCCTAATTTATTTATTTATTTCTTTTAAAGATTTTATTTATTTGACAGAGACACAGCTAGAGAGGGAACACAAGCAGGGCGAGAGGGAGAGGGAGAAGCAGGCTTCCAGCTGAGCAGAGAGCCCGATGCGGGGCTCGATCCCAGGATCCTGGGACCATGACCTGAGCTGAAGGCAGACACTTAAGGACTGAGCCACCCAGGCGCCCCCCCTCCCCCCGCAATTTACAACTTAGCACTGGGGTGTATCTCTAGGATGTTCACGCCATTTGTCCTATTTTTAATTATCGCTAGGGCCTAGAATAGTGCCTGGCATAGGGCGGACAATAAATATGTTGAATGTCTGAAAAAAATATGGTCTACCAGATACTTATTGGGAGAAAAATTATCAAATCAAATGAGAAATGGTTATGTGACAGAAAATCTCTAATAGGAAACCACAGTTGTATTACTTTTATCCATACTACTTCTGCTTCCAGGGTCTACTCACAAATCCCCAAAGGACTCTGAGTTAAGAGATAAGGTGTTCCTTCTGGTCGGCTGGATTCATAAACACCTCAGTAGCAGACCTATGGGGCTCTGAATGGAGTAGGATCCCTGTTCCATCATCTGGTAGTTTTTACTAGGCTAACTTCAGAACCCTTATACTAATAATGGATTTGTAGGCCTTTGGAATAGGCAGAGAAAAGGGAAGAAGTTTGGTAAATTCCGTTTGGCTTATCAGACCATGATGCTGGTGATCACACAGCATTTGGATGTAACAGGATGGAGCCTGGACCTCCTTACTTTTTCAGAGTTCTGAAACTGTGCAGAATATAGACACCACCTTTAGAGGTTTAGGAGCTGACCCTGTGCAACACTTTCAAGTTTATGGGACACTTTCTAGGTATTTTTAGAATCATCAACTTTCTTACTGCAGCACTGTCCAACACAATGCAAACCACTTATGTAATTTTAAGTTTTTTCTTTTCTTTTTTTTTAAAGATTTTATTTATTTATTTGACAGAGAGAGACACAGCGAGAGAGGGAACACAAGCAGAGGGAGCAGGAGAGGGAGAAGCAGGCTTCCTGCCGAGCAGGGAGCCCAATGCGGGGCTTGATCCCAGGACCCTGGGATCATGACCTGAGCCGAAGGCAGACGCTTAATGACTGAGCCACCCAGGCGCCCCTAAGTTTTTTCATAAAAAAAAAAAAAAGTAAAAAGGGGCAGGTGAAATTAATTTTATTAACTTTTATTTAGGCCAATATATCTAAAAAAATTATCATTCTGACATGTGATCAACAGCAAAACCTATTAATGAGACCTGCTACTTTTTTTCGAAGTAAGTCTTTGAAATCTGGTATATGTTTTATGCTTACGGTCCATCTCAATTTGGACTAACCACATCAAAAGTGGTCAATAGACACATGTGGCTAGTGGCTATTGTACAGGACAGTGAAGTTCTGCAGTACTGTTTTTCTCGTACATCTAGGTTCCTGGGAAGAGTTTTAATGGCTGTCCATTTGTCTGCAGATGGACAAATGTACAAAGAAGGCTAATGATGCTTCCACAATACTTTCTGCCTGGAGGGTTACGAACTCTATATGAGAGCACAGTGCCCAGTAGCGAGAATGCTAGTCTGATGTTTTCCAGCAGATTTCAAAAGCCACTGTCAACTAAAGATGGCGGTGGCTATATAGTTTTATAAAAGTTCTAGCATGCTCATTGTTTAAAACTCATTAGGTGGCAAAGGAGGAAGACCTCAAAATTACACAGAGGTTCCTCACTTTTTTCTCCCTTTTCAGATTTGAAATTCACCAAATTTAAAAGTCAGTTAAAACTTCAGATGCACAACAGCACAGAGTCGAAGGCTCTCTTTAAGAAAGTTAATTAAAAGGCATATTTGAAGGCACGAGGAGTCTATGCTTCTTGGAAGAGATCTTTGAGATCCTGTGGGTCAGCATTTTCAAAATGTGCTCCTTGCATCTCCAGGACCCTTCAGAAGCTGGGAAGGAAGGACAGGGAGCTCCAGCTGAGCCTTTGGGCCACGCCATACCTCAGAGTTCACACTTTATCGACTTTAGCTTCCAGATTTAGGCCCTTTCAGAAAAGAGCTTAACAATGGAGTCCTAAGGCAAAAAACAAATGATTACACAAACTGAAACCCATGGCCCTAATGTAATGCTCTCATACATTCCAAAGTGAACTCCAGAAGATTGGATAATACTCACAAATAGGACTAAACTCTTAAGTTTTCTAAATGCCAGTTCCGTGCTTTTCCAGTACAAAATCATGCTAATACGAATTATGATCTTTTCATCCTCCATTAAGTGGCAGCAAATACGGAGTTTTAGGACATAAAAGGAGAAAGGACACCTCACCCAGACTCGTAGGAGTCAGAGGGAGGGGCTATCAAAAGAGGAAAGTTTTAGGCTAAGACTTAAGATGGACTGGAAGGGAGTGCGTGTGGGCCTGGGAAGGGATGGGAGCCCAGGCTGAGGCGGGGAGAGCAGCTACCACGTGTGTGGGGGGATCCAGGTGAGAAAGCTGAGGGCTGCGGTCAGAGGGGGAGCAGCAGTGGGGATCCAAAGAAACTGAAGTGCATTGCTGAGAGAGATTTAATTTAGGATATAAGCAATTAGATGCATCAAGGGCTTGGAGGGGGAGGAGTAAAGGAAAAGGAGGGACATTCATGGATGACGGGACAGGTTAGCAGAGGCAGTGTTTACAAGACACAGGACAGGGTGGGAATAGTCGTTGTGGCACACAAAGGGGTTAAGGAGATCGCAGAGTTCATTTTAGATAATGTGTTGTTTGGGGTGTTATTCAGGCATAGACGTAGAGATGCCCAGTGGGCAGTTGCTTATGTGGTAGGTCATAAGCTTAAAGGAGGAGATCTGTTCAGGTTACAAACCTGGAACTAGTAGATAGGTAAGTCCTGGAGATCTAACACACAGCGTAGTGATTAGAGCCAACAACATCGTATTATAAACTTCAAAGTTGCCAAGAGACTAGATCTTAATTGTTCCCACCACAAAAAAGAAATGATAACTCTGTGACACGACAGAGGCATTAACGCGACTGTGGTCATTGTATTACAATACATATGGATCAAAACAACACCTTGTATACCTTAAACTTATGCTGTGTTATATGTTGGTTGTATTTTAATTTAAAAAAGAGAGAGAGAGAGAGAAAGATCTGTTCGCAGAATTTTGTGTTGGGCAGAGAGGTGGATGAGAACTTCACGCTTGGTGTAACACGGAGGCAAAGAGCACTGGCCTGGGAAGCACACAGAGCTGGGGGTGCGGGGTCAAGCTCCAGTCCTGCTCGCATCAGCGGTTTGACTTTAACTTTTCTGAACCTCGACTTTTCCAGCTGTCAAAGGATTAAATGGAAGAATTTATGGAAAGTATTTCACACAGGGCAGGCACATAGTATGCATCCAAATGACGAGGCCACTGCTGGTGCTGCCATGACTATTTTCATTACTGTTACTGCTGTGGTTTTTTGTTTGTTTTTCAAGATTTTATTTATTTTTTTGACACAGAGAGAGTAAGCACAAGCAGGGGGTGAGTGGCAGGCAGTGGGAGAGGGAGAAGCAGGCTCCCCGCCGAGCAGGGAGCCCGATGCGGGGCTGGACCCCAGGACACTGGGATCATGACCTGAGCCGAAGGCAGACGCTTAACGACTGAGCCACCCAGGCGCCCCCGTTACTGCTGTTACTACCACCACCAGCCGGCAGCACAACTGACTGGTGGGAGTGAGGGTTCAAAGCCACCCGTGCTATGCTCATCTCTAAGCCCAAATCACTTATCAGTTCTAGGTTGTTTTATGGGGAGGGCAATTGCAAACTGAAGAGAGGGTAAAAAAAAAAAAAAAAAGGGAATCGTGACCATCTAAGTCCTGAACGATACTGAAGGGACACCTGGGTGGCTCAGTTAAGCGTTGGACTCTTGTTTTCAGCTCAAGTCATGATCTGAGGGTCCTGGGATGGAGCCCATTGCAACGGGCTCCCTGTTTCGCAGGGAGTCTCCTTGAGATTCTTTCTGCCTCCCTCTCCCTCCCCCTCTGCTCCTCCCCCTCCTCCTTTGTGCACGCATGCGTGTGCATGCGCGTGCGTGCTCTCTCTCAAGAAATAAAATCTTAACAATAAAAAAAACTGAAGAAAGAAGTGAATGCAGGAAAGGAATTTAGCAGTGCAGGCACATAGCATACACCCCAAAAATGTCATCACTACTGCTGCTGCTACTACTAATGCTTATTATTATTATTATTATTATTATTATTAGGGCTACTACTACTATTACCTTCAAGTGGTAGAATAGTCACCAGCTCTATAGTCACCGCTAAGCCTAATTCATGACTCAATTCCAGCTTTAGGGAGAGGGATGGCTTAAAAAGCAAAGACACAAGGAAAATTATCTGTATAAAAAAATATTTAAGAAGGACTTTCTGAAATATTGCAGGCCTTCCTTGTCTTAGAAGGAGACCAGTAAAGGGACGACATGCTGTCCTTACTAAGAAACTGTCCCTTGGGGTTCCAAAATGAATTCACTTATCCTTGCTCACTCATCCTATGACTAATTCAGCCAGCCCATCATAAACATGCACATTCATTTCCCTCCTCACGTGATTTCCCCACTAGCCTACGCTTTTACACCACTCAGCTTCACTATGTGATAAAACATTTTTCAGGAATGTAAACTCCCTCTCTAGAACTCTATGATACTACATAAATTTGAATGACCTAAAATAAAAATACTAGCTACAAATATATTATATTGCCAACTTGACCACAAAAGGCATACTGGCATCTTCCAACAAGCTACAAAAGGAAGGAAAACATGGCAAATGACATTATATTTTTCTTAAAAAATGAAACCATATTAAATAGCATATACTATATCTAACACAGCTATAGTTCCCAAATTAGACTTTTTCCAAGACTCCACAAATTTTACCCTTCCTAAGTCTTCCAATCCTAGAGTTCTAGTCAACACATCTGAAGGGCTCAGCTGTCATCATGTAATGAGCACCCACTACATGCGAGGTGCTGTGTTAGGCTTTGGGGAGGAAAAAACAAATACTGTCTTGCCTTCTAAGGAGCTCAAAACTGAAAGCTCTTAACATGCAATGTTTATGGGAAACAAGAGAACTAGTAGTATAGGGGGGTGGCAGCCTATGATGAGATAGTGTTCTTGCCATTTGTGTAAGGTGATGGGCTAGAAAATAAGCCAACCTAGTGGAAAAAAGAAAACACAAAAGAAATACAACTGCAGTGATCACTACAGTGGCCTCATTCTACCCAGGAGCCAGATTAGTTTTTACCAAATTTACTGTTCATTAGTTCCCGGCCCCTCATGGGTGCTTAATGAATATGTGTCGAATAAAAGAAGGAAAGCAGAAATCCGTCCCTAAGCCTTATGAGATCTCGAAGTATGATGGAACAAGTGGGGCCAAGACAATGGTTCCGGCCAAAGCAAGCACAGAGCTACAGTTCGAGCCATGCTTTGGAGATGCTGGCTATTGGAACAAAATGGTTGTGCAACCATTATCCATGGTGACTACACCTGAGCCCTGCCCAGGACCCATTGAATCTGAGTCACAAGATGATCAAAACCAGCAAGACTTATTCAAAGGGAATTTTTTTTAACGTATTGCGAAACCAACGTTTGCATATGTTTGCCTTGGTGAAGATTCATCTGTGATTGTAATCAGAACAGACACCTGAAAGGTGGGTAAGTGGCCTTCCCCAGCCAGGAAGCCTAGGGCAGGAATTAGGAGGACAGGCTTCTGAAATGTCACAGACCTGGCCTTGAATCCTAGTTCCACTGGTTACTCTGTGACCTTGGGCACCATCTTCAGCACAGTCCAATCACCTGGGGGAAGGAGCTTAATAATACTACCTACATCACGGTTGTTAGGAGGATTAAATGAGATAATGCTGGAAAAAATCCTCAACTGCTGCATCCAACACATTTCAAGTCACAACACATTCCAAGCCTTTGCTTTTTGTAACATCCATCTTAACGGGGGGGAAAACAAAGTTACCAAATTAAAGAAGGAAGTTGACTGTTTTTACTGAAACTTCGGCCTTCTAAAGAAATGGCCCCTCCTTAAAACCTGTTACACTGATTCTTTTTCCAAGAAGTTCCTATTCTGTAATCTGAGTAATCATGTGCCAACCCCAGTTCACTTTCCTATCAGACAAGTATGAAATTTTTCCTTTGGCACAAAGCCTATGCATAGGGTCGCAGGGGGTACTCTTTGACAACTAGAAGTGAACATGTTCTAAAATGGCAGGTCTACTACTAAAATAGAAGAATTTAAATAATCAAACATACCCAAGTCAGGAAGTTTTAAGATTTTTTGGCAAGGTTAAAAAAAAAACAACAACCTGGAATCAAAATTCAGTTAACCTATTAAAGAGAAATAAACATCTATTCGATAAATATGTATCAAGTGCTCCCTGCAGACAAAACATGCATTCATTTGCGGTGTTGACCAAGATGTTTTAAGGAATAGAGACCTAGACTTCAAAAGAGGTCCCTGCTCCAAAGTACAGGTATGTAATTATAATACAGAGCAGTGATAAGAGCTAGGACTAGAGGTGTAAGAAAAGTAGTATAGGAAGGGGTGGAAATTCCAAGGGTTTGAGGAAGACCTGCTAGGAGATGGCAGCTGAGGCATTATTTGGAATTTCAAGCAGCAGGTCTGGGGAACAGGGGAGGAGGCAATTCACTCAGATGAAAGAGCACGAATAAAGAAATCTTGTGTCCATCATGGGAGAAAGTTAACATTGTTAGTACAGAAAAAGGAAGAAGAAAGCTTGCAGAGGTTATGGGTCTTGTAAAAGTTGAATGAGGTATGCAAATTTAATGAATGGTCAGGAAATTATTCAAACACCTTTAACTTTATAAGGTTCCTTATGACAGTTCATATCCCCGTATTCTTTCCTGAGAAGGTAAGCAATGAGTTTTGAGTCATAATTATAACACGGAACAAAACGACTGGAACAATTCTTGGGAATCACCTTGGGATTGAAGCACTTATTCAGCAAATCTATTACCTGCATTTTGCAGGGAGTGGTTTAGCAACCGCTTTCCTTATAACCAAAGAAGAAAAACACCTCGCTAAACTGTTCCTAAGTTCTGTTCGACTTCACACATGATCTCTAAGTCTTTTATGTACCTGTGAGGTATGCTTTCATAGTTGTTTCTCAAGAAACAGAAAACTTAATTGATCAACTTTTATGCATCATTCTATAAGCAGGATGGGAATCTTCTGAATTTGCCACCTTAGCTTACTCAATGAGATCATGCCATACAGAGCCCAGTAAAGAGAACCCAACTTCGGGGGGCTTGTGTTGTTCATGTCACACACTGAACAAATGAGTGTGGTAACATGAAGTTGATGAATTCTTCCCCTACCAATGCAGAAAGATGCCTCTTGGGCAGAAGAATCTGAGGAACAACCTGCAGTAGATAAAGAAGATTGCGGGCTACATGGACAGCAAGAGTGAAGAGTCAAAAGGAAGACAAGCACAGTAAGGCTGGCTCCTAAAAAGGAAGCCTACAAAGTTATGAAATATTTTACCCATATTCACAGAGGGCAAAAGCCGTATAAACTTGAGAACAATCGCCATGTTGAGTCTGGCCCCCACCGTGCTTTATGAACTAGTTGCCAATATTTAAGAATAGAAGGATTTCACTGAAAACTCTAGACTATCAGCTTTTCTTAAGGAATTGGAAGATCTGGCAACACCGGGCTGGTGTTCCTGCTTGGCAACTGTAGGCTGTCCCCTTGGCCTGAGTCTGCTCTCCAACTTCTACCTGGCTGGCCCCTGAGGGCTTTTGTGTGGGCAATTCTTTAATAGGATTTCAAAAATTAACCCACAGTTAACACACATGTCTTAATGGTCTTTCTTAATTTGGGGAGATGGTAATGATGACTGTGTATTTTATATATTAATCAAATCCAGTTAGACAGACTATCTTACTTATGATTCAGGATTACTTTACAAACATTTATATGAAAATAAGACAAAGTGAAACCTGCCCTGGGTGATCAAAAGATAAGCAATGTAAAAGACAGTAGAACTACATCTTGGCAGCTCAAACCAGGGTAAGTCATTAAAGAAGATTCAAACTAAAATTGGACTGAAAGCTTTTCACTTTAGACAAGAGAGACAAGTATCAAAATGAAGACACAAATGCAGGTTTTAGTCAAGTGGTCAGCTCAACAGGACTTGGAAAAAACGTATCAACTTTATATATAATGTATACATATATGTACATATATATATACACATACAAAATAGCGCACGAAAAAATGATTTGAAGTGAAGACAGAGCTAAATAATCATTCAGTAATTATATCAACCTGTCAAATGAGTCAAATGTCCACTGAAAGCTTGAGTTCTTAACCACTTATTTAAATTACTTTTAAATTAAATCTTACTAAACTCGGTGTATATCAGTTTAAGAGCAAGTTTCCTAATTGCACAAAACATACTAATAAGCAGAGTCCCTTAAATAGCACTCCGTTGTGATAAAACTGCTGTCATCCATGGTAAATAAAAAGAGAAACAGAATTTTCCCGTCACTTTATGCTGTGAAGCACGGAGAAAACCATCTGTTTGTAACCCGCAAAGTATCCAGAACTGAAATTTTCGAGTCTCCGAAATTAAGTAAAGATGCTGGTAAAAGCAGTGTAGTGTGACTTTTTCCTAATGTGTTCAGTGCCCCCCCCACCCCCCCACGCCGGCATTCCACCTTCTGCAATTTCTGTGGGAGAGGATGACAACGCATCATCACGCCAATACTATATTCATATTCGTTCTACTGCTCCAAAGGACGCTGTGTTAGGCTACCAAAGCCGTGACACAGCTTTCGCCCCATCCAAGGACGTCCTGCGCCCCGCAGGCCAAATGCTCCTGGGGAAGCCCGCAGTAGCGGTCAATGTGGCCACCTGTCCCTGGCTGCAGGCGGGCCGCTCTGCACGGATGCTAGGCGAGTCCCAGCTCCCTTTGGGGGTGGAGTCCCCTATTAGTAGGTGACCCGGCTCCACCACCAAGGCCGGGGCTGCTCAACTCGGCCGCGGGGGTCCCGAGAGGCCGAGGTCCCCCAGGCCCACGCAGGACAGCTCCAGCGTGGCAGGTCCCGCTCTGGGGGCCTTGGCCTCCACCCTTTGCCTAGAGACCGGGGGCCCGGGGTCGGAGAAGGCGCAGGATGGGAACTCGACAGCCAGCCCCGAAGTCCCTGGGCTCCCGCCTCGGCTCAGCGCCTCCTCAAATGTCACCCTGGGCTCACCAAAAAGCGCGTTGAGCTGGTGCCCTGGTCCACTGCCCCCACCAATGGCCCCAAAACTGCTTTCTTCGCGGCTGCCATGAAACCAGCTTCGGGTCAGCGGGCTATCGCGGCCCGTTTCCCGGGTGACGGCGGCGGGAGGGGGAGGGGCAGGCGGCGAGCCGGGAAGGCGAGACGGCGTGCGAGGGCAGAACGCTCGGACCGCGCTCCAGGCAGCCCCTTTACCCGCGCGGAACCTTCTCACCCCGCCCCTCCGACCCAGGCCCCGCCCCCAAACGCGTCCCCCACGACTCCGGGGGCGTGGCGGGGGGGGCGGTGGCTGCCTGCCGGGCCAGCCAATTAGCGAACGCGGAAAGAGGCGGAACGTTCCGACAATCAGAGGGCGGTGTGACGTCACGGGGGCGGGGCCTGGGCGCGGCGGAGGCGGTGGCCCGCGCAGCAGGTCACGTGGGCTCCTGCGACCCGGCGGCCGAGCCATCCAGCTGCAGGGCCAGGGGCGGAGGCGGGTGCTGTCCTTTGGCTGGGAACGCCGCTTGTCCGTGGAAAGGGCACAACTCCCAACCCGCGCCCTGGGGCTCCCTCCCGCGAATGGGTCCCAGAGTCCAGAACTGTTTCCTCTGGTGGGCTGTGCAGAGCACGACGTGAATCGCTCTTAAGACTGACCTGGTCAGGCCTTCCCGCGCTTCCCACGCCCCGCCCACCTCCCCTCTCCTTGCCCTGGATAATAATTCCCTGTGCGGGAACTGGTCCAATGTAGTTTGACCTCCGGGAGCACGGCGAATCCCCATCTTTGTATGCTTTTCAGGGACGAGGAACGCGGAAGTTCTTTCGGTTTAGCATTTAAGGGAAGAGTGCAGAATCAACCTTCCCGGGTTCCTCAGTTGACAATTAGGCATCCGGCACCTCCCTGTCCTGATGCACCCTTCCTCCTCGCTTGACCTCACTCGGGTGTCCCCTCCCTTCCACGCAATTTCCTCTCCCTCCATTAACTGCTCTACGAGGAAAGGGGCTCTCTCATTTGACCTTGAATTTACCTTGCCAGGATCCTTTTGAGTCCTATGTTTCAGGGGCTTTTCAAACTTTGAATCAAGACCCACTGCGAGAAACAGTTGACAACTCCAGGTGTGGGTGTGGGTGTCTGTGCGCGCGCGCATACATTTATTTTATATTTAATACATATATTTATACATAAATATATTTTATGCATATTTACATTATTGAAAAGTATTTCCAAAACAATTTCTTTCCATGCTATGCATTCTGCATTGTTTTATTGTATTGCATATCATTTTATCAACTGAGTAAAGGAGGAAAAAATTAAAAAGAACAAAGGCCTTTATTTGGGGTCTCAGAATTGCAATTCAGGTGCACAGACTCTGGAGAAATCAGAAAAGGGTCTTGGTCATGTAGGGAAAGCAAGGGGTTTTTATGAGCAAGAAGGAAGGGGTGATTACATTCTTTAGATAAAGAAGTGAAAAAAACTGCTACTTTGGTGCTGACCAGTGGAGCTGCTTCTGATTACTATCTTATTATTTGATTGGTGCCATCAAACAAACCTGTCTCTGGTATGTATGAATTCACTTGACTGGCCGCGTAGGATCTGAACGCTAGTTCCTCTGTTTAAACTTTATGACCAACTGTTTCTAAAATGATTGCTGCTCCTGGCCTAGTTCAAGAGTTCATGAATTGGAAAGAAAAATGGAGCTTCAAATTGAGAACGTTATGTCCAGAAATTTTATACAATCCCCCCTTTTGATCAAGATTTTTTTTTTTAGAAAAATGTCAGAGATCAATATTATTCCCTGCTAACCGGAGTTTTAATGTTCTGTTCTGGATCTTAAGAGGTCTGCTCCATATCTCAGGAACTAGTCTTTTGAAAATAGGTCAATTCAGTTAAACAGTTGTGTCTCATTACAGGAGATGGTCTTGCAACGAGGTTCCCAAAGTTAGGCCCATATTGTGCAAGCAATCAGGTAATTAAAAAGAAGCATCTCTACGGAAAAAAAAGAAAAACAAAGGGAACAAATGTCATTGGTTGGAGCAAATTATAAACCCAGTGTGGTCCTGAGTGCAGCCACTGAGATTTCTAGATGTCAGGCTCATAGCATCTTCAGAGAGAGTGCGAGCAGGCAGTGGTAATCTGATAAATTTTCCTGGTTTGCAGTCTGAATATCTCTGGTGATCTTTCTGAGTGGCCCATACAGCAAAAGGCACGAAGATTGTTTAGACATGGGCTGTTGTGGCAATTTCTCTGAAGTTTATCTCAAGTTGTCTAGCTTCAGTGTGCAGGGCTTCAGGAAAAACGGCAATTTTTTAAAAAAGATTTTATTTATTTATTTGACAGCGACAGAGAAAGCACATGGCGGGGAGGGGCAGAGGGAGAAGCAGACTCCCCGCCGAGCAGGGAGCCCGATGCAGGGCCGGATCCCAGGACCCAGAGATCATGACCTGAGCTGAAGGCAGACGCTTAAGCGACTGAGCCACCAGGCATCCCCAAAACAGCAATTTTAGTTCTGAGTGACTCCAAGTCAAAAGAAGGAAAGAAAATTAGAAACCTTAGTTGGAGAGTCACAGCTAGATATTTGAGGATACCAGAATTTAGGATCCAGGCTGGTTTTATAGGGAAACCCTCAATCAGAACTAGAATCTAACATCCACACTGTGTGTTATGAAATATAATTTTTTTTCTCTTTTTAAAAAGAAAACCACAGGCCCAAAATGGTGTTACTTAGGCCGAGTTCTCAAACTGGAACTTAGTACCTAATTTAATTTCAGTTTCAATCTCCTCCAGAAATGTAGTATTTAAAATTTAAATTCAATTAATTAATTAATATATATTATTAGTTTCAGAGGTAGGGGTCAGTGATTCATTCATCTTATATAATACCCAGTGCTCATTATATCACCTGCCCTCCTTAATTTCCATCACCCAGTTATCCCCATCCCTCTACCCCCCTTCCCTCCAGCAACCCTCAGTTTGTTTCCTATGATTAAGAGTCTCTTACCATTTGTCTCCCTCTCTGATTTCGTCTTGTTTTGTTTTTTCCTCTTTCCATATGATCCTGTTTTGTTTCTTAAATTCCACATATGAGTGAGATCATATGATAATTGTCTTTCTCTGACTGACTGATTTTGCTTAGCAAAATAGCCTCTAGTTCTATCCGCCTCGTTGCAAATCCAGAAATGTAATCTTAACTGGTCAGTCAGGAATTTTCCTCATCAGCGCCAGAGTCTGTTACAGGGGGCCTCTCCATCCCCCAAAGGAAGATGAAGTAATCTGCATTATAAGACCCCCTGCTTCTTCCCCGAAGGGAAAGTGACCTTGCCTAGAACAATCCTTTTCTTTTACTAATAACTTTCAGGCCCCACCCTCTTTCCTATAAACACCTTCCATTTTGTACAATTTCTCAAAGCTTCCCTCTATTTGCTAGATGGGATGCTGCTTGATTCACGAATCATCTAATAAAACCAATTAGATCTTTAGATTTATTCAATTAGGTTTTGTTTTTTAACACTCTCTAAAATCACCCTCATTTCCACCAAAGATAGCCAAATGAATACTAATTTGTTTGTGAAATAAGTCCAATTTCAACACCTTGGCCTGATTATTTTCAAAAGTGTAGCAAGAAGAGTGATTGATTCTATAGCTTCTTTTAAATCTGCTTTGCTGAAACTTTTCGTAAGGAATTTTAGATTGAACTTTCAACAGCTTCCTCAGGCTAAGAAGCCAACCCAAATACTTGCCATCAGAATTTTGTGTAATTAATAGTTATGGATTTGGGTGAATCCTCCCTTCTTGAGGTCCCCCAAATATCCTGAGGTTCCTGCCCGTGCCAGGGAAGTGACCTTCCTTACTCATCTGGTAAGGCTGCTGGGAACCCTGTAAGCAAGGTATCGGGCTTACTGTTCCAAGGGGCTTCATTGGCTCCATGAAGTCAACCTTAGTTCCCTAAAGCTATTTGGTCATATCTAGTCTATGCACTTCTCTCTCAAATATAACATTCCAATCCAAGCCTTGGTAATATAACCAACGTTTGCAATGGTGTTCTGTTACAAGGAGAGCAGATTCTTAATAAATTTTGCAAATAACTATAATTGCCATGAAAATAGGAATATTCACTGAGAGCTTCTAAACTCTGGAGGGGTCAGGTAGGGAAAAAAAGACAAATGTTTCATATTTATTCACAAAGGAATATTTTATCAAATTTCTGTAAGTCATAGATAGCTTAAGAGAGAAAGTTTCCTTAAATCTGGAAGAGCAAACATTAGAAAACCAGCAACATTTCAAACAAGAGTCATAAAAACTATGATCATCTTCCTCAGTTTATTCGGGCCCATGTTATTAATTCTTGTTGTTGGAATCCAGGTTTCTCACTAGTTACAAACATTCTTATTCGGTTCAGTTTTCTGATCTTAAGGTTATCAGAAACCTCTATTTGTCAAAAGTCCTTTCCATGAATCTCCTTGAAGCTGAAACACATTTGCAAGAGCATCAAGTATAAAACAAGAACTGTAAATGACAAAAGACTCAAAATGGCCATGGTTCAAGATCCGATGAGAGTTCATTACAATGCAACTGACAAAGAAATGTGGTTATTTCTGTGACACACAACACTTCAATAATTTGAATTACAAGTGATAACATTGTACCAGAACATATTAAAACTTTAGGAATTTCCTATTATTTCTAGAGCAGTTATATTAATAGCAATTCACCCATACAATATAACCTAAGAAGGTTTATCGTCACTTAACCTGACAGTGCTTTGGTAATTTGACAATTTATTCAAAAAGACTTCATTTAGAATTTGAGTCGGGGGAAGTTTGTTAAAAATATCAGAAGTTTTGGGCGCCTGGGTGGCTCAGTCGTTAAGCGTCTGCCTTTGGCTCAGGTCATGATCCCAGGGTCCTGGGATCGAGTCCCACATCGGGCTCCCTGCTCTGCGGGAAGCCTGCTTCTCCCTCTCCCACTCCCCGTGCTTGTGTTCCTGCTCTCGCCATGTCTCTCTCTGTCAAATAAATAAATAAAATCTTTAAAAAAAAAATCAGAAGTTTTTAAAGCACATGTCTAAATAGGATCACAGATAATTACAAAACTTAATACTTTTATTTATTATCCAAGGTGACAAAAGATTCTAAAGGCAAAT
The DNA here is from genome assembly GCF_002201575.2 of Neomonachus schauinslandi. Taxonomy (NCBI): domain Eukaryota; kingdom Metazoa; phylum Chordata; class Mammalia; order Carnivora; family Phocidae; genus Neomonachus; species Neomonachus schauinslandi. The sequence continues at coordinate 100,709,621 of NC_058419.1, forward strand.
ATAGAAGGTTACATAGTCGTTAGCAAAACTTAGCTCTTTAATTATGGGGAGATTCAGTTTCCTTAAGTAATCAAAGACCTGATAAAACATCTCAAAACTTCGGTTTTCTTACCTGGAGTACGGTAAAGACAAAAATCTTTGTTTATAATTTCTTATTAAGAGTGGACCAATAATCTAAGAAAACTTTGTTGTTTTAACAGTGAGAGGAAACCAATTCTAATCTTGACCAGTGAACCTGTGACATTAAAACTCATTTATTCTAGGGGAACCTGGCTGGCTCAGTCAGTAGAGCATGCGACTCTCTATCTCAGGGTCCTGAAAAAGATTCATTCATTCCAATTGTAGTCCTGACCACACATAAAATTTTTTCAAAGATTCCCTTTTCACAAACTTTCTACAACATTCATTCTTACATTCAGATTTTGTCTATGTTTTCCCTCTTTAAATAACCGGCCTTGCTTTAGGACAAAACTTTCTTTTCCCTCAACAAGAAACACATCTCTATTTCTCTTATCTTTTCTTACCGAACACATTAACATCCTACTTTCTTGGCATACGAAAATGTTTCCTTATTATTTCTAGTAGCTTAATTATGTTTACTAGAATTCCTAACCTTTAAAAACCTTATTTTTCTTTTTTAAGTGACCGCTACACCCAACATGGGGCTCAAACAAATGATCCCAAGATTAAGAGTCACATGCTCTACCAACTGAGCCAGCCAGGCAACCCAGGAAACCTTAATTTCTTTTCTTCTTCTTTTTAAAAAATATTTTATTTATTTATTTGACAGAGAGAGACACAGCAAGAGAGGGAACACAAGCAGGGGGAGTGGGAGAGGGAGAAGCAGGCTTCCCGTGGAACAGGGAGCCCGATGAGGGGCTTGATCCCAGAACCCTGGGATCATGACCTGAGCCAAAGGCAGATGCTTAACGACTGAGCCACCCAGGCACCCTCTTTTTTTTTTAGAGAGAGTGTGCGAGTGAGGGGTGCGCAGGGGGTGGGGGGCAGAGGGAGAGGAGAGAGAGAATCCTTTTTTTTTTTTTTTTAAGATTTTTTATTTATTTATTTGACAGAAAGAGAGACAGCAAGAGAGGGAACACAAACAGGGGGAGTGGGAGAGGGAGAAGCACTCTTCGAGCAGGGAGCCCGATGCGGGCTCCATCCCAGGACTCTGGGATGACGACCTGAGCCAAAGGCAGATGCTTAATGACTGCATCACCCAGGCACCCCAAGAAAGAGAACCTTAAGTAGGTTCCACACCCAGGGCAGAACCGGACGTAGGACTCTATCTCACAACCCTGAGATCATGACCTGAGCTGAAATCAGGAGTCAGACACTTAACTGAGCCACCCAGGTGCCCCTGGAAACCTCAATTTCTAATGAAAACTAAGAAGTAAGCAATTGTGAACTGTTATACTAGCATTCTTTTTCTTTTAAGATTTTATTTATTCTTTATTTTTTAAAGCAATCTCTACCCTCAATGTGGGGCTCGAACTCATGACCCTGAGATCAAGAGTCGAGTGCTCTACCAACTGATCCAGCCAGGTGCCCCTCTTTTTTTTTTTTTTTAAAGATTTTATTTATTTATTTATTAGAGAGCGAGCGAGAGAGAAACAACATGAGAGGGGGGAGGGTCAGAGGGAGAAGCAGACTCCCCGCCGAGCAGGGAGCCCGATGCGGGACTCGATCCCGGGACTCCAGGACCATGACCTGAGCCGAAGGCAGTCGCTTAACCAACTGAGCCACCCAGGCACCCCCTCTTTTTTTTTAAAGATCTTATTTTTAAGCAATCTCTGCACCCAGCGTGAGGCTTGAACTCACAACCCCCGAGATCAAGAGTTGCACACTCCACTGACTGGGCCAGCCAGGCGCCCCTCTACTAGCATTCTTTAGACTGGCAAATTTATGAATACATTTCATAAGTTTTAGAAACATATGCCTTCTTATAGTAAATTTCTCAGAATGGCACAAAACATGTTTACCAGTAGACCTAAATATCTTTAGTTTCTCTGTAACAGGAAGTCAATTAAATAAGCTTATGTTTTAGTAATTAATGTTTTAGTATTTTATCTGATTTGGAAATGGATCTAGATATTTAAAGACTATCTATCATGTAATTTAACTTAACAAAACTCTAAGGTTTTAAGTTACCAAAAAGGATTTGGGGAAACTATTTAAGTAGACATAAATATTGCTGAAAAGTTTATTTACAAACTTTTATCTTACTTACATCTATTTAATTCACTTGTTCTTAATAATTATGTTTAGATTAGTCATGAAAATTTCACAAGACACTAAACAGCTAGCCATCACTTTTAAGTTATATTCGTTGCTGACAAATTCTGTAACAGAGATAACATGAGCTAATTTGACTTTTAGCAAACCTAGGTAGAATAAAAGTTTTATATTTAATGCTAGCAACTCTAAAAACATGCCTGTTTTAATTAAACCAACCAACTTCAATTAGCTTTTATATATTAAGGATTAATCTTAGATCACATGAATTTGAAACATATTTGGGTTCATTTCTATTATATCTCTGAGAATTTAATTTATATAAGCACTAATTTTCTTTAAGCCAATTAAACAGAGCTCTTTTTAAAATTAATTCTGGCAATAACATTCAGAGGTAGTAAATCCCATACATGTATAACACCTATGAACATAAAGACAGACATAAATGGTAACCTTAAAGCTACTGTTTTAAATTTTTTTTTTTTTTTTTTTTTTTTTTAGCCATGAGGGGCACCTGGCTGGCTCATTCAGAAGAGTGTGGGACTCTTGATCTTGGGATTGTGAGTTTGAGCTCCACGTTGGGGGTAGAGATTACTTAAAAATAAAATCTTTTAAAAACATAGAATAAATTTTTTAGCAATGAGACAAGTAGGATAATTCAGAACTCACTAGTTTATAAAAGAACAATTGGAACCATAGTGTTTTTCTGGCAAATGGAATCAGTTAACACTTCCTGCTCAAATAACTAAAACTTCTTCTACTAATATTTGTGGAGAAGGCACTTATCATTTGTATCTATCCTTGACAAGTAATGTTATGGAAGCTGTGGGTTAGATTTTGGGCCAGGGTGCTTCTATAGCCATTTGTAATTTAAAAAAACTCCCCCCTGCCCCCCCACCCAAGTTTTAGGAATAGAGGCTGATCTACATCTGAGTTCCCAGAGACATTATAAGACTTTTGAGATGAAGAGTGGATCTTTGGGTAGCCCGGTGATGGGTATTAAGGAGGGCACATACTGCACGGAGCACTGGGTGTTATACGAAAACAATGGATCATGGATCACCACATCAAAAACTAATGATGTGGGGCGCCTGGGTGGCTCAGTCGGTTAAGCGTCTGCCTTTGGCTCGGGTCATGATCCCAGGGTCCTGGGATCAAGCCCCATGTCAGGCTCCCTGCTCAGCGGAGAGCCTGCTTCTCCCTATCCCTCTGCCTGCCGCTCCGCCTACTTGTGCTCTCTCTCTCTCTGTCAAATAAATGAATAAATAAATAAAAATCTTAAAAAAAAAAACTAATGATGTATTGTATGGTGACTAACATAACATATAAAATTTAAAAAATTTTTAAAAATTAAGAGTGGATGTTTGGGGACTGGTGAAAAGGAGAGGTTGAAGGATTTTCAGTTGTTTCTGGGGCTTTATTTCTAGTTTTGCAAAGATTTGTAGGATAAAGACAGTAGCTTTTAATCCCTCAAGGAATTGGGTTGCAACTTAAATGATATCATAGGTTGATCTACCCATCTGGCTATGTTATCCTCAGTTTGCTTCTTTCCCTGTGGGTATTTAGTTCTAATTTTAACTTAGGGGAGAGGACTTAAAAACATTCCTATCAGATGCTGAATATCAGCTTCTAATCTGGCCAACTTTTGACTACAGAGCTACTTTTTCTAAAATTCTTGCCAGTTTTCAGCTGGGACAAACAGTATTTCTGACAGTATTAAACAATTACCCTTCGAGTGTAAGACGTCCCCAGAGAGCGTGCAAACATACTACCTTCCCAAGAGCCCGAGTCACCCCCAAAGACAGCCAAAGGAAAGAACTGACAATCTGCATGTCGCAGAAAGGCAGACAAAACGAGTGGAGCAGGAAGGTAACAGCTATTTCTCTTGAGCTCACAGGGTCTCAATTGCCTTCAGCTCAAAATAATTCACATGCTGAAGTGGCCCACCCTGGGGAGACTTGCTCTGAGCCCCCTCGGCCCCCCCTTCAGTCTTAAAGAAGTGTCACAATCCAGAAGCTAAGTTGAATTTTCTCTGTGCTGTTCTGCTATTGCCAAAAACATTTGCCCCTTCTGAGGGAAAGAGATGTGTGCCTGATACCTCTCAAGAAAACTGCAGCCTAACGGGTGAACGGGGTCTGAAGGGACCAGAAGGAATGGATGAGTGCCTTGCAAGGGCCCCAGCTGAAAAGGGATAGCTAAGAATTTCAAAACTGTCATGGGGTATTAGACACTCCCACCACTTACGGGGTTTCTGTGTTCCGAGGAAGGGGGAAAGGAAGGTTGGTGGGGCTTAACATGCCACTGTTGCTCCCATGTCTACAGGGTGCAGGGGACAGGGAGATACGGGCTTCCAGGTATGGAATGAATAAGACAGGGGAATGAAAGGCACAGCGGAGGGAATACAGTCTTTCATGGTGACAGGTGGTGGCTATATGTGTGGGAAGCACAGCATCATCTCTAAACTTGAGTCACTATGTTGTATGCCTGAAACTAAAGTGACATTGTGTGTCAACTTCACTCAAAAAAAAAAAAAAAAAAAGAGAGAGAGAGACCTCATCTCACCCCATTCCCACTAACCTCCACTTCCCCTAAGGTATGGGTAGAAGTAACGGGAAGCTCCTCTGTTGTCCTCCCAGCTGCCCTATTCTGTTATATGAGCATTTGCTCCCCCCATTGTTCACGTCCTTAGAGGGGAAAGTGCTCTTAGGCTGTTTGAGCCAACTTTGTCTTTTAGGTAACAAAGGTGGAATTAAATTTTTTTAAAAAGGGTTTTCACAATTAATTTTGTCAATACCAAAGTATTGTTTAAAAATTTTAATCTGGGGCACCTGGGTGGCTCAGTCGTTAAGCATCTGCCTTCGGCTCAGGTCATGATCCCAGGGTCCTGGGATCGAGCCCCGCATGGGGCTCCCTGCTCAGCGGGAAGCCTGCTTCTCCCTCTCCCTCTCCCCCTGCTTGTGTTCCTTCTCTCACTCTGTCTCTCTCTGTCAAATAAATAAATAAAATCTTTAAAAAAATAAAAATAAAAAAATTTTTCTCTAACCTATCATAATAATCAAAACCAGATGCTTTTGGCCATTGAGTACATTGTTGATTTGCTTCTCCAATCTATAGTCTTTTGAAAAATCTTAGGGATAGTTTTATGTAAATCTTTAGCTAGCTTAAAAGCTTCTGTTTTACCTATAGCTTTTCACTTGGAAAAATCATCAAAAGGCTTTGTCCAGCCTACTTTGCCCATTCATCCCTCTATATTCTCCTCACTTATAAGCATGTGTATAAGTTGATAAAGGTCAAAATTACTAGGTTTACAGGTCTGAATAACTAAAATGAATTCCTTAGTGAACCCTAGAGAGTCTTCAAGGGCGTTGGGAAGGTCCTTGGTAGCAGCTCACAATCCTGCCTTGGTTCAAGGAGTATAAATGACTGATGAAGTCTTAGAACCTCCTTCATTAGGTTTAAGTTTAGAAGGAGTTTGGATGACTGGAGGGTCCAGAGGAACCTCCAGGTTGATATTATAGGTTGGAAGTTTTGTGAAACTAGGATATACAGGACAGCCTGGGTGTTACAGTGGGGTAACTCTCTGACTCTTGGTTTCAGTTCAGGTCATGATCTTGAGGTCCTGAGATTGAGCCCTGCATCAAGCCCTGTGTCAGGCTCCATGCTCAGCGGGGAGTCTGCTTGAGATTCTTTCCCTCTGCCTCTCCCACTCATGCTCTCTCTCTTTCTCTCAAAATAAATAAAGCAATATATCTTTAAGAAAATCCTAGGATATACAGGTGAAGAGCAGGAGGGGGAAGGTAGAGAAGAGCAACAGCTGTAGCAGTTTCTGATAAATTTTTTTGGTTTAGATCATCTCTGAGGGAGGTCAGAGTCGGCTTTAGAAAGTTTAGTTATTTTTGTGTAAGGAAGCAAGTTTAGAATGATTTAATTTCTCAGAGGCCTCCAAATACTAAGTGAACTATGCTTCCTACTCAAGCTGCTTGGTTCTCTTTTCTTTTTCCAATTGTGCATGCAAATAAACTAATTTTGGAATCTCCAAAGATCCCCAGAGTGACCACTGTAATGACAAGTAAGATTGAGCCAACAAGACAGAAACTTACAAGAAATGGACCCATAACACACACCCAGCTGTGGTGCCAGGCAGGGGCTGCTGTCGAGCAGCAATTTTCCAAACCAAAAGCCCCACTGAGTATTCACCAGACAGAAGAGAGTAACTCTGTAGTGCAGACACATAGACAGACAAAAGCCCACACGGGAAAGACACCCCAAACCTGGGCCTGAGCCTCAACCAAAAAGAGGAAGTTTGGCGGGGGGTGGCGCTCCCGGCTGGCTCAATCGGTAGAGCATGTGACTCTTGATCTTGGGGTTGTGAGTTCGAGCCCCATGTTGGGCATAGAGCTTACTTAAAACGAAATTATGAAAACAGTGAGGTTTAGAACCAAGAGAACTCGCCAACAGAACCCCGAGCCGCCTGCTCAGGCAGGTACCATGTTCGAGTCCAGAGTCAGAGGGGTGCATCACTTCGGATTCCATGCTATTCTCACACCATTTATGTCAACTGAGAAAAGGAGGCAAAACTGAAAAAGAAGACAGGCCTTTGTGATCTCAGAATTGCAATTCGGGTGCACAGATTCCAGAGGAGTGGGAAAAGTGTCCTGTTCATGTAGGGAAAGCAAGGGGTTTTTATGAGAAAGAAGCAAGCGGTAATTACATGATTTAGACAAAGAAAAAAAAAACCCTGCTAATTTGGTGCTGAGTGGTGGAGCTGCTTCTGATTACTATACTATTGATTATTGTATTGGTGCTGTCAAACACACCTGTCCCTGGTATGTATTAATTCGCTTGACTGGCCTCATATAATCTGAATGCCACTTGTTCTGTTGAAATTTTATGAGCAATTGCTTGTAAAAGAATTATTGCCTCTGGCCCAGTTCGATAGTTCCTTAGTTGGACAGAAAAGTGGAGCTTCAAAAGGGAGTCTCTTGTGTCTAGAAATTGTGCACAATTCCCCAATTTTTAAAAGATACTGATTGAAAATCACTAAATTAATTACGTAAACCACCATGCTGTCTGTCCATTTCAAAAGCACCCTACTCTTGTCGATCTCTCATTTCCTTCCATCCTTTTCCCTAATCTCTCAGGGTTCTGGGACATCATTTCTATTTTTTCCCCTCTAGTCCTTATTCTACACCATCTCTGTGTTTATAGTTTAACCACACTTGCTCCGGAAGGAAATTTTCCTATACTCTGTAGATAGCAGACTCTGGTGTTCCCCATGAGGCCTGCTTATAGAAATGCTGGACTTAATAACTGCTGATAAACTGGCCTGCTTAGGAGAGAAGGGCAGATGAATCAGTATTTCTGAATTTCCTGGAAGAAGACACAGACAGGCATTCCGGCAAATGTAAAGGAAGTAGGCTAACTTGCCTCTAAACACCATAGAAGGCATTAATTAAATGATATAGATAAGGATTTCCTTGATTCTAGAAGGCAGTAAAAAGAAAGCCACCAGACCTGCCACATCGATCCATTTAAACAAAACAAAAAAAAAGTGACCATGTTCCAACTCTCACACACTTTTGACTCTCAGATTCTAAGAGGACAGCAAATTATTTGCTTACCAGTATAGTGGGATCCGAATTCAAACATTTCAGAATAAGTGGGGTTAGATGTACATGAGAGATTCTTAAATATATTGATCCTGTGGTTCCCACAACAGTCTGTATTTCACATCCCAATTACTTTCACCAAAACAAAACTGAGAGGCCAAAAGATGATTTAAGGTTTCAGGAGTCACACACATCTAAGCTTGCTCTTGGAGATCAGGGAAGGGCAAAGGCAAGGCTCTTGAACAGAAGAGTCTCGCTTGCTTTATCTAATCTCCGCACCTTAAATATGTACTCTGAACCTCCCAGTCCTGTTTCCTCTCACCCAGTTGGAATTACTCCCATCTGCCTGCTCTTTCTCAACCCTTCAAACCCTAGCTGCAGTCTGAAAACTCAAATTTATATAAATGTAAAGATCAACCAATAGATACTCTGATTTCCTTTTCCATACTATTACTGAGGCAGAGTTGGAAGTAACAATGGGGCCCGGGAGGCCCAGAGAGCATGAGTGACTTGTCTGAGATCAGCCAGCCTTCTGTGGCAGAACCAGCACTAGAATTTCCGGCTCCTGACATCAGGCTTATTGCTATTTTAGAGCAGTCTGAGGGAAGGGAAGCCAGGAAAATAAGTGAAAAGGAAGAAGGTAGGATTCTGGTCTGCCTTGCTCGCCCCCCGACCCATTCCAGGTCTGAAAGTACAGCAGTGGAGGAAACACTGGATTGGAAAGCTAAGGATCTTGGTCTGATCTTGGCCCTGCCATTCAACACTTGATCTTCCTGACCTTGAGTAACTAATTTTCTCCCCTGGCTTCCTTTTGCTCATCTGTCAAATAGGGCAAATGTCATTGACGTGGATGGGAGGATGTGTGAATGCGCTCTACGAGCAGAATGGTTAATCATGAAAGGCAAGATGCTCTCACTGGCAAATCTGTTTCCACCAAAGAAACCAGGAGGTGAACACCGAGGCACTTCAGGCAGATGATTTAAGTAGCTTGAGTTCTTACAAGTTCATTGTGATGATTTCTGACTGGTAGAATAAGAAATCAAAGTCAACTCCCACTGGACAGTCTCTAGGTGTTTCAATGATTCCTCCTCTGGTGTTCCCTGTTGTTAATTTATATAAGCAGAAAGACGACATTTCTGTTGAGAATCTTTTTTTTTTTTTTTTGGTGGGAGTGGGAGGTCCAGTAATGCTTCTTGGTCTTCCCATATTTGCCCTATTTTTTCTAGTCTATTTGGAAAGCTCCTTTCCTTATCTCTTCTTGCTATTCTAGCAACTATTACTTGGATAGGGATTGACATGGGTATGGAAAGCATAAGAGGGAAAGTTAGTAATGGAAAGGATTGCAATAAATAGCTCAGACATTCCTTTATTTTATGGGTCTGGGATGATTTAGGCAGATATAAGAGGTGATTTGCCCAAGATAATGGAGTTAAAGTCAGATTCAGAATTTAAACATACTTTTTTAAAAAAAGATTTTATTTATTTGACAGAGAGAGACACAGCGAGAGAGGGAACACAAGCAGGGGGAGTGGGAGAGGGAGAAGCAGGCTTCCTGCGGAGCAGGGAGCCTGATGCGGGGCTCGATCCCAGGACCCTGGGATCATGACCTGAGCCAAAGTCAGAAGCTTAACGACTGACCCACCCAGGCGCCCCCAGAATTTAAACATACTTGATTAAGAAAGCCAAATTAGGAGTTTTCCTCTCCCCTGACGCAAACTAGAAAATCCACTCAAATGCATGTTAATAATCTTATTGTAGCTACCTAAAACTATGTATCACTCTATGCAATGTTGCAACTGTAATAGAATTAGGATATGGTAATGATTTGCTAATTCTACCCATATCAGAACCACCCATAGGACTTGTTAAAATGCAGGTTGCTGGACCCCAACCTCAGAATTTCTGGTATAGTAGGCGAGGTCTGATAATTTGCATTTCTTTTTTTTTTTTTTAAAGATTTTATTTATTTATTTGACAGAGAGAGACACAGCGAGAGAGGGAACACAAGCAGGGGGAGTGGGAGAGGGAGAAGCAGGCCTCCTGCGGAGCAGGGAGCCCGAGGCTGGGCTCGATCCCAGGACCCTGGGATCATGACCTGAGCCGAAGGCAGATGCTTAAGGACTGAGCCACCCAGGCGCCCCTGATAATTTGCATTTCTAACAAATTCCCAGGTAATGCTGATACTGCCGATATAGAGACCACACTTTGAGAACCACAGGACTATGGGAATGCTAGGGTCTCCATTTTTCTAGGATTTGACAAAACTGTGTTAAGAGAAATCTGTCTTTTATCTTGTGTTAGTGCCCTTTTCTCCCAAATCTTAGTTCTTTGCTAACAAATAATACACTTAGAATATTGGTAGAAAAAGGCTTAAGGCAGAGGTTCTCAACCATTAGTCTGTCCGAGTCATGTAAGGTGCTTGTTAGAGATGCAGATTCCTGCCACCTTCTCCCTACCCTGCCCCCTCAGAATAAAATGACCTAGGCTCTTTGATGCCAGGGATTTTGTCCTGATCATTGTTTTAGCACTAGGGTCTGGGTGTTCTATAAGGGACTGTTGAATGAGTGAATGAATGAATCAGTCAATCAATGGAATCGTACCTTCTGGTAATAACGTCATTGTGCTGTACCCTCCCACATTTCTTTCATTGTTTTAAGGTTTTACTGTAGGCTCTGCTGCTAGATACAAAATAAACACATACAACTGTCACAAGTAGGGCAGTACACATGGAGTCTCAGCTGTAAAAACCATTTCAAAATATAAACTTGTTCTTTGGAGTACATTGTGTCAAAGGCTGCCCATATTAATAGCATTGTGATAAAATAGTAACATTTCCTTTGATAAGCAGACAAAACCCATCCATGATCTTACACACATTTCCATCTCCTTGCAACAGTTCCCATCTCTACCCAGTCTAGGCTCAACCACCCATACCCATCACAAGTCACTTGTATTCCTTCACAGGTGCAGAAGAGACTGGGCTTGAGCCAGGTGACTTGTACGGCCAACAGGACATCAGCAAACATGATGCAGAGACTTGATAAGTGTTTGCACAAAAGTGAGCCTTTCCTTCTTGGAACCAGCTGCCACACTTTAAGAAAGCCAATCGAACCTGTCAGCAGATGAGAAACCATGTGGAGGAGAACTATGCACTCTAGCTGACCAACACCAACTTCCAGAAATGTGAATGAAACCATCTTGGATATTTCAGCCCCAGGAGAGCTCCTAGCTGATTGCAGCTACTGAATGAACGACCCAGTTGAATGACTGACCTTAGGCAATATCACCTAGAGCAGAAAAACCACCCAGCTGAGCCCAGCTAGTACACAGAATCATGACAGATAATAAATGGTTATTCTCTTTAGCCACTTGATTTTGGAGTTGTCATGCAGCAACAGATAAATGACACAACGAGTACATGTTGGTGTGATCTCTCTTCCTCACAGAATTTTAATTTTTGGTCATATTTGGTTCTAACCAAGATGCTGGGTCTTTTGGAAAGATCAAAATAGGAATATCCAGAAGTTTTCTCATTTTCTAAACATGTTTGGAAAACTTGCAGTTGATGTACGTTGACAGGTCTTCAGTTTGAACACCTGTTCCTGATAGGGTTCTGAGGCAGGGGGATGCTGGGAAAGCCCTTGTTTCCATAAAGGGCAAGGTGATGCATAAGTTGGACCACTGTCACTTGACTGTTTTTATTTTCTTCCCTCAGCACCCATTTTGCTTTCCAGTCTCACATTCCTCTTATTTTCTTCATGCTTTCTCTTTTGTGTGCCTGTTTGCCTTTCCCTTTCTATGTGCCCACCTTCAAGTCTCCAATGCCTAACAGAAGAGAGACAAAGACGTATGTTCCTTTTTATAGTTTGCCTTTTGCCACTATATATAGAGATGTAAAAAATAGGGAAACTGACAAAATTGAAGCGAAAGTACCCACAGTTATGTTCACCATTATGTTTAAGTATGTTCATGATTATAAATTACGTGTTACATTCGTAATCATGGGGCGCTGACTTTTCAAGGGCTGCATTCACACAGTCATATCATACAAAGAAAAGAAAATGTATTTAGTGCCTTCTTGGGGCACCTGGGTGACTCAGTCGTTAAGCGTCTGCCTTTGATCCTAGAGTCCTGGGATTGAGCCCTGCATCGGGCTCCCCGCTCTGTGGGAGGCCTGCTTCTCCCTCTCCCACTCCCCCTGCTTGTGTTCCCTCTTCCGCTGTGTCTCTCTCTGTCAAATAAATAAATAAAATCTTTAAAAAAAAAAAGAAAATATATTTAGTGCCTTCTCTGACAAGTCACATAGTTGGCACAAAATAGATGTTGAATGAGGGAATTCACTACTTTCAATAGGATTATAATCATTCATTTGCAGATTTTTTAAATTTAATTTTATTTTTAAAGATTTATTTATTTATTTGAGAGAGAGACCACACGAGGGGCAGAGGGAAAGGGAGACAAACTCCCCGCTGAACAGAGAGTCCGACATGGGACTCGATCCCAGGACCCTGAGATCATGACCCAAGACGGAATCAAGAGTGAGATGCTTAACCGACTGAGCCACCCAGGCACCCCTTGCTGATTCTTTTTTTTAAAAAGTATGCTTTTGAGAAGAAAAGGTAACTATAATTTACTTGTTTAGGCTCCATAGTTAAACCTGATTAGGAAAAATTTTGGAAGAAAATGTATCATTTATCACTCAGGAATGGCATGTAAGGAAAGAGGAACGATGATCTTAATTTAAGTACATTCATTGCCTTTTTAATGGGAAACTCTCCTCTCTTTGGAAACACTCCATTGAAAGCACATATCTTGGGGCGCCTGGGTGGCTCAGTCATTAAGCGTCTGCCTTCGACTAAGGTCATGACCCCAGGTCATGATCCCATAATCTTGGGATCAAGCCCCACATCCCACTCTCTGCTCTGCAGGAAGCCTGCTTCTCCCTCTCCCACTCCCCCTGCTTGTGTTCCCTCTCTCGCTGTGTCTCTGTCAAATAAATAAATAAAATCTTTAAAAAAAAAAAGAAAGCACATATCTTTGGGGGCACTTCTTATTTGTGAAGAAACGTACAGATGTAATTTCTTAAATTAAAGGACTGGGAAGAACTTTTCAAATTGTCTAGCTCAACTCCATGTATTAGAACTGAAGAAAATAAAGGCAAGGATCTGGGTTACTTGTCCCAGGTCACTTAAATGTTTGAAATTGGTCACCAAGTGGTGAGGTGCACATGTGTGTCTTATGAATTCACCGCTATTGATGAAAAAAAAAAAACCTCAGAGCATAAGTCAACCTACAATGAATCAATAGTGCTCTTTTCTGAAAGATACTGTAAACATATAAACATTATATATATATAGATAGATATATAATTAGGCCATCACTGAAAAAAAGTGCTGTAGTCTTTTTAATTTTATTTTGTAAAGTGAGCTCTATACCCAACATGGGGCTTGAATTCATGACCCTGAGATCAAGAGCTGCATGCTCTACCAACCCAGCCAGCCAGGTGCTCCTGTGGTCTTTTTTCAGAGTTTTCTACTATACTTACTGTTCTCCATTCTCCCAAGGCCCCATTCCTCACCACTGTGCACGAAACCTAGGTCTTTATTTCTGTCATCAATCTCTCTGTGTTAGAGAATGAGGAGTTAAAAACTATAGAGAAACACCAAATGCTGGCAAGGATGTGGAGCACCAGGAATTCTCATTCGTTGCTGGTGGGAATGCAAAATGGTACAGCCACTTTGGAAGACAGTTTAGGGTTTCTTACAAAACTAAACATACTCTTACTGTATGATCCGGCAATCATGCTCCTTAGTATTCACCCAGAGGAGGTGAAAACTTAGGTCCACATAAAACCTGCACCAGATGCCTATAGCAGCTTTATTTATAATTGCCAAACTTGGAAGCAACCAAGATGTCTTTTAGTAGTGAATGGATAAATTGTAGTCCATCCAGACAATGGACTATTATTCATTGCCAAAAGGGAATGAGCTATTAAGCCATGAAAAGACATGGAGGAAACTTAAATGTGTATTACTAAGTGAAAGAAGCCAATCTGAAAAGTTTGCTTACAGTATGATTCTAACTAAATGACAGTTTGGTAAAGGCAAAACTACAGAGACCGCAAGATCAGTGCTTGCCAGGGGTTGTTGGGGGTGTGTGGGGGAGACTTAGGGATGAATAGGCAAAGTAAAGAGGATTTTTAGTGCAATGAAACTACTCTGTATGGTACCATAATGGTGGATACATGTCATTACACATTTCTCCAAACCCATGGAGTGGAAACACTAAGAGTGAACCCTAATGTAAACTATGGACTCTGGGTGATGATGTGTTAATGTAGTTTCACCAGTTATAACAAATGTACTACTCTGGTGGGGGATATTGATGATGGGGGAGGCTGTGGATATGGGGGCCAGGGGTATATATGAAATCTCTGTTCTTTCTGCTCAATTTTCCTTTGAACCTAAAATTGCTCTAAAAAATAAAGTCTATTTTAGGGTGTCTGGGTGGCACTGTTGGTTGAAACACCGACTCTTGGTTTTAGCTCAGAGTTGTGAGATCAGGCCCCGTATCGGGCTCCGCGCTCAGCACATAGTCTGCTTGGAATTCTCTCTCCCTCTCCCTCTGTCTCTCCTGCTCGTACTGTCTCTCAAACAAATAAATAAATCTTTAAAAAATAAAGTCTATTTTAAAACCTGTAGAGATAGTTTCGATATATTTGAATGGTTCTGTCCTCTACTCATGTTCCTTGGCTGACTGTGCATTACTGAGCATTCATTACCTAGGTTGAGAAATCACCTGCTTCCCTCCCATTGCCATTTCGATTCTCTGATCTAGACCTTCTTTACTTTTGACCACATGGCTTGTTTTGGCCTATTTCCTTGCTTATGATAAAATAAATTTTATTAGAATTCTTTCTTGTTGTATTTAAATAAGCTCACGTTTAATTTTTTAAAAGGTCATTTAAAATTTTGTAAAATATTGGCACACATTAAATCACTAACTTCTGGGGAACAGAGGGTTTTTTTCTCCTTTTCAAAACAGTTGGTCCCTTGGGGGGGGGCGTGGCTGGTTCAGTTGGTGGACGATGTGACTCTTGATCTTGGGGTTGTAAGTTTGAGCCCCACATTGGGTATGGAGATCACTTAAAAATAAAATCTTAAAAAATATATAAAAACAGGTGGTCCACAAATCCCTGCTCTTCAGAAATTTGTCATATATACTTCGTACTTACATTTTCAAATACTGTATACCTTAACTTCTCCACTCCCCTTCACGTCCTTCTCCCTAAGTGCTGGTTAATAACACTGCAGTCTACAAATGGAAATTTTCTCTTTGTAGCTTGTGTCTGGCTGCCTGGAAATGATCGTGATGTCACAACTGTCAGTTTGCAGTTAGGCAACATAGCAGGAGGAACATAGAGGAGAAATAACCTCTATTTGTAAGTTAGCGTTTGTACAATGAGGAAAGCATGAATTTGTATGGCTCTCCCTTCATGACGCCCTCTTCTTCTGGATGGGGTAATATGACACCTCTGCCTATTCAAGAGAACTTGCTGTAATCTAGTGCCCATGTCTACACACTTTGGGATGCTTGCATATTCCACAGGTGACAGAGTCCATACTGCTGGGTGACCTTTGGAGGTCTCCAGTCTGCCAACCTTGTAGATATGGACACCCAGGCTGGCATATGTGTTCAGGAATAGGGAACAGAGAGATCACTTTTAACTTATGATTCACAGCTATGTGGTTATGATACTTAAAGGGACAAGCCCCATTTCAAGTAAGGGTTTGGTGCCTTTGGTGGTACCTCCAGTGAAGTGTTTGCAACAGAATAGTCCCCCCCAATAATTATGTTTATTATTTGGGAGTCTTCTCTGCTATCAAGTATAAGAGAGCTTATTATGTAAACTATATTCAGGAAACACTTTATTTTCAATCTTTTGATATTTTACCCCTGTCAAAATTCTACTGAAACACTTCTTTTCTAAAGGAGGCAATGGAGATTAGGCATTCCAGGGAGGATGAAATACTATAGATGCTTATGGTATATTTTATAACTATTTAGACCAATGTTTCCATGACTGTAGAGTAACAGTCCTCGGCTTAAAGTCTTGTACTCTTCCAAAGGTATATAGGTCAAGTTAAAGCAAACTGGAGGTTTTCCTAGACTCATTCCCTTAAAAATACCACACCCCCGGCTTTTGGCCCTTGCACTCAGGCCCTTCCTGGCAGTATTCCTTTCTCCCTCCCTGTCCATTGTAGTTTTGCTATGTTGTTGCAGTAAGGGCTTCCAAAGTGTTCACTCCACCCTGCATGTAAGCCCTTGCTTAGTGTCCATCACTCTGGGTTTATACTCCGTGATTTGTCTTGGCTAAGGGACACTAGTAACCATGACACGAGCAGAGACTTAAAATGAGCTTCCTCATTTGGGCTACTGCTCTTTTGCTTCTTCTTTGGTAGTCCACAAACCACCATGTGGGGAAGCCTGGGCTAGCCTGTTGGAGGATGAGAGACCCCATGGCGGAGAGACCAAGTCATTGCCACTAGGCCCTCTAGAAAAAACAGCTTAACAATCACTAGACATGTGAGGCCATCCCAGAACATCCAGCATCAGCCCATCCAGACAAGACCAGAAGAGCCATCATTAATGTCCCAAATATCCCAGCCATCACATTCCACAAAATTGTCAGCAACGTATTTTGTTGTTCAATGTCCTTCAACTTCAAGGTGGTTTCTTACGCCGCAAGAGCTATGTGATACACGGTCCCACCTGCGGTCGGTGTGGTTTTCTATCACATGCAGGGAAGCCGACCACACAATTGGCCGCTCTTCTTTCCTCTTCTTCCTCTATGGAAAATATCTTAGTCCAGTTCTTTAGTTACAAGGAACAAAATCCACTTGAGCTACCTAAAAATAAAACGCTATGTGTGCCTACATGCGTGTGCGCACGTGCACACACTGAGTGGGAGATGACAGATGGTTTTGATGACACGACTGACAACTTAGACACAAGACCTGCAGCTCAATGAGGCTTCATGTCTGCTGGTGCTGGAGGCCTCTGGGAACCGAGTTTACTCTAAGCATCTTTTTGTTTTTGTCTTTCTGGGACTCTTCTCCGAAACTCTTTGAACATGTGCCCGGCTTTCTCACTTCACTCTCAAGACTGGCTTTCCCTATCTATTTATCAAGTTGCCCAGGACTCTAAATGATACCTCAGACTCTGAGGCTACCTGACTCTGTCCCTTACCGATTACAATTTGTTTCCATATACAAACCCTCGAAAAGATGCTTTGATTGGCTCATCTCATGTACCTTTTGCTTCCCTTTAATCAAGTGGTCACCCTGATCTGGTCAGCAGTGGTGACACGGGACAGATAGGGTAGACAAGAAGTCTTTGTGCATCTGCTATTTGCCTGAGGTTCTACTGATCAAGGCCGGGCTCAGCTGGATGTCACAGCTTCAGGATGTGGCAGCTAGGGTGGCCCTTTTTCTCACTGCATGTCATGTACTAGATAGGGTGGTTCTGTTCCATGTGTGTTCTTTTTTTCTCTTGGTCAAGATGGCTTGTTCTTAGGCATGTTCATCTTATGGAGATGGCATAAGTGCAAGAGAACAAATGGAAACATGCAAGGCCCATTAAGGCCTAGGCTCAAAATTGTCACAGTGGCACTTCCATCCAGGTACCATTCACCAAAGCAAGTTACACGGCCAAGCCCAAAGTCAAAGTGGCAGGGAAATTACTTCACCCAGGATGAGACCATAGCAACTGTCTGCCTGCTGGTAGGGGTGAAAAATTGGGGCCAGCACTGCAACCTAGTATGCTTTTCCCTTTTCATGTCTTTGACATGCTCATCTTTGGCCCAGCAAAGATGGTCGTGGTGGTGACAAATGGTGATGAGCTGGAAGAGAGGAGTCCAAGGGCCAGAGGAACTAACTTATCTATAGGCATCTATAGGAATGGCTATAAGATTGTCAGCAGTCAGAAGGGCAGTTTAAAGAGAGATGGCAGATAGTGGCTGGCTCTGGATCAAAACTATTATTCCAGAACATCTGATATGGTGACACAGTTGCAATCTCTAGGCCATGTTATGGCCCTACAGTGGAGAGGGCCAGCCAGGTTGTTCAGGGAAGAGCTGTACTCCCTGGAATAAGCAAACTGCTGTGCACATCGAGAAAGCAACACAGATATACAGTCATACATCTGGACAACATTGAAGAGGTCAGGGGCAAGGTGTTAGTACGACAGCAAGCATTGGTCCAAGACGAATAGGACAAGACTACTTCAGGCCCGAGGCCCCAGAAGGTCTGCTTTGGTCAGGCTTGGCTAGGGTCAGAGATGCAAGGTTATTGATGGTCCTCAGGGCATGGCAAGAAAGAAAAAAACCCATGGACCGATCCTGCTAGCTTGCATGGCTTTTTTGTCTTGCAAACCCACTGCTTGCTGCACCCAACCCACCATACCCCTTGTCCAAGTGACTCAGTTGGCGATTTATCATGTTTCACCTTAGCAGTTTATTTGTCACATATGGATCACGTCGAAATCATGTCACCATTAAAAAAAGTAAAATTCAGAGCAGCCTGATGTCCGTAGATTCTGATTGTTTAAATCAGGGTGACAAAGTCAGAAGACCCAGGAAGTAAGGATGACAACAGAGGGTTTTTTTTTTTTTTTTTTTTTTTTTTGATGCCAAACAGATGGTAGGAGGAAAAGGCAATGAGAGTAAATCACTGGCAGGGGTTTACTCTGATAGTCCCAGAAGAGGCTCCTGATGTGAGCTAGTTACTAATGGCAGAAAGGAGGCTGGGGCCTGACTAGAAGTGTTAGGGGGAAAGGGGGAGGAGCTTGTTCTGAGCACTTAGGGGAAGGCATGGACAAGGGCCCAGCAGTGGTGGGAACTCTTTCAACTTCCTCATCTCGGAATTCAGAGTAAGCTCTTGTTTACCTTTCCAGCCACACCCCACCCCCAACTTCCCCATCTGTACTCTACTCCTGCCAATGAGCGGGCTTTCCATTCCCCCCAAAGACGGCCTGCTCCTTCCCCGATTCTGTGCCTTTGACTGGGCTGCTCTCACCATCTAGGACGCTGTCTTTTCAGTGTTTGCCTGTCAAATTATTCTCATCCTTCAAAGCCTATCTCCAGTTCCACTTCTTCCATGAAGTGGATTCCTCAAGCAAATATGACCGGTTCCTACTTTACCTCCCAGAGTGCATCTCATAGTCTGTCTTGTATTATCATTTTACCTATATTTGTCCTATCCATTCTTAATTTCTCCTCTTCCCTGTGTGATCAGTATCTATTGGATGTCCTGTATTTTATCTGGACCTATGAAAATGCATGTCCTCGGGGCACCTGGGTGGCTCAGTTGGTTAAGCAGCTGCCTTCAGCTCAGGTCATGATCCCGGGGTCCTGGGATCGAGCCCCGCATCGGGCTCCCTGCTCGGTGGGGAGCCTGCTTCTCCCTCTCCCTCTGCCTGCCTCTCTGCCTACTTGTTCTCTCTCTCTATCTCTCTGTCAAATAAATAAATAAAATCTTTAAAAAAAAAAAAAAAAGAAAGAAAATGCATGTCCTCAAAGTGTCTGCTCTAATGTCTAGAGGGAGATGCAGACTGGTAAACGGGAACTGCAACATGTGATAAAGACCAAACAGAAGTAAGCATAAGTGCTACTGGAGCCTCTAAGAGGGGAATTTGAACCAGCCTTCTAGAACCTGAATCCTGAGGGTAAAAGGCAGAAGTCATTCCAGCACGGCCAGCAGCATGTGCAAAGACCCTGGGGTTATTCACAAATTGCTTGTAAGGAGCAATACATAAAATATTTATGTTCAGATCTTGGTACATTAATAACCTAAATGTATAAATTACATAAATACTTCCCTATTTGTTTTATTTTCTGGCAACCTTCAATAAGCGATCATTCATCCCCATTTATAAGTGAGGAAACCAGGTCAATCTGGGGTCAATCAAATTAAAATCAAATTAAAAGTAGCAGAGTAAGGACGACAACAGAGGTTTTTTGATGCCAGAGCTGTGCTCTTTCCTCTACATTTTGCCTCTCAGATCTGGCTCCTCCTGATAGAAGGAAAATGGGCAAAAGGTCAAGGAGAGGATCTGGAAGAAAAGATAGGAGCTGGAGGATAAATGACATAACCTTCACAAATTTTCCCCAAGACTACCTCTGCTTATGAAAGTATACAAAATCCAGTGTCTAGCAGATAGACCAGAGTATCTTAATCCTTTCCATGGACTGTACTTTTAAAGGTTCACACTGCTGGAGCCTCTGGGTGGCTCAGACGGTTGGTTGAGCACCCGACTCTTGGTTTTGGCTCAGGTCCTGATCTCATGGGTGGGGGGATAGAGCCCGCCCGACGGACTCCGTGCTCAACGGGGAGTCTGCTTAGATATTCTCTCCCTCTGCCCCTTCCCTCACCCACGCTCTGTGTAAAAATAAATAAAATCCTTAAAAAGAAAGAAAGGTTCACACTGCCATTCACATAGGCAATAAAAAAGGGGGTGTCTATGCGCAGCATGACCTCTAACCTACTTAAAGAACTGACGTGGATGCAGTGATGGCAGCCAACAAGAATGTCGTAACATTCTAATGTACAGAATTGGCTCAGAGTTGCCCAAATCACCTGACAGGAACTCTAACTTCAGGGCCAGGGCCATCCTAATGGGGCCCCTTAAAAAAAAAAAAAAAAGAGGCTATTACTATATTCTAACGTAAAACAAAGTTTCACTTCATTTCTACTTACAAAATACACACGTGCCTTATACATTATGTAGCCGACCTAATAAAGGTTTTGTGAAATCTAACAAGATTGTTGTAACTCCAAAAGTTTTGGTGTCTACAGAGACAAGCACTGCCATCATCAGTAAAAGATGGAAACTGCAATTATCAAGCAAGAATATTGTACCTTAAATTAAATGTAAATTGCTCCCCTAATTCACAGCCTTGAATGATGGAATATTTGCATAGGAAGAAAACTTGGAGGTCACTCCTCACTTTCTATGTAAAAATTCTGACTAAGGGAAATTTGGTGATTTTTGCCTTGGGAACATTTCTTTGGGATTTTCATATACATGCTGCCATTTTATCTTTAAAACCTCGCAAAATGGACATGACAGGTGGTATTCCGACTGCACAGATAAGAAAACAAAGCTCAAGGATTTTAAGCCTTGCTTATCAGCACAACAGTAATAAATGGATGCCAGGATTTTTGTGCTTTTTCCTGCACCCTGTGAGCCTTCATGAGTTTTTACTGATCTAAAGGAAATGACAGTAAGGAATAATAATAACAAAGAAAACATGTGGCATTTCACTGTGTTCTTTTTTCTTCTTTTTTAAAGATTTTATTTAGTTATTTGAGAGAACATAAGCAGGGGTGGGAGGGGGCAGAGGGAGAAGCAGACTCCCCGCTGAGCAGGGGTCCCACCAGGGCCTCAATCCTGGGACCCTGAGATCATGACCTGAGCCGAAGGCAGATGCTTAACTGACTGAGCTGCCCAGGTGCCCCTTCACTGTTTTCTTACTCAATCCAAAATGGAAATGGAGAGGGTTCTAGACTGGAGCTTGAGACTTATTTTCAGCAGTTATTGGCTTTGGGCTAATTTCTTACATGTGTTCATCTCTGGAGTCACAAGTCTGGAACTTGACCTGTCTCACAAGGTTGGTGTGAATCTCAAATGAGATGATGGATGGGAAACTGCTGTGTAAAGAACAAAATGTTAAGTGACTGGGTGGTGAAAACAAAGTCAGCATGATCCATGCTTCAGAAATGTTGGGGATAATAAAAACGTTAACTGTTTGCTACTAATCTGATGAGGGACATCTGTAACTTATAAAAGAGGAATGGACAACTTTAACAGCAGAAACAAGAATCCTGAGCACAAGAAGAAATATATATGCTCTTGTTTGGGAAGACAATATAATAAAAAAGGTATCTCACAAGTTAATTTTGAGATTTAATTCATTACTGATTAAAATTCCAACAGAGTGCTTAAGAGAACTTGACTATCTGTAAACTTTTTACGGAAAAACATGCAACCAAGCAATATTCTTAGAAGAAAAGAGAACAGTGTAGGATTTACTCTGCCAAACATTAAACGATTGTCATAAATTTCTGGTACTATCCTGAGAAAATAGAATGATAAAGTAGAATAGCATTAAAGAGTAGACTAACAACATTTTTAAGATGTCAATATATGGCATGTCAAGTGACACAAAGTAATAAAAATGAATCACTAATAAATGTGTTACAGAAAAATAATATGAAAACAGAGAAAAATAAATTTACATCCTAGAAATTCACATCCTAGAAATTTCAAATTAAAGAGTTAAATACTAAAAAGCCATCCACAGACAAAGCTAGAAGAAAGTGGAATCACAGATCTTAAGTCAGTTGTAGAAGGGAGGTAATTTTTTAGAATTAAAGTAATAAAAATAACTGTGGTGAAATAGACCTAATAAGAAGTGAAATGTTTTCCCACAATGAAGAATAATAAAATGAAAAACAACTGAGTGAGAAAGATACTTGTAACTGATGTGTAGGAACAGAAATTTTAGCCCCAAAATATGTAAGCAAGAGAGATACTGGTTTATAAAGGGAGTAACTATTTTCTAATGGAAGTATGGTCTAAGAATATGAATGCACGGTTATGCAAGAAGAAATATATCAAATGTTATTCAAAAGTTAAGCTTCCAGAAGAATTTCAAATTGTGTGAATTAGAGCAACTATGCGGTGTCATCTTAACTGTATTTAATTAGTAAAAATAAATCAATTGTTGACAGAGTTGTGTGAAAAAAAGCTATTTCTATACTTGGCTAATAGAATTCTAGTTGAAATTGGAAAGCATCTGAAAAACCACCATGGAGAAATTGCTAGGCAAATCACAATATGTTTGGGCAATGAATTAATATTCCCAAAAGAAATGACATGTTACAACTATATAAATATGTGGAAGTAAATACAGAAAATAATGTTATGTAAAACAAACAGTTGATACAATTGAACAATGTTGGTACCAGCCTTATAAAACTAACAAATCATTGAATACTACATCAAAAACTAATGATGTACTATATGTTGGCTAATTGAACATAATAAAAAAAATTAAAAAAAATTCATAGTATAAGCCACAGAGTTGGAAAGGACCCTGTTGCTAAAGAAGAAATAATTTTTAAACGAGGGTTTCTCCCCTCATTTAAACATTTTGGTTTGGCTCTATACCATTTAACTGTAAAGTTAAAACATAAAAATATGAAAATACATTTAAAAAGTCAGGGATAAATAAGACTCTCCCTGGGGCTGTGCGTTATTATTCTCAATTTTTTTAAACATCTATACATTGTGGCTTATTTATTGCTATAACTGAATGTTTCTGTCCCCCCCCAAATTCATATATTGAAATCTAATCCCCAATGTGATGGTGTTTGGGGGTGGGACCTTTGGGAGGTGATTAGGTCATGAGGACAGAGCCCTCATAAATGGGACTAGGGCCCTTATAAAAGTGCCCAGAGAGCTCCCTTGTCCCTCCTGACATGTGAGGTGTTAGTGAGAAGACATATGAACCAGGAAGCAGTCTCTTACCAGACAATGAATCTTGGTGCCTTGATCTTGAACTTCCCAGCCTTCAGAAGTGTGAGAAATAAATTTTTTTTGAATAAACTATGTCTATGGTATTTCGTTATAGCAGCCCAAATGGACTTAGACATTTACTGTTTGTAATTGTGATACCTTTGGTCCTTTTTTCTTTTTTAAAAATTTTATTATTATTTTTTAAGTAATCTCTACACCCAACATGAGGCTCAAACTCACAACCCTGAGATGAAGAGTTGCATGCTCTACTACTGAGCCAGCCAGGTGCCCCTGATCCTTTTTTCTTGTATCAACTCAACCTGTAGACTTGGAACTAGATGTATTCTTAGAGATCATCTAGTACAGCCTAATTATGAGAATGAGGACATTGAGGCCCAGGGAGATTTGCTCAAAGTCACAGAACTTGTCAGTTGCAAATTAATTTTTAGATTATATACAAACAGTACTTATTTTGTTATAAACAGATTTGTCATTCCTCCCAATGAACATGTGAATCATCAAACAGAGCAACTCAATATAAGAAGTATTATTACCTCAATCCTGTTCATAATTAAAGAAATGAAGATCAAAATAATGAAATGCTGTGTATCACTTATAAGGTTAGTAATAAATTAAAAATATATTCTGGTATCTAATGATGGTGAGAGTTTGGGGAAATGGGCATTGCCATATTGTGATGGAGAGAGTGTCAGTAGATGCAGTGATTTCTGGAAGGCAGTTTGGCAATAGCCAACAATCTTTTAAATGCACTTTTCATCCAGAAATACCACT
This sequence comes from Neomonachus schauinslandi, assembly GCF_002201575.2. Lineage (NCBI taxonomy): Eukaryota > Metazoa > Chordata > Mammalia > Carnivora > Phocidae > Neomonachus > Neomonachus schauinslandi. The sequence continues at coordinate 100,733,836 of NC_058419.1, forward strand.
GCTAGAAACATACCCTAGATGTATGCTTGCAAAAGTTCTTCAAAGTGTATTCAAAAGGATGTTCATTACATTATTATAGAGGGGAAAAAAGAAATCATGAACGCATTCGTTAATTAGAAACTGGTCCAATAAGTTGGGAATAGCCTTCAGATGGAATATTATACGACCACTAAAAATGAAATTGCATATGTCACATTGGGAAAGATCTATAACATAAACTAAGAGGAAAAAAGCAAGATACACAATCATGAATGGTCTCCGATATGTGTGGGAGAGACATACAGAAACACACACGCACACATATACAAACACACACACATACATAAATTCTAAAAGAAAACACAAGAAACCCTGAAGAGTAGTTACCTTTGGAGAGAGGAATATGAAGAAGGAAAAGAGGAAAGCTTTTACTTAGTATCTTGTACTAACCTGTACAGTATGGATTTTCTACCTAGATATTTACATTAATGATATTTTAAAATTATCAGCAGACTTTACACAGATTGTAGAGTCATGGGTTAATATTTTTTTTTATGGTTTCTTGTCTCAACTTAGTCCTTTTCTGTATATTTTCTTTAATTGCTTTGATAAAAAGAATAAACATTTAACTTTTATATTGAGTTACATCTGAACTGACCTGGAAAAACATCCATGAATTTTAAGGGAAAGAGGCAAGTTGCAAAGTGCAATTTTTCATTGAAAAAAAAAAAAAACCTGGGGAAGAATACATATTACATTATAACCTTAGATGGGCAGGATTGGTGAAGAAGGACAGAAAACCTCTTTTAAGTAAAAAAATCTAATAAGGTAAAAAAATTAAATGACAAATGTTGCCAAGGAGCCATGTGGGGCCTGTTTAACTTCCCTAAGGACTGCTGCTGTAACAAATTACCACAAACTTGGTGGCTTAAAGCAACTCACATTTATTACCTTACAGTAATAAGGTACTTGCGCGCTCTAGGGGAGAACCTGTGTTCTTGCTCTTTCCAGCTTCCCGGGGCTGCTTGCATTCCTGGACTCAGGCCATTTTCAAAGTGAGCAATGCCAGTCCCATCCTTCTCATATGGCATCATTCTGACACTCTTTTTTTTCCATTTTTAATGACCCTTGTGATTACACTGGGCCCACCGAATAATCCAGGAAAATTTCCCTATCATGGTGTCAACTGATGAGCAATCTTAATTCAACCCCCAAGCTCAATTCCCTTTTGCCATGTAAGGATACATAGGTGAAGACTCCAGAGGTCAGGACACGGACATTTGGGGACAACCATTATTCTGCCTACCATAGAATGTCAGGACACCAGCCACTTCCGGGACTACGCAAGGATGGTCCCAACATGAGCCACAGGGGCTGGAATGCTAGTAATTTATCTGGAGAGGATGAATGTGGCTTTATAATCTCAGTCTGACCGTATGTCTAGTATAGCCTGAAGGAAAACTTGTTAAGCTAGTTTTGTACCTACGTTGTTGAACCTGGAAGCAAAGAGGACTCCCAATTGTTCAAACCCTTTACTTCCCCTCCCCCATTTAAAATTTTTCAGGTGTATTTACCAGCCCTATGTCTGCATCAGGGCTTCTGCTCTTGTGTGGAGTTCTTCATCCACCAACACAACTACATCCCTAGAGTGAAAATAGGTCACCGCAGTACTCCATCCCCAGCACGCTTCCTGAGAAAGTTCTACCCCTCACGAAAACCCCTGCTGAAATACTCCTCATCACTCTTCACTGATAAATGGTGTGAGTGAGGAACACTTTTTTGAGGTGTATATGTGTGATACACACACAGACACGCATATACAAAATCTACTCTGGAGGTTTAGGTAGGAAAAGAGACAGAGAATACAATTTGACTTCAAATAGAAATCCCATGCAAAATTAAGGAGTAAAAGTTAATTTGAAGATAATAAGAGAAACTACCTGTACAACGAAACAAAACCATACCACTTAGGAATATCCATTCTTTTCTAAGGTCTCAAGTGCACCTTTTTTGTGAACAATTATATAATTTCCCCCCTAAAGTTAATCATCCCTTCTAATTTCGTGGCATTAGTAATATTCAACTTGGAATTTGAAAATGAGGTCAGAAAAAAAAATCACCATCTGAAATGGAGCTAATGTGAATCAAGATGGGAGAGATTAATCATGAACAAGAGTGGATCTGCTTAGAGAAGTGGTATGGGTTAGGAGGGAAATAAGCCAGAACTTAAGTACTTATCTTTGGACTCCCAGTTCCAAAAGTTATACTCTTTAAAGTGGAGACAAAATGCTGATTAGTTGCATTTCAGAGGGATGGGCAAAGCTTCAAGGATGGGGTGGCTGTCCCAAAGAGGAGATTCCCTCTTTGGCAAAGAACAGGATTAGAGTCTCCTGTTTGGGAGGGCACTTCCTGTATTTGATCTATGTGGTCTCAGGTAAAGGTGTGGGCTCATCACAGTCTCTTAGCAAATATTCACTTGCTGACTGATGTGGGGTGTTTCTCCAGTGTAATGTTCTTTTTGATTTGGCTTAAAGGTGAAAAACATTAGAAACCAGGTGACAGCCTCCACAGTAGTAGATTCACAAGGAAATGATGTCAGGAGAGCAGGGGATGAAGAGGGTTTGGAGTGGGCTAAGGCCTGGAAATTTTGCATGGCTTTGGGCACATAAATCTGGGGAAATGCAACTGAGAAACACACAATTCCTATGTCATTTTTTAAGGCAACATAAAGAGCTCCTTTCATCTGCATGGGGCTTTTTATGTAATGTGGGTGTGTGTACTGGGTTGGGACAATGAACAGGGAGCACATGCATGCCATTCTCCAAGCGGGCCTACTAGAACATTCCTGTCACCACTGCCTCTCTCTCCCATTTCCTCCCTCTCTATCCATCATATGGAAAGAAGGGGAGCAACAAAGCCTAAGTCAAACTACACTTAGTAAAAAGCCATGTATCCTTGGGCAGTTAGCATATATTATTTAAATATGTTGTACTTGCTTCAGCAGCACATAGACTAAAATGGGAACGCTACAGAGATTAGAATGGCCCCTGTGTAAGGATGACAGGCAAATTCACAAACTGCTCCATATTTTTGTATGTTAACTAACTGGAGTTAAAATAAAAACTAGGGGCGCCTGGGTGGTTCAGTCAGTTAAGCGTCTGCCTTTCAGCTCAGGTCATGATCCCAGGGTCCTGGGATCAAGCCCTGCGTTGGGTTCTCCGCTCAGCGGGGAGCCTGCTTCTCCCTCTGCCTCTCCTCCTGGCTTGTGCTTTCTTTCTCATTCTCTCTCTCTCAGATAAATAAATCAATCTTAAAAAAAAATAAAAACTTAAAAAAATAAATATGTTGCTGGTGCTGATGACATATCCCCAAAAGGTTATGTAATCTGCTTGTGAAATGCACAACAAAGAAAGGTTATATCTTTATTGGCAATTGTAAGTTACACACCTCTTGTTCCCCACGCCCCCCACCCCACACTCATAGTGACTGTATATCAACTTGTCCATCAACTTTGGAGTCCAGAACAAAAGGCACATCAACTAAAAGAGAGAAGAGTTTTATTCTGTTAAAGAATAAAAGAAGGTCAACCCTAATGACTTCTCTAAAGATTTCCTGAGTTAAGAGCAAAAAAAAAAAAAAAAATCTTTAGCATTCGAAATTTAATGGTGCCACGCTTTGTTTTCTCTTTGCCAAATAAGGTTTAAGTCAAGGCTTATCTTTCTTGTCTGTGGGTCCTTATTGTTGGAAATTTTGAGGGTGCACTAAGCTTATCCTGACTATAGGTCAAAACTAGTTAAATGTCCTTCAGCAAGAAGGAACATGTTGAGAAATCGCAAATGATTGCTCTGTTTACATTTCTATTATAAAACTTAAATATTTGTTCTAAGTCAAAGATTATTACTTTCAGTCACTTTTTTTAATGAAAGTCATTTAGTGAAGCTACTCCAAAGCTAGAACATGAAACTTCTTTTTTTTCTTATCTATTGTACAGAAGCAATTAGAATTCAGTCCCTGCTCTAACCTGCAGAGACCCCTAACTTAATACAGAACTAGATTTTTTGGTGTATTTTGTCTTTGTTGGACAATACTAATGGATTTTTTAAAAAAGATTTTATTTATTTATTTGACAGAGAGAGAGAGCGAACACAAGTTGTGGGCAGAGGGAGAGGGAAAAGCGGACTCCCCGCTGAGCAGGGAGCCCAACACAGGGCTGGATCCTAGGACCCTGAGATCATGACTTGACACTCAATCAATTGAGCCACCCAGGTGCCCCATGGATTTGTTAATTATTCCTTGGAAATCAAGAGGTAGTTATAGAAGACTGAGTGGGGGGTGGGGAAAAGAATTACTCAGGTGAGGAAGTCTGCAAATTTAGTTTGAAGGCCATAACTTATTAACTGGATAACCTTGGGCAATAGATTAATCTGAATCACCTCTGATCTGAATGATATGAATTGCAGATGATTTGAAGGAACGGTAACTGTAAAACCCTAACATGGACTAATTAGTATACTAGTATACTAGTAATTAGGTCCTAAAAAGGAGTTAGACTGCCTGGGTTCAAATCCCAGCTCAATTGCCTAATGCACTGTGAACAGGAGTAAGTTATTTAACCTCTCTGTGCATCACTTCGCCATCCATAAAATGTAGACGAAAATAGCACCTATCCACAGAGGTACAATGGTTTAATGAGCTAGGATACAAAGAGCACATAGAAAGGACTACACAAGAGTTAGTTATTATGCTGAGCGGTCTTAATATTGAAATTGGTTAATGATCATTCCATTAACAGAATAATTTGTCATACATCATGCTTGAATGTAACCATCAAGAAGGAGAAAAGAAAAACCTTTATGGATGACGACCTAAACCATATACACCCAAAGAGCTTACTGTCTACACTCAGTAATGTGACTTTATTACTTCATACTTTGCTGTCTTCACCTTAACTTGCTGTCTCAGCAGATTCTTGCCCAAGAAGATAATAGTTGCAAATAACTTTATTGCTCACTCCAGGAACTTCCTGAAAGACACATCACTCCCTGCCAGACTCTGAATTCCTTGCCTTAAAAATCCTCACCTCGTTGTGGTCACCAATCCTAAATTATGACATCTCCATCCTTACATAATCCTAACCAACACTTCCTCGCGAAAGGCCTTCCTTAAGCCAGAATAGAATATCTCCTAACATCCTGGCTTCACCTCCCTACCGAAAGTTCTGTCAAGGTTGCTCTCTTTTACTGCAGTAAGGGTAAACCCAGCTTTGTCTTATCAACAAGTTATGTTGGTGATACCTGTGGAGAGCCAGTATTCCACGTGGATTAGTGAACTGAACTCTGGAACCAGAATTAGAAGCGAGGAGTTGAAATCACAGCCCTACCATTTGGACAAGTTACTAATTTTCAGATGCCTCTTCTGTAAAATGTACATGTATAAAATGTATACATACATGTACAGTGTGTACACAAGTGCTCACCGGGTAAGGAACGCTTAATGAATGTTTCTTACATTGCCCTTCCTCTTCTTTTTGGTTGCCTGCTGGGGAGGGGTAAGTTGGGTAAATGACTATACTGTTAGTCTGCTCAAGCCGTCACTTTCAGGTAAACCCTTGTTGGCCCCTCATCAGCCACCTTGTAAATACAGCCAGTGAGGTGAAGACTGTGGAGGATGGGGATACTCCTTCCTACCTGAGATACCATAGTTTCCTTTCTTCCTTCTGGTCTCCCTCCTTCCCTCCCTTTCTTTTTTCCTCCCTTTCTTCCTTCTCCCTCCCTTTCATTCTTCCTTCCTTTCTTCCTTAAGGTTTATTTATTTTAGAGAGAGAAAGAGAGCATGCACACATGAGCAGGAGGGGCAGAGGGAGAGGAAGAGAGAGACTCTCAAGCTAACTCTGCACTGAGCATAGAGCCCAACGCAGGGCTCGATCTCATGGTCCCGAGATCACAACTTGAGTGAAACCAAGAGTTGGATGTTTAACCGACTGTGCCACCCAGATGCCCCACCATAGTTTTCTGAAGGGAATACAGGTGGGACCCAGAGCAAGTATTAAACTGTATTTAGGGACACCTGGGTGGCTCAGTCGGTTGAGTATCTGCCTTTGGCTCAGGTCATGATCCCAGAGTCCTGGGATTGAGTTCTGGCATAAGCTCCTACCTCAGCTCCTACCTTTGTCCCTCCCCCTGCTTGCGTGCTCGTGTGTATGCGCGCTCTCTCTCTCTCTCTCTCTAATAAATACATTAAAAAAAAACCCTGTTTTTATCTGCAGAGAGATAGTAACTGATCCAAAATCCTATGGCTGGAGGAATGAGAAGGACCAACACTCAGCTCCTTTGTTCCTCAGAACCTTGCAGGCATGTGGGAGGTGAGCTATATGGTCATCTCCCAGGTCTTCATCACTTTGTGCACTGCCTCCTCTCCTCCTCCTTTCTCACTTCCTGTGCCAGTTATTGCTTCCTTGATGTTCAGGTCCAAATTTACCCTTTTCACCTGCAGGTGGGAAAATGGGTCAGGACCCTTGAAACTGTCCTCTGCTAGCTGCAGTGTTAAGCTTTGTAAGGGGTTTGAGGAGACACTGCAGGAGGAAAGGATTTCCCATCATGCTCTGATGGGCTTGCTCTGCAGGACCATTTAGATGCTGGGCTTCACTAGTACACAGGTCCCACAGTGCACAGAAGCTGTCAGCATCTATTGTCCAGAAGTTGCCCCTGGCACCCATCGGGAGTGGTTTTATAGCAGGGTGCCTCTTGTGAGACACCCCCCTGTGAACAGCTTCCCAGGAATCCTAGAGGATAGATTTTCTCTTGCAAGTTACCAGTGGGTTTCTGGCAACTTCTACTGGCTTGACACCACAATGACTTCTCTTTCATCCACTTAGTCATGACCCTGACTTCTCAAAAAGATCTGGATTTCAGCCTTCAGGGAGGGGTATCTTCCTTGGGCACTCTATGTTGAGTCTAGGGGTTTCAAATGCCCCTGTTTCTTCTATTCCTATCTTTTGTAGCATTCTCTTCACCTTTTAAAAAAGTTTTTATTTAAATTCCAGTTAACACACAGTGTTATATTAGTTTCAGGTGTACAATATAGCGATTCAATGCTTCCATACATCACCCTGTGCACAACAAAACAAGCACACTCCTTAATCCCCATCACCTGTTTAACCTTCCCCTCTGGTAACCCTCAGTTTGTTCTCTATAGTTAAGAGTCTGTTTCTTGGTTTGCTTTTCTCTCTCTTTTTCCCTTCACTCATTTGTTTTGTTTCTTAAATTCCACATGTGAGTGAAATCACATGGTATTTGTCTTTCTCTGACTTATTTTGCTTAGCATAATATTCTCTAGCTCCATACTCATTGTTGCAAATGGCAAGATTTCATTCTTTTCTATGGCTGGGGGGAGGGGCAAAGGGAGAGGAAGAGAGAGAATCTTTTTTTTTTTTTTTTTTTTGACGCAGAGAGAGACACAGCGAGAGAGGGAACACAAGCAGGGGGAGTGGGAGAGGGAGAAGCAGGCTTCCCGCGGAGCAAGGAGCCCGATGCGGGGCTCGATCCCAGGACCCTGGGATCATGACCTGAGCCACCCAGGCGCCCCGGAAGAGAGAGAATCTTAAAGGAAGCTCCACGTCCAGCCTGGAGCCCATTACAGGGCTCAGTCTCATGACCCTGAGATCACGACCTGATCTGAAATCAAGAATCAGACACTTAATTGACTGAACCACCCAGGCCACCCTGAGCTTCTAAAGAATTTAAAATCATTGATTTTATATCTTACCACTTTACTGAATTCGTGTATGAGTTCTAGCAATTTTGGGGTCGAGTCTTTTGGGTTGCATTTCTATGCACCAACAAGAAGACAGAAGAAAGAGAAATTAAGGAGTTAATCCCATTTACAATTACGCCCAAAACCATAAGATACCTAGGAATAAATCTAACCAAAGAGGCAAAGAATCTGTACTCAGAAAACTATAGAATACTCACGAAAGAAATCGAGGAAGACACAAAGAAATGGAAAAACATTCCATGCTCATGGATTGGAAGAACAAATATTGTGAAAATGTCTAGGCTACCTAGAGCAATCTACGCACTCAGTGCAATCCCTATCAAAATACCATCTACTTTTTTCAAAGAAATGGAAAAATAATCCTAAAATTTGTATGGAACCAGGAAAGACCCCGAATAGCCAGAGGAATACTGAAAAAGAAAAGCAAACTGGTGGCATCACAATGCTGGACTCCAAGCTCTATTACAAAGCTGTCATCATCAACACAGTATGGTACTGGCACAAAAGCAGACACAGAGATCAATGGAACAGAATAGAGAGCCCAGAAATGGACCCTCAACTCTATGGTCAACTCATCTTTGACAAAGCAGGAAAGAATGTCCAACGGAAAAAAGATAGTCTCTTCAACAAATGGTGTTGGGAAATTGGACAGCCACATGCAGAAGAATGAAACTGGACCATTTCCTTACACCACACACAAAAATAGACTCAAAATGGATTAAAGACCAAAATGTGAGACAGGAGTCCATCAAAATCCTAGAGGAGAACACAGGCAGCAACCTCTTCGACCTCAGCCACAGCAACTTCTTCCTAGACACATTGCCAAAGGCAAGGGAAGCAAGGGCAAATATGAACTATTGGGACTTCATCAAGATAAAAAGCTTTTGCACAGCAAAGGAAACAGTCAACACAACCAAAAGACAACTGACAGAAATGGGAGAAGATATTTGCAAATGACATATCACATAAAGGGCTAGTATCCAAAATCTATAAAGAACTTATCAAACTCAACACCCAAAGAACAAATAATCCAATCAAGAAATGGGCAGAAGACATGAACAGACATTTTTCCAAAGAAGACATCCAAATGGCCAACAGACACATGAAAAAGTGTTCAACATCACTTGGCATCAGGGAACTCCAAATCAAAACCTCAATGAGATGCCACCTCACACCAGTCAGAATGGCTAAAATTAACAAGTCAGGAAACGACAGATGTTGGCGAGGACTTGGAGAAAGGGGAACCCTCCTACACTGTTGGTGGGAATGCAAGCTGGTGCAGCCACTCTGGAAAACAGTATGAAGGTGCCTCAAAAAGTTGAAAATAGGGGTGCCTGGGTGGCTCAGTCGTTAAGCATCTGCCTTCAGCTCAGGTCATGATCCCAGGGTCCTGGCGATCCCAGGACCCCGCATCAGGCTCCCTGCTTGGCAGGAAGCCTGCTTCTCCCTCTCCCACTCCCCCTGCTTGTGTTCCCTCTCTTGCTGTCTCTCTCTGTCAAATAAATAAATAAAAAATCTTAAAAAAAAAAGGTGAAAATAGAGCTACCCTATGACCCAGCAATTGCCCTACTTTGGGGTATTTACCCCAAAGATACAAATGTAGGGGCGCCTGGGT